>NC_056739.1:791470413-791770413 GCF_019279795.1 Protopterus annectens
TACACAGTGTACAATTACAGGCTTCTTGCAGCTCATTTATACTTTTTCTTACCTGGCAGACCTGTGGAGGAAATGTCTGTTAACACTACCTGACTGTTTCTACACATATTCACATAGTCAAGGTTACATATGTACATTAGTGTGTGTGTGTGTGTGTGTGTGTGTGTGTGTGTGTGTGTGTATGCTAGTGCCATAATTCATCCTGATTTCTATCGGTCACCCTGGGTGTTGGCTGCAGTGACCACTAGCTGTGACAGCGTGACCCTTGAGGGACATTTCTTGGAGGGGACTACTTCGAGTACATACTTCTCTTGCTGTCATTTACAGCCTTGGGGTTGGACAGTGGTTGATGTACACAGTGTATAATTACCGACTTCTTACAGCTCATTTATACATTTTCTTGGATGAGATAATGCACACAGCTTAATAGCACTCCCATGATTCGAACCATGCCGGTTTGTGCAAAAATAGAAAACAAGGTTGTGTTTCATCACAATGAGCTACTGAGGAACTGCTCTTTCTTTCCTGACTGCTTTCATTATAATAGTGTGTTGTTTGGACAGTCTGCCTTGTAATTCTGATATTCATGCATGGCAGATCCTTATTATAATGTGTAGTCAGACCTTGACATATTACAGTATGGAAAACAATGGTTAACACAGTATTACTATTCAGGGACCAGATTCTGGTGCATGGAACATTTCTTATAGCTAATCTGTTGACGTTAACATTACATCTACATTCAAACTACCATATACCTAAGTACACACAACAGTCCGGTGTTTAGAGTTTTATTGACAGGTACTGCTACACTTTTACCGATATATATCCTGTACATCAGTATTACTTTGCAAATGTCTTGTTTATTCTTTACAAATGGTACACATTACTAACTACTGGCAGGTGACATTCTACTGCATTCTATTTGCCCTGACTACTGCTAGCTAGATTAGTACTCACCAGCCTTGTGATGCAGCCTGGCATGGGCGTCCAAGTATGCAGCCCTCTCTTCTGCAGCTGTACAGGAGATAGAGAAACATTTATGCATACCTTTCCATGTCATACTTAAGCTGGACTTTGATACACAAGAACTGATAGTGGTACTTACACACTGTTGAGTTATTCCACGCCCGAGCATCTTGGACCCACTGCTCCAAGAGGTCCCTCCTCTTTTGGTTCAAGTCAGCATAGTGATGCCAGACCTGCTCACCAGTTTGAGGGATGCCAGTTGCTCTGGTGAGATCACGAGCGAGACTGTCCCAGGCCTCCGCTTTGTATTGGGAGCCCTGGTACTGGTCCTGCAGTAGTCACCCTTCAAGTTTTTTTTTTTTTTTTTTTTTTACAAGGAGTCCAACCATGATCCTCGACTCCTGAATGCCCCAACGCTGCACCCGAAAGCGCACCCCTTCTCCAGCACCAGCAATACTGCCTGCAGTGATCAGCTACAACTGGTTATGGTTGCATTCCCACCTGTGGGGTTTAAGTAGGGCTGGATTCCCACCCTTTGCCGTGATTGGTCTATTTTGAATATGCTGAGCTGAGCTAAGGGATGGGAAAACCCATTTAGCTGAGATAAGCATTGCTTACAGAGGTAGATGCTAAGTACTTTTTACCAGTGCGCAAATCCGCTTAGCTACACTAATTATTGGAAAATATAAAAGTTTAAGTGCTGTTTACTCCGGGTAAGCATAGCTGAACATAATTAAGTGATGTTCAGCTTTCATTTTATGGGCTATCAGTATTGTGGGATCAATTCCTTCTTAATGCCATCTTATGATATACATATTTCCCTTCCATGACATCCCCCTATCTGCTTTTATTACATTACATTCTTTTGTGGCTATACTGTATGGGACACTTGTGTTTATATATGGGTTTCATATCTGTACAACACTGACACCTTACATTTGGACCTGCTACACTACCATGGTCAAGAAATATATATTATTCCCTACCTATTTATAAAAAGATATTATTTTAGTCATGTTTCACATATGAAAATGAATGGATTGTATTAGGGCTCGAACCATGAATGCCTGCATGGTAAGCGAAAGCTCTAATCACTACACTGTTCCACTTTGACTATTTTGGCTGTGTATTTCTATTTAGCTCCTTCAGATATTTACACTCTGCTATGCATAGCTGCATGGTATGCACACTGTCTCAGCTATGCTTGAACTTTATTGGGAACAGGAAAAAAAAGCTGAAAAGGTGTTCTGTTTTTATTTTCCTTTAGGGTAGGGTATGCACATTCCTTTCTGACTCTTAGGGCAGGATATCTGGACAAAGCGTGACATGATGGGGAACAAATAGGGGCAATAACAGGCTTTGCATTGGCATGACTTTTCTAAAGGGTATAATGTCTGAGATTCAAATGTCTCTCATTATTTTCCAACTTCGGACTTCAATGATTTTACACTAATTTGCCAGAAAACTATTTTTTTTGGAGAGTGGACCAAGTATTTGAGGCTAAAATGTGGCATTCTGCGAGAATCTCTCCAGTTGAAGGTATGTGTGTACATTTGCACACATTTCCTGCCTCTGCAGGATGTAGTAGTGCCATACAGCGCTTAGCGATACAGAGTGTGTCACAGAAGCTGTGACACACCCCCTGTGTTGCTTTCCTCTTTGCCGGTTTCATTTGTGTCCACGGACACTGAAATTATTTATTTTACATTCAGTGTCCAAGGATACTGAAATACTGGCATAGTATTAGCGCTACACTCTAATATGCCAGTGTGGCTTAGAAAGTGCTGTACGTCACTTTCTGAGCACATGGGGTGTGTTTAGTGTCACTGCACAGACACACTCCCTGCGCTTGTACACTGATCGTGTCCGTGTAGAGAATACAGCATTGCACCTTCATTAATATGCAAGGCACACTGTTGCTCTACATGTGCAGAGAACGCTCCATGCAATAATAACACTATTCTTGCACGGAGCTTCCTGAATACAGGGGCTTATCAAAAATAAACGTTAATTTGTTTTAAAGCAGTGTTTGGTTTCTTCATTCACAACTATGCTGTCTGTATCCTTCCAATTAACTTTATTATTGTATCAGGGAATGCAGGTGCTTCCATTGCCCTACTCATAAATCCCAGCTTACTCTGTCAGATGCTTTATTTGCATCAAGATCCACCAACAGCAGCAGTATTTTTTTACTTTTTGCTTCCCTCTAGATCATCATTCTGTTAATGTTGTCAAATGTTTGCCTTCCCTCCACAAAGCCACATTGATCCAAAAATATCAATTTTGGCAAGATCTTTGCTATTCTTTTAGCTGTTATAGACATAAACACTTAATAATCATTGTGTAAAATTGAAATGAGCCTTTGAGAAGTTGTGTCTGATGGGTCATGACCATCTTTAGGTATTTAAGTCACTACACCTTTTTCCCGGATGGTGGTGCTTCCTCCTTTTAAAAATGCTGTTCAACAAAACCTTCTAGATATGTATCGCTTTCTTCCCTCCTAGCTTCCAAACCTCCAGGAGAATACCATATTTTCCTGGAGACTTTCATGCAGATTGATTGCATATCACCATTTTTATCTCACCTCCTCCTGTTTTAACTGTTAATTGTTGCACTGAATTAATTGCTAACCTTGGCGTACTTAAGTGTTCCAAAAATATTTCCATTTGTGTTCTTTCTTGAATTCAACATTTCTCTGCTTTATACAAAATTTTCTTAAAATTTCTGAAATATTTCCATTTATTTTTCTTATTATAGGCTCCCTAATATGGCAACAACCCTTTCTAATTTGTGTTGCCTGAGTCATTGTGTTGAAGTTTTTGTGCAGTGGAGTTATCAAAAAAACAGTTGCTTAACAGCAGTCATTCTAAACTCATGTATATTATCTAGATACTCCCTTATTTTCCCTTTAGCACTCTATATAGCGATTCTTCCTCTGTGAGACTCTCATTCTGCAATATTTTAACCTTTGTCAGCCTTAAATAATTCCCGTGACTTCTTAACTTTATCTCTCTCTTATTTCTACCCTGTTTGTAAACTCCACTTTCAAAGTAACCCACTCACTAGCTATAACTTCTGAAGAAATTTCTATATTCCCTGGTAACTCTGTAATTTCCACTAATTATTCCTTAAATTCCTTTCTTGTTAACAGGTAGTTGAGGAAGAGCCAGTGTCTCATTTTAACTTCATTACCTTGAAATTTCATATTTGTTATTATTGGCACATGATCTAAAATAGTTATTGGATGTGTGTCATATCTTTCAGTTAAGGTTTACTATCAAAAATTCGAAACGAACTCTGTCGACCCACATATGGTCGACCGAAAGAATTCGAAACTCACATTGTTGAACACCGAGATTGCCGAATCACAAACCAAATTCTACCTACAGAGTGGTTTTAACATGGGTTGGGATAGGGGTGAGGTTTGTAGTTCGGCAATATTAGTGTTCGACATTGCCGAGTTCGACATTCCGATTCTCGATGGAAGTGGAGTCGGCCGAGTTCGCTTCAAATTTTTGATAGTAAACCTTCAATTAAATACATGTGCTCCTGTGAAATATACTTTCTGTCTAATATAGCTAAGTTTTTGCACCTTGGGGAGTATCTGTTTGCCCCAGATACGTCCTCACTGTTGCAAATCAGTTCCATTCCCAACCTATAAGTAATATTATTTGCTGAAAGCTGATTATTCCTCCCAAAATTGTTACAGCTGCATAGTAACAGTTTTAGGTGCAGTATAATGCGTACCAGCGTGATCTTCCTCCCTTGCCAGTAGCCCCGTACTTCCACAAATCTACCATTATTATCTTTTTTTCCTTTTGAATCACTATTGGAGTTCCTCTAGCAATTAAAGTACCCCTCTTTCCTTTGTCCCTACTATTCTGATGAATATCCATCATGAAATCCTTTTTTATCAAATTCACATGTTCTTTTCCTTCCAAATGTGCCTTTTGTAGTTTTGCGATTTGCACTCTGCCTTCCTTAATGCAGTTCAATACTCTTACTTTTTTCTACGTGTGTGAGACCATTCACATTCTAAAGTAATATGGATAGTGCAGGCGTTTTAATGAAAAGTTATTAATCCCATCTTTTGTATGTAACTGCTTTCTTAAATGTCTGTTTCCAGCTTTTGTGATACATGCGCCAACTACTGTTTATCAGGTTGATATTTTATGTAGTTGTTTCTTGTCATCTCCACTTGAACCTATATCACATTTAAAAAAAACATTTTGTTTTAATGAAAACCCTCAAACAAACGAACAAAAAAAAACTCTCCAGATATTCCTCTAAACTGACCAGATTTTTGCAGAATGTCCACATTTTTGCCTTATATTTTTGGTCTTTTCCTCATACAATTTGTGAGTTTCTGGCAAATCAATGAGGATTGAAGTCAATAAGTGATGACAGTCATTTGAGGTTTAAACTTTATATCCTTCAGAAAATGCAGTCTAACACACAACTGTTTATTGTAGCAACTTTCTAAAGCTATAAGAGCAATATGTAAAATGTGTCCCTATTTTTGGATGTTTGTTCCCCCTCATTATTTTTGGCTTTGTCCAGATTTCTTATTCATAGAGTTTGAGAACTAGGTCTCCAGAACACCCCCATAATCTTTTAACTTGAAACAAACACACAAAATTGTGTACATCTTCATATAGGGAAGTTTAACTCTGCTGATAGGAGCAGTTGTCCCAAATCTGTAGCTGCACCTACAGATATTATGTAACCTAAAATTAACCTACTTACACTAATTCCTCTCTGTCTTGTCTTGTCTATTCCCCTTCTGTATGTGAAAACAACTTGCATGCTTTCAGAAAACATTAGCTTTTAGCCTTAAAAAAGTGCACTGGCCATCTTTAAAAAAGCTAAATTATTCACAGTTTAGTAATTACATTGATTTGAAAGCTGTTATGTCTTATTTACTTGCAGTAATTTCAAACTTTATTTTTTACCAAGCTGCTTATCCTTGTATGTTTTAATATTTACATTTCTCTCGACAAACAATGTCCAGACCTCTCATGATTTATTGCCTTCCCCCAACAATCAGCTTGTCTCCATGGAAGCATAAGAACTAAATATACAGCTACCCTCAGATGCAGGCTCCTGAACTTACAATGAACATTTATTTACTAAAGGAAAACTTTTCATTACATTCACAGTGTTCTCTTGTTTTAAACCCCCAGTTGCTTGCACAAAAACTTAGTAGATTAAGCCAAATAATCCAGACATTCACCTTTGCAAAAGCTAGAGAAAACCTACCAAGTCTTACATATATTATAATCTTGTGTACTTTTACATCTCATCCTCTCCACAACAACCCACGATTACAGCATATTAACTTAAAAATTATTTTCCTAGCCTTTCTTTTCTTTTTACATTGTAATGATGGCATTTCTTAAAATTAAAAGAGAAAAGCACTTTTTTATTTTATTATTTTCATCACATAAAACAGTAAGTGAAAATGCTTTACTATATAGCTTGCAATTTATAACATGAAATATTTTATACAAATACTGTTAAGAACAACAATTGCTTTATTTACAGTTACTTTTTTTTCCTTTTAGTGTTTAGTTTTGCTGGTCTTCCTGTTCATCTCTTTCTCACAGTCTGACTCTGGTTCAAGTCCATGGTACTTCCTATCTTCTAGTCAACTCCTTTGCTTTTTTATTTTTCTCTCTCAAGCATTTTCCTTTGGAATATTGGACAAAGGTTTCACTGACAAATTCTCTACGAGATATATTATCAGGAAAATGAAAAAAAGAGTCCCTTTTTGTTTAATGACTCACTTTTTGTTGGGCAGACTTTTGTATTTCCTCCTTAACCTGTTGTGTATCAAAAAAAACTTTGATCCTCTAGCAAAAAATATTCTGAAGACAGCTGGATACAGCAGCTTGAATTTCTCACCTCCTTCCTGACATTCCATGATTGCTGGGATAAATTTGCTTCTCTTCTGTCTGGTGGACAGTGAATAATCATTTTCTACAAACACTTTACAATCCCCAGTTTTTAATACTTTACCCTTCCACCACAGTTTTGCCAGGATCAACTTTTTCTGCTGGTAGATTTGCATCTTTCCTAATACAGGACTTGGTTGCTTTCTAATGGCCAGATTTAGAACATACACATCCTGTACCCTTTCATTTAACAAATCCTCATGTGGAATACCAGTCTAGTTGCTTATTTGTGCTTTCATAAAGGTTATACAGTCTGTTCCTTCTAGTTTCTCTGGTACAGCAGAAAAGTTCAGATTTTTCTTGCATGCTCTGTCTTCTAATTCTATTTTTTGAAACAGATCTGATTGAGAAGTCGCGTACTGAAACAAATCCAAGGCTGAAGGTTGTGAGCTGCAACCGTTTGATTTGGTAAAACCATTTAAAACCAAAATAAAAACATACATATATATTAAGCACTTATAGGAACTTCATCAGAATATAAAAAACATGCAATATTCAGCCTTGGATTTATTTTAGTTTTGGAGCCTCTTGGATTTTGTTTTACTAAGTCTCATACTGAGCCAGCCTTTTCATCATTTCTCCCTCTGACTTTTTTTTTTGCAGTTTTATCAGTTCATCTGAATACCTGTTTAAAGCTTCTTCCATTTTTCCAGCCTTTGTTATTTGAGTTGATCTACTCCTTCAGTGTTTCCTTTATTTTATTTACCACTGGGCGCATTTGACTTATTTATCCCTGTAGATTACTGGAAGCCGTGTGTTGTTCCAAAGCTGGAGCTTGTGCTGCTGTTTGCTGAGTAGCTGCTGGATTCTTCCCAGTGTTTTTTCTTCAGATTTTCTAGTTGATTTTCTGTCAGGCTGTTTTTTTTCTTTGCTGGCATCCAGGCAGTGTACTTAATAGCCAGTAACTGAATTTTGCTAAAACTGGCAGAATTACTCTTCCCTGTTTCTTTTTGTCACACTGAAAGAGCTGAAATTAAGCTGTTGATCAGTGTGTAGCCATCTTGGACATCTCCAACCTCTCTATCCATCTTAAGATTGCAGATGATGGAGTGGCATGTGCTGTGGGAGCAGGTATTATGAGACATCAAGCCTTCTCCATTGTAGATGACTTTAAGGCACATTTGCTAATGCCTCTCATGACATATCATCTTTGTTTGGTCCTTATGTGAAAGAGAAGATGCAGAGGTGTGAACAGGATGAGAAAATGGTTTCTGCCATCAAAGCTAAAATTGAGATCTCTCGAAGGTCTTATAACAGGAACCAAAAGGGTCTCAAATATCTGTGGTTCAGGAAAGTCAATCATCAACCCTTTTAATGCACGTATGATAGGGGTGGCTACAGCAGAGGTGGCCACTTCAGACTCAGGCCCAGAGATCGAAAGGGTCTGCAAAACCAGAGGTATCATGGGCCATTTTGTGATGGGCAGACCTCATACTCCCAGAAAGACTGCCTGACTGCTACCATCTGGAGACAGGCAGGAGTCATTTTTTCCTCTTCTGCATAGATGCCTGTTGCATAGGACAAATGGGTAAAAAGATAATATCCAGATGTTATACAGTTCCCTTTTCGCAGTCTCCCAACCTTAACATGATTACCTCCAGATGTACAGTTGTAAAGGATGCCAAGAGAGAAGTTCTCTGATTCAAATAAAGAGACATCTAAGAGGTCCCACTAGATCTGACAGGGTCAGGTCTCTGTTTAGTATTTTTTGGTTCCAAGGAAAAACTAGGACCTTGGCTCATTTTGAACCTCTGTCATCTAAACCATCGAGTAAAAAAGATCCAGTTCAGGATGGTCATGGGTGAATCAGTTTGAATCCAAGTGAATAATTGTCTATGGTTAATCATTCTCCATGATGTCTATCTCTACATCAAAGTTGCCAAAATACCCTTGAGATTTTCATACTTCCACCTGGGAACCAGTCCCTAGTTCAAGGCCCTGTCCTTTGGTCTCACCACAGCCCTACCAGGTGTTCACCAAATGCATGGTTGTTGTAACAGTACATCTCCAGCTACAATGATTCAGAGTATTCCCATACCTGAATGACTCTCTTCTGCCCTTATGAGACAATCATTGATCAAAACCAGAGTCTATTTGCTCCAGCCCCCTCTCTGTCTTTGGGCATATCCATTAACTAAGACAAATCCATTCTTAAACCAATTCAGACCATTAATTTCATTGGGTGCCAGATGGGGCACATCAACCTCCACAGTGTCCCTACTTCAGGACAGAATTCAGACACGAAAAGCCTTCCATCCAGATTCTTCTTTGCTTTGAATGCCCTACAGTGCCCTAGTTCCCATAATACAAGGAATGATGGCATCCTCTCTTCTGATGGGTGCAGTTCACTCATTTTCCTATAAGGGTACTACAGTGGCGGCTAGGGGCTCAATGCTGTCAGGTTTCACGTCATCTTTCAACCTCCATTACCATAACCAACCTTTCCAAGGAGAAGTTACAATACTGGCTAACTTCCACCTGCATTTATTTGGGGAAACCCTTTGTTCTACAGTCAGCTATGAAGGTAGTGACCATGGATGCCCCCTGTTTAGGTGGGTGGCAGGATTATGAAGTTTTCATGAAGCCAGCCTGCATGTCAGTGTCTTGGCGATGCAGTATTGCAGTAAATACAGGACTAGCTTGCTGAAGGGGTGACATCTCTCCAAACTGACAACATAGCTTTGGTTTATTGATGTAGCAAACAGGGAGGAAGCAGATCATTCCTATGGTGCTGGGAAGCCATGAGGATGAGGTAATCGGCGATTCTTCATATGTCAATATCGTATCACAAAAACAATGCGTTGGAGTTGCAATTCTCTATTCCGAGCAACTCACTGTCTCCCCCCACCATCTGCCCCAAACTTCCACCCAGCAGATCTACTATTTCTCAACTGTCACATAAACCCCCATAAAAAGATTGCTATAATAGCCATTTATATTCCACCTGGTAATAACATCCAGTTCTCGAACATGTATATCTTGGATCTCAAACAATATACCGCATAAAACAGTCATCCTTGGTGGCGTAAATGTAGAGTGGAGAAAACTAACTACCGATTCCCTAGACCATAGCATTAACCTCCATGGTTTTACTCAATTATTTACAACACCCACTCGCATGAATAAAAACACTGATACTGCCTCCATACTAGACTAGATCCTGACTTCCCATCCATACCTCTACCTTAATGCTAGCACCCTTCCAGACCCCATAAGTGTCCACCTCCCCATTCATGTACAAAGACACACCCTTCAACTCCCAAAAACCCAGAGACTTTATTCAGAGACTGCGCAAACTCTCTAGCTTTAATGTCGAAGCATTTAATAATAGACTCTCATTAATAAACTGATCCTTCCTCCAACACCTTCCCCTTAATGATGCAGTATTCGAATTTAACCAAATTTTCCTTAGAATCCTGGATTCCCCTAGCACCCCTTAGAAAAATGAGGATAAAAACTAACATGTCCCCTGGCTTGCAAAAAACATTAAATCCCTGATGGAAAAAAGAGAGAGTATCTGGAAACAATGGCTAAAAACGAAATCCTCTGCTACTCCAACAATATAAGGAACTAAGGAACCTCACCAAGGAACAAATTAATAGAGATAAAACAAACTTTTACTGTAAGGCTCAAACCACCCACCACTCTAACCCTAAATAATTCTGGCATAACATTAAAATCCTCCACCTTGGCAGTCCTGCAAGACCCAATCCCTACCCATATAATTGTCCACAACAAACTACAACATTACTAAATACTTATTTCATTGAATCCATCCAAAAACTAACCCTCACTCACCATAACAATCTCACCCCAACCTCTTCCTTCACTTCTAATGCCACCACATTCTCTCTTAAACAAGTCTCTACTGCATATGTAAAAATCTCTTCTACTTGAGCTTAAGCCATGTCCCCCCTCTACTAATAAAACCGACCCCCCTTTTTCTTAAACTCGCAGCAGACTGTATTGCCCACCCTCTCTCTCAATACTAATAAACAGGTTAATCCAAGAATCCACTGTTCCTGATATCTAGAAATCTTTCTACACTTTACCCTTAAAAAAGAGGGCAACTCCACTGATCCCTCTAATTTGAGACCCATAGCTATTCGTTCACTACTTTCAAAAATCTTTGAAAAATGCATTCGCAAACAGCTTCTCAAATACCTTATCCAGAATAACCTGCTCACCCCCACTCAACATGGCTTTAAGCCAAGTCACAGTACTGCCAGAGCTCTTCTTTCTTTCACACATTCCATGACAGAGGCAAGAGACAATAACCTACTAGTTTCCTGTCTTTTCCTAGATCTCTGAAAAGCATTCGATACTGTATCCCACCCTAAACTACTAATCAAACAATCTGATCTCAACCTCTCCTTCTCCACTCTTCTGTGTTTCTCCAGTTATCTTTCCAATAGGTTACAGTCAGTCAGATGGAAATCCTATCACTCTCTCTTCTTAACTATTCATACGGTGTCCCACAAGGCTCCATTCTAGGCCCCCTTCTCTTCAACATCTTTACTAACAACCTCCACTCATCCTGTGGCACCTCCTCCCGTATACAGTATGCCGAAGACTCAGCTTTTATCTCCTTCTCCAACAACATCACTCACATGCAATCTACTGACAAACAACTCATCCTGAACCTTAAAAAAGAGCAAACTCATCCTCTTCATTTCTAACTCTCTCTCCCATCACAAAACAATGTTCACCATCACATTTCTTGACAACAGTATTATCAAAGCTGAGTCCCACACTAAGCTTTTAGGAAATTGATGACCATCTAAAATTTGACCTCCATATTCAGCAATCCATAAAAAAAGATGCATCAAAAACTGGGACTTCTATACCGAAATAGAAAGTTCTTCTCTTCTGACTCCAAATACACTCTGTAACAGGCCTTTCTCCTTCCCTGTCTTCTCTATGCCTCTCCTGTTCTTAAACATATACACTCCACCTTAATCACAACAGTTGAACAACTATATAACAAAATAGCCAAATTCACAAGCAGCCACCCTAACAAAACTCACCACTGTCTTGCTGTTAGACTACTCCAATGGCTTGAATTTCCCCAATTGCTACTGCTATCCCAGCTGCAATTCACTCAGTTAATAAACTTTCAGCTTGCTGTTCTCTCCCCTCACTAGTATCTCTCTCTAGTCCTGTTCTCTCTCTCTCTCTCCATAGCTCCAGTCACCTTCTTCATTACATCTACAAACCTAACAGAAACATAGGTAAATTACTATACAAAAGCACTATTGCCCAATCCTGGAACAAACTCCCCTCTAACATTTGTACTATTAAACATACAGTTTCAACAGGAACTAAAACACTTGGCAAGGTCTTCCTCATGTTCATGCCAGGAACTAACCTAATCCCCCACCTCCTTTCTATATGCCAGGATCCAACCTAATCCTGCCCTTTCCCTTTGTCTCTCTTTATACTATATCTCCATCTCTCCAAGCTTTCAAGCATTGTAGACTATAAAAGACCTCTTGTAGGCCAATGAGAAGCTGTCACCAGATTTTTTTGTACATATATTTCTTGTATATATTCCTTCGGGTTATAGATGGTATAATCCTCCAGTAAGACAATCACAAACTATTAGCAGACTACTCTATATACAATTTTATGTAACACGTATACTGACTGTTGAGCTGTAGACCTAAATATGTTATTCAAATTCAGTCTGTCTTTTGCTCAGCATAACCTATGTTTACCCCCATCTATGTTCTCTAGAACCAGTCTGTCAATCTTGTTTAAACTCTTTATACAGTTGTTTTAACCTTACTGTTTTATGTATATGTATATATTCAAACTGTACTGTTTTTGTATTTGCTTTGTTTGTAATGTATTTGGAGCTTTTCTCCTCGGGTCTCCACTGAAAATGGGTCATTGGCTCAGTTGGACTAACCCAGTAAATGACAAATAAATAAATAAAAAGGTGAAAGTGGCTACATTCTGATAAAGATAAATTGGCTAGAAAAAATAATGTTCTCTGAAAGCACTTAAGTGTTTTACCAGGTGGAAGAGCTATAACGATGTGAGAAAAGCACTATTGAAGTGACACCTTGACCCCATGTGAAAAATGGGAAAAGGTGTGATGGATGGAGAGATAGACTTGGTAGAGGCACAGGCTGCACCATGTGCCTTAGCATGGATAACTGTTCATTTAGGTTAACTCAAGTCTGGGAGTGTGGCTGTCAGTTTAGGGCATTCGTTCCATTAGCAGGATAAATCTTCAATATTTGAAAATGTAAATAGTTTTATTTATTAGCATTAAGTTAATAAGTTTTAGGGGAGTGCGTTTCTTTTTTTGTTTGAGGGATTTCAATAAAACAATTTTTTTTGTAAGATATGTCATAGGCTCAAACGAATATCACAAGAAACAACTGTATAAAAGTTCAACCTGCCAAACAGGGTATGCGTGTAACACAAAAGCTGGAACTATACATTTAACAAAAAAAATCTTTTATACATAAAAGATGGGAATAATAACTTTTTAATACAGTGATGCTTTCTGTTATGTCATTAAATGTCCATGGCCTCACAGATAAATACAAAAAAGAAAGAGTAGTGAACTATACTAAAAATGTAGAGTGCAAATAGCTATGCTACAGGAGATACACTTGGAAAGAGATGAACATGTGAATTTGATATAGAAAGGTTTTCAGGATGGTTATTAAATGGAATACCTGGGACGGAGGAAAAGAGGAGTATTTATATTAATTGCAACAAGACCTCCAGTAGTGCTAGAAAAGGATAAAAAAATGTTATAATGATAGATTTATAGTACTAAGAGGCTACTGGAAAGGAAGGAGTATTATATTGGCATATGTTTATATTTCACCTAAAACAGCTGTAATGGAGCTTAAGTAAATTCTGTGAGAAATAATCAGCATTCATCAAGGAATATTACTTATAGGTGGGGACTGGAATTTGATTTGTGGCAGTGAAGATGTGTCTGGGGACCCCAGAAGGAAAAGTATAACAAAGGAGGGTAGACTTTTGAAGAAATATATGAAAATATTTGGCATGGAAGGTGTGAATTCAGTACTAGGAGTTCGGAGTGAATTTGTATATTATTCCCCAAGATACAAAAACTGGGCTAGGCTTGACAGAATTTTATTTCACAAGAACATGTGCATTTATTTAATTGAAGGTCTTGGCACACACCCAATAAGTATTTCAGATCATGCCCAAATAATAACTAAAATAAAAACACAGGGTAATGAAATAAAAATGAGACACTGGCATTTTTTTTATCTATCTGTTGAAAATAGAGGAATTTAAGGAATGGGTAGTAAAAAATTATTCAGGACCTATTAGGGAAGATAGAAAATTCTGCTGAAAATATAGTTAGGGAGTGGTATAAAATTAAAGTGGAGTCTAAAAATAGCATGGAAATAAAAAAAAAGGAGATATGGTTAAGAAGTGAGAATTATTTACAGGGACTGACAAATGTTAAAGCATTGCACTATAAGGGGTATCTCACAGAACAAGAGGAGAAGGAGCAACTGCAGAATGCTAAACAGAAAATAAGGGATTCCCTCGATGATGATTATTTATTTTTTATTTATTTATTTTACATTTGTTTACCGGGATTGTCCGACTGAGCTGAAGAGCCCTTTTTCAGCGGAGGCCTGGAGAGAAAAGCTCCAACATATTATACAAGTTTCATTATAAAATAGCATTAAATAGCAATGTTACAGGATTATTACAAGGCATTAAGGCAAGGCATCAGACATCCCTATCCTTTGCCCCTTCTGCTATAGCCTGGTTTAAAAGCTATCTATCAAATAGGCAACAGCAAGTCCAGTGGCAAAGTGTACTATATCCCCCTTACTCCCAACTACCATAGGTGTACCACAAGGCTCCATATTAGGCCCACTTCTTTTCTCCATATTTACCAATAATCTTCATACCACCACACAGCATGCTTCAGTTGTACAATACGCTGACGATTCAAATCTTATCAGCTCCATCACTTCCCACCCTACAACAACTCACCCAGGAATCCTTTAGCTCTGTAAAAAGTTGGATCATTCAGATCCAACTTATCCTAAACCCAAATAAAACCAAATTACTACTTTTCACCCCAACAAAACCATTTCCACCCCTCTATCCTTCACAGTCTCCTCCAAAAATGGCACTATTATCTCTCCCTCTGACCATACCAAACTCCTAGGCATTGAAATTGATAAAAATCTACACTTCAACGTCTACATTTCACAAACTATCAAACAAGTCCATAAAGAAATGGGAACACTATATAGGCACAGAAAATCCCTCTCGAAGCAAGCACAGATTACCCTAGCCCAAACTCACCTCTTGTTTACCCTAAAGTATGCTGCTCCACTTCTTACCCAGCTCAGAATACTTGACCTTGCCAGACTCTAATCATGTTATAATAAAATCGCCAAGTTTGCAAACAAGTCCACCTTTAGAATCCACCATTGTCAGGCTGAAAGGGAACTGCAATGGCTGGAACTTCCCCAGCTACTAACCTATCACCAATTAGTCACTGCCTACAATGTGGTAACGCATCCAGAAAAAGCCCATGCACTAGGCCAACTTCTCACCCACTGTAATACAAATTGTCCTCTCCGATCTTCCAACAAACCCCTCCTCTGTATCTCTAGGGCTAACAGTACTGCAGGAAAGGCACTGTTCTCCCACTCCATAGCTAGAACCTGGAATAATTTCTCTCCTGCTCTGATTTCTGCCCCTACCTCTTCTCACTTTAAAAACTCACTTAGAACACACTTGAAGAATAATTGGCTATGCCCATGTATTACATAAATCTTCAAATTATTCCACTTGTATACCTCACTTCCTAATATACCTACTGTAATATATATTACAGTCTAGGTCTTCTCCTAATGCTGATTGAATTTGTATACTTCTGTTATTAACCATGTGCAACTATTTTTCCTGTATATCTAGGTCTTGTTTTCTGCTGTATACTGTACTTTAACATATTGTTTGAAAATTCTGTGTATACTGTATTTTAACATATTGTGTAAAATTTTACTTAACTGTGGACGTTTTTCTCCCTGGGCCTTTGCTGAAAATGGACCTGTGTCCAGTCGGACCATCCAGGTTAACAAATGTAAAATAAATAAATAAAACATTAAGTAGCAATACAGTGTTACAGTGTCAATAATCAGGAGTATAGCAAAACTATTTCAAGATGTATAAAAAGAAGTATGTCATTAAGATGAATATATTTTTTGGGGTAAGTGGTTACAAAAAAATAGTTTTATCATAATGTAGTTGCATGAAGGCAAGACAATTACAATAGAATGTTTCTCTGAGGCGGTTTGTTTAATAGATTTTAGAAGGCATTAGAAAGAGTAGTCAAGGAAGATTAGGGAAAGCTAGTGAGAAGAGTGAGTTAAGGGCAGAAAGTAGATTAAGGTATGAGAAGTTGGGGATGTTTAAAGAGGGAAGACCAGTGACTTTTAAACTGCTCTTTGGTGGCTGTCTTAGATTGTTTAGGATGTGTAAGCATCCTAATTGTATAACTAATATGCATGAGTTTAGAAGGATTGCTATTAAACAATTGTTTTTTATAGTAACTCTAGAGCACAAAAACTTTTAGCATAACGGCAACAGAAACTAGAAAAGGGCAGTCACCAAGTTTGGGAGACTATAACAAGGAAGGTAACAAAATATCCTATTAGAGATACTTTGGAAAAAATATGGAAGTCTGTATAAAGCAAAGAAATAATGGAAATGTTTATGGTAGAATTAAATATGCCAAGGTTAGAGGCTGATGAGGCTCAATTACTAACCGTTAGGATAGGAGGATATAAGATCAAAATGGTTATATATAACCAGCATAACCAATCTACAGGAAAGCCCCCAGAAATAGATAGTATTCCTGTGGAAGTTTGGAAGCTAGGAGGGAAAAAAACTGTTAAAGATCTGGAAGGTTTTGTGTAACAGTAAGAGGAAGAAAAGTACCAACATCCTGGAAGAAAGCAGTGGTAACTGTAATACTGAAACAGGGTAAAGATCCTTCAGATCCAGCTTCATACAGGCCCATTTTAATACTAAACCATCATTAAGTGAAAGAAAGACAAAAGTGATGCCACAATTGATAGATATGGATCAGTGTGATTTTGTGGAGGGGGGGCAAAGATTTGACAACATTAACAGAACATTGATGATCCAGAGGGAAGCAGAGTGTAAGCCAATACCATTGTTGTTGGTGGGTATTGATGCAGAGAAAGCATTTGACAGAGTAAGCTGGGATTTTTATGCGCATGGCAATTGAAACATTTGCATTCCCTGATAAAACTGTCAGGTTGGTCAGGAGGGTACGTGAGGGATCAGAAGTGAAAATTTCTGTTTGAGCAGAGGAACTGGGCAGGGGCGTCCTCTTTCCCCTTTGTTATTTGCATTGTCATAGGATCATATTTGGGACCGTTGGCAAAGAAAATAAAGGATTCAGAAATTCAAGAATGCAATTGGTATGGTAGTCAAGAAAAGCCGGCTCTATTCGAGGATATTATTTTATACCTGTTATATGGATATGAATAGTAAGGTACAATCATTTAAAATGTTTTAGTCCCTTAGTCTTATCCATGTCAGGCGTATTTTTATCAACCAGAGGAGAAGTTGTGGATAGCAATTAATAAAGAGCTGAAGGATTTTATCTGAGAGTTGATCTTCCAGTAGAGCAACGCATATTGAGATTACCCAATTTGAAGAGGTATTTCAGAGCTACACAGTTAAGGCTCCTATAAATACACAAGCAGAAACCTATAATTCAAAGTGGAAAGGGATGATGATGAATCAGGAGGAAGCTGAAGAGACAAGGAGAGAGAGGGATTTTGAATGCTTTAAGGAGAATATCAATAATCATAGAGAATATTATATTCATAAAGTAGCAGAAAGTATTCTAAGAACTAAGACAACACAGGAATGGAGAAAGAAGATTCTGCCGATAGGGATGATTGCAATTTGGGATACAGACAAGAGGGGGCTGGAATTTATTTTTATTTTATTTATTTTACATTTGTTTACTGAGCTAGTCCGACTGGACACATGTCCATTTACAGCGGAGGCCCGAGGAGAAATGCTCCACATTCAGTACAGAAAAACAAATAATTGAACAATATAACAGTATGCTCATCTATACAGAAGCAAAAAATTGACAGTAGATAAAAAATACAACTTTCAATACAAAAACAAAATTTGACACTAGATAAATACAACTTTCGATACAGAAACAGACACTATATAAGCATTATAACTGACTACAGAGACATAGACTACTTATAGAAATGAATTAGTGTTAGTTTAGCATGAGCTAATATAAATATTAGAAACCTGAGTAGAAAATATAATTCCTGATACTGTAGAAAAATTACAGCAGGTATAATTGGATATGAAGCTATCTGGGGTGTTAGAAACTGTGAAGGTTAGGTAATGCATAGACATAACCAGGAATTCATTAAGTGTAATTTAAGTGAGTTTTTGAACAGCATAATAGTGGAGGCAGAAGATAAGGCAGGGGGAAGGTTATTCCAGGATTTAGCTATGTTATGGGATAATAGTGCTTTACCTGCAGTGTTGTTAGCCTTAGAGATAAAAAAAAGAGTGATTTGTCAGTGGAGCGAAGAGGACAATTTGATTTGTAGGGCGTAAGTAGGTGACTTAGTGCTGGGGTTCTATCAGGATGTCTCACAATATTGTAGGCAATGATAAGTTGATGGTAATTGAGTAGTTGGGGAAATTCTAGCCATTGTAGTTCCTTTAGAGCCTGACCGTGATGGGTTCTGAAGGTGCAGTTGTTGGCAAACTTGGCAATTTTGTTGTAACATGTCACAAGTCCAGCAAGATCATGTTTTCTGATATGGGTAAGGATTGGTGCCTCATACATTAGAGTGGACAATAGATGGGTTTGAGCTAGGGAGATTGTCGCTTGTTTTTGAGAGAATGTTTTAGTGTCTGTACAGTGTTCCCATTTTTTTATGGACTTATTTGATGGTTTGTGAAATGTGAACATCAGACTGTAGGTTTTTGTCAATTTCTACACCCAGGAGTTTGGTGTGATCAGAGGGAGTGATGATAGTACCATTTTTGGAAGTGATTGAGAAGGATAGAGAGGTAGGAATAGATGTTGGGGGTGAAAAGAACCAATTTAGTCTTTTTGGAATTAAGGATAAGTTGGATCTGAGTAATCCAACTTTCCACTAAGCTAAAGGAATCCTGAGTGAGTTGTTGTAATGTGGTAAGTGAGGGTGCAGAGCAGATAAGAGTCTAATCAGGTGAAAACTGGCAAAGGAACAATGGTATTGGGAGCAAATAACTAGAGAGAGAAATGTAGTAGCATGGGAAGATGCTAAGAATATTTTGGACTGCAGGTTAGAGATTACCTTCTCTTTCAAGGACTGATATCAGAGTAAAAGCAGAGAAAAATAAGGGGTTCCTAGATGAAAGACCAGCACTGGTAGAATTTTTAGTAGAATCTAGAACTGAAGCTGCCATTAAAAAGGAATAATTAGTAGAACATATAAAATATTGTGTGATAAGTATAAGAATCAGTCAGAAGAGGTTAGAAAGAACTGAGAAGAAAGAGTGGATAAGCAGTTCACAAAGAAACAATGGGGGGATATATGTATGTTTCCCAAATATGCACCAAAATCTAGAAGATTTATGATTTTTGCTTGGAAATGTTATGTATAGATATTTTGTACCCCAAGTAGATGCCAGAGAATTTTTCCTCGGGTAGACAGCAAATGTTGGAGGTGTGATTGAGAATAAAGGTAACTGGGAACATATTTTCTGGGAGTGTAATGAGTTGGCAGACTTTAAAGATTCACTGCAGACTTCCCTGTCAGAGATACTGGATGAGCAAACTGGTGTAACTAGAGAAATGATTTTTCTGAGCTGTGATACAGACTCTGAATTGCCTAGACATAAAAAGGCCTTTCTGAGTCTAATTATAGTGGCTGCAAAAAAGCAATTGCTAGAACATGGAAATAAAAGTCTAAACCAACTGTGCTAGAAGTAGTGAATATAAGTATGTTCCAAGCTCATACCACAAATTAATCTTATTTTATCTACTGTAAAGGCTACCTGCGTACCACTGAGACCCCCCCTCCCAACACTCACCTCTTCATTAAAAAACTTGCCTGCTTGTCTCTGTCTGCCATCTATAAGTTAGTCACTACTCTAGTGCCAAATCTCTTTTCCTTTTAACTGTTTGTATCTTACTACAAATACCTGTGCATACCTCAGTATAACATCTCTTCCCTCTCTGGCTAGACCTCCCCAACTTTTGTACTTACCTGCTTACTCTCACTGTGTGCTCCTTACTGTTTCCTTCCTGGCCTGCTGATTGTTTTTTGTGGTGACTGCTGTTTCCTGGCCCAGAACATCCCTATACCTTCCTGTCTGTCCCACTCTGCATACAATACATTTCCCTGCATCCCACTGTTTCTCTCACCCGCAATCCTTTGGGGCATTTAAAACTGTCTCTTAGTGTTTTTGTGCCATATTTTCCCCTTTGTAATAATCTGTGGCTTCATCTCAGTGGTGTACAGGTCCCTAATTTACTGATTTTAACACTCACTTGGAAGGGGTTTTGTATTTTGCTGCAACTTATTTGTGGGACTTTGGTAAGCACCTAAACAACTATTTGCCAAGTACTGTGGCTCGGCTGAGTTATTGTTGTCTCATGCCACACAAGTAAAAGGCTGTACATAAATTGAAATGGGTTACGTTACCTGCCTTTGAGCATATTATTTCTTCTCAAATAGCAACTGCTCTATTGTACACTGTTACCATATTTCTGTAGATATTGCTGTTCATATTTCTGTGGATTTCTGTTTGCATCTCTTTAGCAGATTTAACTGGCAACAGTTGGTTTGTAGAATGTAGTTATTGCATTATTGGGCATCTACATTACACAGTGACTGATTTTTTGGCATGACCTCAATGTCAGATACTTTAGTGTGGATGTGAAGGTTAGCTCAATTTTTTTTTTTATTTCCAAGTGCAGTCGCCGTGAGACTGCCAGTTGTTATAACTGCTTAACCTGACTTGTACAATTCAAGAGTTATTCTAGCTGCAATGAATGCTAAAGTATAGGACTTCTGCTTAGCTATATTCTCATATCTCATTTACTTGGATTATTTCAACTTCAAAACGGCACAAATATGCTACTAGAAGTACAGCAGACATTTTTATTGTCGTAGTTGTTTTACCACTAAGACATCATGGTTAATAGCTTACTATTTTTATGTGAAAGTGTTATAATGGAAGTAAGACACTGAAATTCTGTCTCACATTTTTACTGCTCTAATCTGTAAAGCTAATAACATATGTACATTTTTATTTATTTATTTTTATATTTTATCTCAACTAACGCCTCTCTAGCTGTTATCAGTAGTTAATTATAGTACCGCTGCTATTTTTGCTTTTCCCTAGCTTTTACACTCAACACACACTCTCTACCCTCCTCTTTCCCTAGGTTTTAAGAGCAAAGCGTCTTCCCTTCCAGACTGCTGCTACCTTTTTCTTTTTACAGATACTGCTTCAATTCCTGGAGTAATGCATGTGGTTCTACCTCATAGCCAGTTTTAACTAAAATATGTTCCAAGCTCATACCACAAATTACTGTTAGTTTGCCTACTGTAAAGGCTACCAGCATACTACTGAGACCCCACCCCGAACACTCAGCTCTTGGTTAAAAACCTTACCTCTTTGTCTCTCTCTGCCATCTATAAGTCACTACCCTAGTGCCACATCTCTTAGTTAGCTATACTGTTGTTTTCTGTTTGTGTTTTCCTTTAACTGTTTTTATCTTACTGAGAATACCTCACTATAACATCTCTTCCCTGTGTGCCTACACCTCCCCACCTCTTCTACTTACCTGCTGACTCTCACTGTGTACTTCTTAATGTTTCCTTCCTGGCCTGCTGATTGTTTTTTTTTTTTTTTTTTTTTTTTGGTGACTGATATTTACTTGCTCAACCCGCTCTGTTCAACTACCCTACCCTCATTTCCACTCACCCCCCCACTTTCATTTCATTTATACTGGCTACACCTTGTTCCAACCCCTGCCACTCTCCCCACTTATCCAATCACAGCTATCCCCTGCAAACTTCCTATCACTCCTCTCCAAATATCTTCCTATCCCTCCCCTACATCCACTAATATATAATTTACTGTTTATACCTACCCACACCACAACCCCACTCTCTCATCCCTCTCCCTCTCATTATCTCCCACACACTCACAGCATCTTAGAATGTCTCCAGCCTTTAACTCTACCTTCCCTTAACTTACTAATGCTCCCACCTTGCTCACTTGTCTCCACCTTGTAAATTAATTTCTCCTTAATACTCCCTATTCATCATTTTTATCTTATTTCTCACACCTCTCCTCCCTAGTAAATAACATCATCCCCACACACTTTTACCTTGTTCTCAGTCATCCTTCTACTGTCATTATCTCATTTCAAACCATGCTGCCTCTCTACTTCACATCAGCCCTGCTTGTGTACCTCTCTTTACTTACTGCCAGTCATACACACCTTAA
Organism: Protopterus annectens; assembly: GCF_019279795.1. Taxonomy (NCBI): domain Eukaryota; kingdom Metazoa; phylum Chordata; order Ceratodontiformes; family Protopteridae; genus Protopterus; species Protopterus annectens. The sequence continues at coordinate 791,492,892 of NC_056739.1, forward strand.
TTTTTCACATTCATCCCCAACCTACAATTCACCTATACTCCACAAGAAACCATCCCTGCCCTTCTTAATTTGCCCCTCTGTCTTTAACTCTACCTCACACCTCATCAGAATAAGAATTTTCTCTGTCTGTATCGCATCCTTCAAATCTAAATACAAACCCACTGACTTTTCCTTTATGCAAATAAACTTTCCCCTTTTTCTAACAATTTGCTATCATCTGGCAACATCCACCTCTACTAAGGCCCATCTAGCCCAATCACAACAAACACCTGTCTCACTAAATATCTCTCTATCTTTGCTATAACATACAAAGTCTAGCTAATAAAGTTACAGAACCACACTCAGTGATCACCCACCAATCACCACACATACTAGCCCTAACTGAAACTTGGCTAAAGCCACATATTTCTAACACTGAAATACTACCTCCCCACTACAACATCTATCACCAAGATAGAACCACCAAAACAGATGGAGGTGTTGCAATTGTGTATTCTGAGCACCTTAACCTATCCCCCTACCAATATCTTTGACTGATTTTCAACCAGCTGAACTACTACTTGTAAACTGTCACCTCAACCCCCATAAGAAATTTGCCATTGCCCCTCTCTATATCCCACCTGGAAACAACATTCCCATCCTCACATCTATTCTAGCTTGGATTTCTATTAATACCCCTTATGAGACCTTACTACTAGGCAAAGTAAATATCGACTGGCAAAAACTATCCTCTACCTCTCCCTCCCTTCAAATCAACCTACATAGCTTCCACCAGCTTATCACAACTCCTACTCGCTTCAACAACAATACCCAAGGTACCACCTTAGACGGGATTCTTATTTCTGACCCCACCCTATATCATGACCCCAGAGCCCTGCCCAACTCCCTAAGTGACCACCTCCCTATCCAAGTCCGTTACTCTTCCCAAATACCTAAATTCCACCATTTTAGAGACTGTCGCAAGCTTTTCAATTCTGAAACCTTCAATAACAGCCTCACTTCCATAAACTGGGGCTTCCTTAAGTACCTTCCTCTTAATGAAGCTATCCTACACTTTAATCTCATTTTTCTTGATATACTTGACTCTTTAGCTCCTCTTAGAAATGAGAATCAAAGCCAACTACATACCTTGGCTCACCAAAAATACCATATCTCTCATGAAAGAAAGAAACAAAACTTGGAAAACATGGCTAAAAACTAAATCGACAACATTCCTACAGAAATATAAAGAACTATGAAATCTAGCAAAAAAAAAAAAACAGCAATTAACAAAGACAAGAAAACTTACTTTTGTAATCCCCAGTTCTCCTAAAAGTCTAACCCAAAAAAATTATGGCATACCATCAATAAAATCTTAAATCCAGATCAACCTACTACTCCCAACCCCTACCCTAATAATTCTTCCTTAGTAAATGCCACCTTACTTAATACCCATTTCATTGAATCTATTCAGAAAATTACCCAACCCTCCCAAAGCCAAAACCACCCTCACACCACCCACTACACATACAACACAATCCCTTTCTCTCTTAACCCAGTCTCCACAGCCTACATCAAGCCACTTCTACTAAAACTGAAACCTGTTCTCCCTCTACCAATAACCTCCCTCCCCTCTTTCTTAAACTCTCTGCTCATTCCATAGCCTGTCCTGTCTCTATCCTAATAAATAGATATACCCAAGAGTCTATTGTCCCTGACATCTGGAAATCTTTCTACACTATTCCACTTCACAAAGGAGGTAACTCCACTGAGCCCTCTAACTACAGACCCATTGCCATCCTATCTTCTCTATCCAAAATCCTTGAAAAATGTATTCACAATTAGCTTTTAACTCACCTTATTAATGAAAATCATCTGACACCCACTCAACATGACTTTTAGGCCACACCACAGCATCTCCACTGCCCTCATATCCTTCATTCACACTGTTGCTGAAGCCAGGGACAAAAACCTCTTCATGTTTTGCCTGTTTCTCGACCTCTGTAAAGCTTTCGGTACTGTCTCCCATTCCAAGCTACTTGCTAAGCTTACTGACCTTAATCTCTCCCCCTCTACTATTCACTGGTTCTCAAGCTCTCTATCAAATAGGCTCCAGTCTGTCTGATGGCAATCTGCTTGCTCCCCTTTCCTATCTGTTTAAACTGGTGTCCCCCAAGGCTCAATCCTTGGCCCCCTTCTATTCAACATCTTCTCCAGTCATCTTTACTCCTCCTGCAACACCTCCTCCCTCATATAGTACGCTGATGACTCTACTTTTATCTCTTGTTCTGACAACATCTCTAAACATCTGTCACCCAAAACTCCTTATCTGTGGAAAAATGGCTGACAGAGCACCAACTTATACTCAACCTCCAAAAAACTAAGCTCTTACTATTTCTCCCCAAAACTGTCAACCACCTTAAATCCACCTTTACTATTTCTTCGCTGGAAAACATTCTCATCAAAGCTGAGCCTCACACTAAGTTACTGGGTACAATAATCAATGGCCAACTCAAATTCAACATCCATATCCAACACTGTATCAAAAAAACTAACATGAAACTGGGCCTTCTCTACAGGAATAAGAAATTTCTTGCTGCCAACTCCAAACCCACCCTTGCCCAAGCCTGTCTCCTTCCATGTCTCCTCTACACCTCCCCTATCCTAACTTACCTCCAGTCAAACCTTCTCTCCAAACTAGAACAAGCTTACAATAACATAGCCAGATTCACCAGGAACCAGACTTATAAATCCCATCATTGCCTTGCCCTGAAACAGCTTCAATGGCTAGAATTCCTTACTACTTCTTACTTTGCTGCAGCTGACAACACTCCCTACTCAACAAAACACTAGCCTGCCCATCACTCTCTACATTAGTATCCCAACCTGGTCTCCTTGTAGTTCCGGCCAGCACCTTCTAGACATCTATAAACCCAACAAAACATATGGTAAACTCCTCTATAAACAGTGTCCCTTCATGGAATAGGCTACCACCTTACATTTATAGCATCACTTATTCCATCTGCTTTAAAATTAAAGTCAAGCACTACTTTCTGACCTCAAATTCCTGTCCTTGCCTAAATCCTCCATAATCTGCATTTTCCTTTCTTTTTCTTTTCACTAACTGTCTGCATCTAATAATTCAATAATTAATCTGGCCACTAGACAATACTACATTATGTTACTTGAGAAAGGTATGTCATTATTGTAAATACTTAAATGTACTAGTTGTATTTGCTTAATTTTGTTTTATTTTTATTACAGTTATTCATTGTGCCTGATTACTGCATATGCAATGTTTGCTTATGTTGTATTGTTGCACTGTTTTTCTTGGTTTTGTATACTGCCTTTTTATGTTTGTATTGCTGGAGCGTTTCTCCTTGGGTCTTCACTGAAAATGGGTCATTGGCTCAGATGGACTAACCCAGTTAACAAATGTCAAATAAATATATAGTAACAGAGATAAAATAACTGGACTTGGGATATTTAAAAAAGGGTAGAAGCAAGTTACATAGGAAAAAATAGAAATTGTGGGAACAATATATAAAGGGAAGGAATGAGTTTTAATAGAAGGCAGGACTTGAATGAGCTCTGTAATGTTTGACAATGATTGGGTAGATTGTAAGTGGTGTATAATATTTGCAGCTAGGATTGTCAGTATGGTTTGTGATGTAAAATGTTTGCAGCTGGGATTATGTCAATATGGTTTAATCTGATGTCATTTTCATTTGTACCTCAACAAATGTTTTTTGGATCCGGTCCTTGGATCCGATTCGGCCACATTACGCTAGATTCTAGAATCCGATTCTTGATCTCCTCCGTTTTCCCACAATGCCCCTGATCACTGAATTACTTCAGCTCTCATTTACTGCTCTACTGTTTGGTGAGATTGTGATCTCTCAAGCTTGTTTTGGGTTTATTGTGTTTAAAAACTTTATATATTTTTTTCTTTAAATTTTCTTCCCTTTCATTTATATGCCACCATTTCCCTTACCCTCTCTCTAGACTAGTTTAGTTGCCAAATCTTAAAAGTTTTCTTGGCAATTGTTACCCTTGTTTGCCATCCTTTATTCCTGTCCCTATCTCTTTGAGATGCTTTAGTTATACCATTGATGGTATAAATCCTTTCTTGTAAATAAAATTGTAAAAAAAAAAAAAAAAAAAAATCCTTTTCTTATTTAACTGTCTGGGTTTTTGCTGCATGTTTTTCTGTTACAGTATGACTGAAAAGCCGACTGGCTTTAAAAAGTGCATTTCCTGTAGGCATAAGATAAGCAACTTGGATGCCCACAGGTAGTGCTTCAATTTTTTAGGCCTTGCACACTTGGACACTTGTGTTTGTGCTGGATTTAACAGTAGGACTATTGGTGATAGAAGGAACAAGCTGGTTTTCAAGGACCTTATTCCTGCTCCTTTTCCTTCTTTTTCTGGTATACTAAAATCAGAGGCTCAAACCCTTTCTCATAAGTCTGAGGAGCCCAGAGAGCACAAAAAACACTCCCCAGCAAGGTCTCCCAAGTCTCCTCTGGCTTCTGAACTGCCAGTGAAAATTTCTAAATGCTCAGATCCAAAGTCCTCGGATCCAACACCTGCAGGTTTGAAATGTCCTCCGGTTCAAAGCCCATGATTCTCACAGGTGCCAGTGTCCCTGAGATGGAGGTCTCCCTTTCTTCAGGAGACTCCCAAGAAATATTCCAGACCACTTTCCATCTCCTCTTCTCTCATGTCCTCCTGAAGCCCTTCCGAAGGAGAGATGTACAGGATGATAAAATTTATCAGAACACAGATCTAGATGGGGCTGTTGTTGCCTCCATCTCCCATCGGATTTGTGAGCCTCAAACTATCCTCTCATATAGTGATCACTCCTCTGATCTGACCTTCTTTTTCTGAGCCCTCAGTCTGAGATCTCCAAGAGTTGAACCGTTGTGTCTGAAGTTACTTCTTTCTTTGACTCAGACACCTTCCTTGAGCCATTCAGCTCTGACCCCCTTGGAGCAGGACGTGTCTCAAAGCCAGGGCATTGGGTTTGGATCTGAGGGGAATGTCTTAGACGGTGAAGTTTTTGGAGCCCTCGCTTTCCCTTGGGGGGGGGGGTCACCTCTGGACAGCTTTGCTGTGACTCCTGATGCCTTTGAGCAGAGGAGAGTGATGGTCCCTGGATTGTCTGATCAGAGAGTTTTGGCTCTGGTTGGATTGTCCTCCGCTTCTCCTGGTCCATCTGCCTTTGAGGTGGTGGAGAAGGTTATCTCTCATCCAAGAGCAGTTTTTACTTTTACATCTTCAGATCCATTTCCTGTTCCCCCTTTGGAGCCTGTGTTTGAGTCTACTCATCCTGTCACCCAGGGACAGCTAGCCCATATGAGCTTCCAGGCAGTTCCAGTTAGGGATCTCCCCACCTCTTTGGATACCTTTCCAGAGCATCCCATTAAAGATGTCCCCTGAAAGAGGTCCTTCAAAAGGAGGCACTTGGATTCCCCACAGGAATCCCTCACAGAAGACACCTGTTTCTGTGAAGGGGAAGGGTCTGCTAGATTGCCACCTGAAGATATGTCTCCTTTGGAGACATTTTAAAATCCTATTCCAGAAAGGTAGTTGGTCATCCTTAACCCCTTCCCAGGAGGAATGTGTGTTCCTTGAAGCCTTTGGGTCTGGCCTTTCTATGTCCTGGGCCAGCCCCCCCCCCCCCCCAGCAGATGAGCTTATAGATCTTGTCTTCCACCGTCATGGAAGGAACTGTAGAACCATTCAGATTTTGAGTGCCCCTACAGACAAACAATACTGGACAAATGGGATCCATGTGGACGTGCGACAGCAACTAACAAGGAGCTAGCCAAGCAGAGCTCTACTATTTATCCCTCTAATAGAGAGTCTAGGGTGTTGGACAGGTATGGGCAGCAAGTCTATGCCGCAGTGACCTTTGCTTTACAGACGTTGAACTACCTGGCATACTTCACTAGGTTATAAAGGGACTTAGTTAAGGAACTGTCTAACTCTACTCCTGGGTTCATGTTAGCAGAGGAACAAAAATCTTTTTCTTCATGATTGGCCACCCTAGAGTCAATAACGAATGCATTAATGAGGTTCATCTCATATGCAGCTGAAGGTTTCTCACTGGCCGCCGGTTCAAGCATACCCATTAGGTGATATGCCTGGATGAGTCTGTGCGATTTTGATGAGCCTTTTAAAGCATCATTCATCAGTGCTCTTTTTTTATGGATCTTCCTTGTTTGAGCCAATGATTAATGACACGCTTTTCTGCAGTGAGCAAGACAGAAAGACCATATTTGTTGTAGGAATTCATTTTTCTACCTCACAGACACCTTTTTGTAAGAATCAGTATAGTGATAAAAAGATGTGGTTCTCAAAATCTCAAGGGCCTTTTCAAGAATCACGCAGAGATTTTTCTTCCAGAGGCAGAGGGGGAAATAATTGTAATGGAAAATGCCCACACATGGCAGAGTGGGTCTGCAGAACCAAGGGTCTCAAGATTCCTTCTTGGATAGGCCCTTTCAGCTCTCCTGAAAGTTTGCCCGACTGTTCTTCTCTGGAGGCAGTCGGGGGGGGGGGGTGGGGGCACTTACCTTTGCACCTAAATGCCTGGACAGCCATCACAGAAGATTTGTGGGTGCAAAGGATTATATCCAGATTCTTTTTTTACATCTTCCCCTAATGAAAAGAAAACGTCTCCCAGATGTTAAACCCAGTCAGTGGGAGTCAGCAGGTCTAGATGTTCAAAAGCTGCTAGACACAAGAATCATCCAAGAGGTCCCTCCAGACCAAAGAGGATCTGGAATTTACTCAAGGTTCTTTTTAGTGCCAAAAAAAAAACAGGGAGCCTGAGACCCATCTCGGATCTCAGTTATCTGAATGAGTTCTTAGAGTTCCAAGTTCCAGATGGTCACGGTTCAGTCCATTCTGCCTGTTATACAGAAGATGACTGGATGTGCTCCATAGATCTTCAGGATGTGTACTATGATATCAAAATGAACAGGTGCTCTCGAAGATGCTTACGCTTCTGGCTGAGAGCCAGGCATTACCAGTTCAGAGCCCTGCGGTTTGGTCTCACCATAGCCCCCAGTGTGTTCACCAAATGCATGGGAGTGGTAATAGCTCATCTAAGACTGCATAGAATCAGAGTCCTTCCTTATTTAGACAACTGGCTCATTATTGATACAACTAGGCATCCCTTAGAAAAAGCCAGGAATTACTTACTTCAGTTATACCACTCCTGGGAATCGCAATCGATCTGTTGAATTCCCAACAACAACCAGTTTAAGTCTTGGGGTATATAGGGTCTTTGCCTAGATACACTCAATTGTCCTACTGTTACCACAAAACAGAGTTCTTATCTTAAGATTGCTTGTCAGGTTCTTTTTCACCCCTCTACCTCAGTGAAGCTGATTCTCAAAGCCCTATGATCGATGGGCGCTGCGATCACCTTGATACATACAGCTCTTCACATGCAAATCCTCCAGGTTCCAGAGTGTAGCTTGCAAGACATCTCCTTGCGAGCTACATCACTGAAACCAAAAGGCTGCAGCAGCACTTTAGCATACTGCTGAAAAGCACAGCCACTGCAGCTGTACAGTATGAAAAGAAATGCTTTAAATTGTGGCAATCCCTAAACACAGCTACCCAGCTGTTTTCTAACAGAGACAGCCACTCTAGAGGTGTTGCACATTCCTTATTGTCATTCAAGGAATACATTTGTTTGTTTTGTCAGTTCTGTGCTTTTCAGCCGTATTACTCTATGGCAAAGTGCTGCTGCTGCCTTTTGGTTTCGGTGATGTAGCTCACAGAGAGAAGATGTCTGTTGAGCTACACGCCAGAACCCAAATCTTCCAATGGACTCAAGCAGTACAATGGTCCTTTCATCAACAGCCTTTACAACACCCTATAAAACTATCTCGAGTTTGCAAGGAATGCTTACTGTGGTGGATACACTCCAATGATGTTTGTCTAACGTCCCTTTATCCTTCCTCCCTATTCACCACATTGACCATGGCCACATCCCAGTTGCGGTGGGAGTGGGGTATTTCTTGGTATGGACTGTTCAAAACACGATACCCAGAAGAGGCGAATTTGCATATAAATGTCTTAGAGATGAGAGAGGTCCTTTTAGCATTTCAGTCACTTCAGAATTCTCTTCCTCTATGGACAGTTGCTGTCGAAACGGACAGCATGTAGGTAGTTTAGTATATCAACAAACAAGGGGGAGACAGATCTTACCCCCTTTGAGAGTTTGGCAGTGGGCCATCTCCTCCAATGGCTTTCTTGTGGCAACGCATAAACTGGGGAAATCCATTATTCTGGAAGACAGGATCAGCAGGACTATTATGATGCCTCACAAGTGGTCTCTCAATCAAACCCCAGCAAATATGATTTTCTGCAAGTGGGGTCAGCCTTGCTGAGATCTTTTTCTCTCTCCCTTCAGCAGCCAAGGCAGCAGGCTCTTTGCCGTAATTCCCCCTCAGGGGCAGTCACCCAGAGATGCTAGTCCACATTTGGCCCCCCCCCAGTCTCCTATGTGCTTATCCTCCTCTACCTCTAATTCCCAAATTCCTTCAGAAAGCACTCTGGTTGAAGAGCAAAATAATCCTCATTGCCCTATTGTGGCCTCAGCAAGTGTGGTTCCCCTTTCTATGATCTCATCTATGCCCTCCCTGGGCATTGGACCCCAGTCCAGATCTCCTTTCACATCTGTCATGTATGACTCATCCAGACATTGCAGGTCTCAGATTAACCACATGGTTTCTCCAATTCAAATGATGGCTAGATAGTCCAGGCTTTCCTCTCCTGTTAGTAAAATTTTATTTTCATCCTAGAAGCCCTATACAAGGAAGATTTATAAGAGTAAATGGAAGAGTTGTTTTTTAGGGGGCTCAGCAGAGAGAATTGGATTCTTTCACTGGTCCACTTCTGGCTGTTTTAGATTTCCTTGCTTCTGTTTTTCAAAATGGTGCGAGTTTCTCCACCATCAGAGTTCACCTGATCGCCATCTCTACCATATCGGAGACAATACTTCCCCTTTGACCTCATCCAAGTTATGTAAAGCATTTCTTAAAGGTACCTTTTTTACTTAGATCTCTGATTAAGGATCCCTTTCCAGCTTGGGATCTTAGTGTCATATTACAGAGTTTAGTACAGTCATCCTTTGAGCTCTTGACTAAAGTAGACCTCAAATTTTTTTTCTTGGAAAACAATCTTTCTTGTGGCTATAACTTCTGTGAGGTAAATCTCTGAACTCCATACACACTCTTCAAAACTGCCTTATTTGATTTTCCATAAAGATAGGGGTTACCTTGCATACTAACTCTTCCTTTTTACCTGAAGTTGCCTCTGAAACAAACATTAATCCAGTGATCAACCTACCTGTACTATTTCTTAAATTTGACAATAAAGGAGAATACATGCTTCATCTTTTAGACATGCATAGGTAACCTTGTTTCTATCTTCATAGGACTAAAGAATTTAGAAAATCTGACCAGTTGTTTGTTTCCTTTTCCAGTAACAAACTAGGTTCACCCGTTTCAAAGATTACACTATTCAAATGGATTACAGATTGCATTTCATATATTTATTCTTCTAGAGGTTTCTGTGTGGAGGCTGCATGTCCTCCCCGCGGTCGAGTGGCCTTCGAAAGACATGCGTGAATGGGCGTGCCTTTGCTGAAGATTGGGTATCGGGCTGGCAACTCGGCACCATAAAAAATCTACTGCCAATCATTAACAGACCGGAGTTCCACTGTGGCAACCCCTATCCGGGAAAAGCCAAAAAGACAAACAACAATTCTTCTAGAGGTTTAACTCTTCCAACACAACTAAGGGCACCCTCATCTAGGTCGATGGCTACATCAACTGCTTTTTGGGCCACAGCCTCCATTGATGGTATCTGTGCAGCTGCCACATGGTCTAATGCTCATACTTTTATTTCTCATTAAAGTTGGATATCATCTCCAGAAACAGAGCTGTATTGTGCTCTCCGGAATATCCTTCCATGAGGGCCACCCATGGTTCCCATAGCTGGGGACTTTGTCCCATTTGTTGAGGAATAAATGAAAATTATATCCGATATAAACTACAGAAAAAGCAGAAGCAGCGTCTTCATAGAGTACATAACAAACTAAAACTTTATTAAACACTTTTCGTCTTAAAACCAATGCCAGACTTCATCAGATAAAACTTGGCCCGCAGAAATGTAGAAGCTTTAATACAAAAGTCATGCCCAACCTCATAAATGACATCATCTTAAAGACATACAAAATGAAAACTAAACCATGTCAAAAATATATTTAAATATTTACATATAATAACCTTTTAAAAATAATTATTGTGTTTTAACAATAAAAATATCACTTATGTAAAAATTAAAATTACCTTTGAAATGCTTTAAATTTGCAATATAAAAGTTATATACTCACCCTAACTATGCATCTGTGTTGTCCATTTTCATTCTTCATCAGCTTCCACCACCCCCCTCTTCCTTCTTATCCATGTCTTTGGGAGAGATCTGATGGAAAATTTGTCTTAGGGACTATAGTTCCTATTGGATCCCCTGCTCTGTTAATGTTCTCTTAACTTCTCATTTCTATGGTAATTTCACTAGTCTTTATATTTTGAAAGTTTTATATATTGGCAGCAAACTCATTTTGAGGTAGTTCAGTGGTCAGGGGCATTATGGGTAAAGGGAGGAGCTCGAGAGTCGTATCCTAGAATCTAGAGTAATGTAGGTGAGTCAGATCAAAGGATAGTATCCGAAACCTATTTACTGAGGAAGAAAGAAAATGGACAACAAAGATGCATAGTTATGGTGAATACATACCTTTTATTTTTAGTTATATAAACGTATGATTACTTATGTCATAAGCGAACATTTAATAAAGATGTTTCTTGTTTATTCAGTTGCTGACTTCCCTTAAGCCTCACTCTTCTTCCTGAACATTGTTCTATATGTGTTCACACAAGTTCCATTTATTTCTATGTAAGCTGCACCATCTGTTTTCTAAAGATCTGTGTTCCAGTTCTTTTATCTCTTTTAGAATATTCAGAATTTCAACTGCGGTGGTGGTGCTGCGGTAGCGTTGTCGCCTCACAGTTAGACGTTGCCCGTTCGATTCTCAGAGTGTCTTCTGTGTGGCGACATGTGTGAATGGGCGTTCCTTTGTTGAAGGTTGTGCGTTAGGCCCGGCAAGCCAACACGTAAAAATCTACTGCCAATCATTAGCGGACCGGAGTTCCGCTGTGGCGACCCCTAACTGGGAAAAGCCGAAAGACACAAACAAACAAAACAATATTCAGAATTTCAAATGCAGTTGGTTTAGATTTTGATTTCCATTTTCTAGTAATTGAGTTTTTGGCAGCCAACAGAATTGAACTTAATCAGGCCTTACTATGTGCAGGCAATTCAGATCCTGAGTCACAGCTCAAAAGAATCATTTCCTTAGTTATAGCCATTTTCTTCCCCTATATTTCTAACAGAGTATTATGTAGGGAATTTTTAAAATCTTCCAACTCATTACACTCCCTGAAAACGTTTCCGTTTACCTCTTTCTTCTCCATCACACCTCCAGCATTTGCTATCTACCCAAGAAAAAAATTATTCAAAGTCAGCTTGGGGAAAATACATATACAAATAATTCCAAGCAAAAATCTAAACCTTCTGGACTCTGCATTATTGGAAGTCATAGTCTCTCTTCTCATCCTTTTCTAATATCTGTTGATTGATTCTTACAATTATCATGCAATATTTTATATGCCCTGCTAATTATCACATTTTTAGCAGCAGCTTCTGTTCTAGATTTGGCTGAACATTCTACCAGATCTCAGGTCTTTCACTTTGGACTCCACTATCCCTTTTTCTGTGGCTATACTCTATCGATCCCCGATCGGGAAGGCAGTTTCTAACTTGCAGTCCAAACTTCTTGGCTTCATTCTACTATATTACATTTCTACCACTCTAGTTATTTGCTGCCAATACCTTGGTTCCTTTGCCAGTTTCCTCCAGTATATTCCAGCCCCCTCTTGCCTAATTACTGTAACCCTACTTGCAGTCAACCCTGTTGGCATAATCTCCTTTCTCCATACCCATGTTGGCTTAGTTCTTAGAATAGATTTTGTAACTTTATGAATATAATATTCCATATGCTAGTTATTAGTCTCTGCAAGGATCTGCATCCAAATTCCCACTGTCTCCTTATTTCTTGAACCCTGTCTCAATTCATATAAATAGGTCAATCTAGGAATCCCACATCCCTCTCTCTGGAAAAAGTCGCACAGTATCCTTCTGCACAAAGGAGGAAATTCAACAGACATTACAAACTTGAGACCTATAGCACTGTTATCCCCCCTCTCCAAAATACTTGAAAAATGTATTCAGAAACAATTACTAAACTATCTCCTGCAGGAAGAACTCCTATCCCTCACACAACATGGCTTCCATCCTTCCCATATTACTAACATTGCACTTCTAACCTATATATATATATATATATATATATATATATATATATATATATATATATATATACCGTCAGTAAAGCCAGAGATAACAACAAACTAATGTCCTCATTTCTAGACTTGTTGAAAGCCTTCAACAGAGTTTGTCACAGCAAACTTCTAATTCAGATGCCTAATTAGGTCTCTCTCAGCCCACCCTTCTGTGGTTCCAAATCTACCTTTCTAATAGGTATCTGTCAATAAAATGGCACTCCACCTTCTTTCCATACCTCCCAGTCACCACCGGTGTACCACGGGGCTCTGTCCTTGGTTCTCATGAACACCCACCACACATTCACACAACAGGTCTCTCTAATACAGTACACCAATGACTCCACATGTATTGACATATTTGACAATGTGGCACACCTCCAAAAAATTACTCGGGAAGCTTTAACATCAACTGAAACATGGCTTTGTAACTCAGAATTCATGTTCAACCCCCCCCCCCCAAAAAAAAAAGAAAAAAAAACTATTAGTTATTTTCCCCAAATCCCTCCCACATGAAAAAAAAAACACAATTTGAAGTCAAGTCCTTTCTCTTGATAATACAACCATTGAAGTCACTTATAACAAATTATTAAGGTTGATAGTGGATGATAATTTTAAATTTGACCTGCATATACAAAATTGCATAAGAAAAACTCTTGAGAATCTAGGGATGCTTTATAGAGCCAAAAACTCTCTCACACAACTTAAGCAACATTTATCACTACTCATATCCTCCCCAAACTTCTTTATGGTGCTCCTGTCCTTATTAACCTTCAGGCATCACAAAACTCACAACTTGAATAGTGCTATAACAAAGTTGCTAAATTTGCAGCAAATACCTGTTTCAGAAGCCACCACTGTATAACCCTAAAAACCCTAAATTGGTTAGAACTACTCCATCAACTAACATATACACAGCTTCCATAAAATTATCTAGTATCCATCTGCTTCTCCAGCACTAAATAACGTTCTACACAACTATGTTCTTTGTCAGTCATTACACTCCAATGACCAAAAACTTGTGTCTTTTCATAAACCTATCTCATCGTTTGGGCATTGTCTCTACTTATACCATGTTGCTAAGGCCTGGAACTCTTTTCTGTATCCAGCAGGTCAGTACTATCCTTCAAAACCATTCTGGAAAAACTTCCTAGCCAAAAACTGACTGTTCTTGCACAACACCAGGATAAGCTGTATCCCAAAATGTGAACAAATACATATTCATGCATTATATTTCCTTACTCTTCCTTCGTCACTCATCTTCTTACTTCTATCAATTTCTCTCCCTTCACTTTCTGTCTAAATTCTCTCACTCATTGCAATTCCTGGTTGTATTATATTAACTTACCTTTAATTTCTCTATATAAACTGGCTAAAATTTCGCTATTAAATCATTGTCATATAAAGTACAGTTGTGTAAAGTCTTACCATAACAATGGATGGCCTTTTCACTATTGCAATATTCTTAATGTTGGGGATCTCCTGCTCAGGGTAGCCCAATGTTCGGCCAGTATACCAAAGCCTTATGATCTTGCATGCACCGTACATCACACATATGCTCACCGCACAGAATTTAGGACATCAAAGTGGTGTTCGAAGGCAGTTAACCAGAACTGAATGGTCCCAGAAGAGAAAATTCTCTATAGGACAGTGGGGTCCATGTGCATCGAGAAGGAAAAATTGCAGGAGAAAAAGGGGAAACCCTTGGCCAGAAGGGAATCCAAAACAAAAATCTGAATAAATGAGAGGGGTTTGGAGGGAGGGAGCAAATACTGTAAAAGTGAAGAGAAGGACATCTACTGTTTTGGTAAAATTTTGCACAACTGTACTATGTCTTTCTATACCACAATATTCTTTACTTTAGGAAGAGTAAAAAAATCTCAAGAAACAGAATGGGAGGGTGGAGGCTGAGCCCTCAATAAACCCATACAAAATGGTTCTAGCAAAACCTGCTCTGGCCCAAGGAACCATATTCAACTTATAATGCTTAGTAAAGGTATGCACTGAACACCCAAGTAGGAGCTTGAAGGATGGAAATGGTGCCCAACCCCTTGAAGAAAACACCAGAAGAGGCAACAGCCCTAGTCGAATGAGCTTTAACAGAAGTAGACAAAGATTTGCCATGAAAAGTATAACAAAAAGAAATGGCCTTAGATATCCAGGAGGAGATGGTTTGCTTAGAAACAGCCAAACCCTATATCCTGGGATGAAAAGAAACAAAAAGCTAGTCAGACTTATGGATGGTCTTAGTTTTATCCAAATAGAACCTGAGCTTTCTGTTCAAATGCAAGGTGTGCAAGACCCTTTCACTAGTAGACTGAGGAGAAGGGAAAAAAGAAGGGAGTTGTACTGACTGATTCAAGGACAACACATTTACTACCTTGGGCATAAAAGAAGGATTAGTATGAAGGGATACCCTGTCCCTGTGAAAAAAAAAAACAAAAAAGGAGGAATGGCCATACAGGTCTAGAGCTCAGAAACCGTCTGAGCAGAAGTAAGAGCCAGCAACAAAACTGTCTTCCAGGTACAGTGTTGCAAAGAAAAAGAATCTTCAGGCTCAAACAGAGCCCAAGTAATTTTTTCTAAAACAAAATTAAGGTCTCGAAGAGGAGACATAGGTTTCCGTAGAGTTTTAATATGCAGTACGCCTTTAAGAAATTGTTTGGCCTCAAAACAAAAAGCCAAAGAAGGATTCAAGGACAGACAAGAAGAAATGGCTGACAAATGGGCCTTCACATAAGAATAGGCCAGTCCAGATTGGTGCAACTCACACAAATAAGAAAGGACCAAAGAGATCCTCACTAAAAAAATTGTCCTGGTTACAAGTGTGGCACCAGGCAGAAACTCTTTTCCATTTGGGCATGCAAGAGTTACTGGTTGGGGTTTCCTTGCCTTCTTTCCTGTCCTAAGCACATCCTCAGAAAAGAGGTGCCTGAAAGGGATCAAAACCCAGTTACCCACAGTGTCAGTTGAAGAGTGGACAAGTAAGGATGGATGAGAGACCCCTTGTCCTGTGTAAGGAGTTCCAGCTAATAAGAATTTGTGGTGATTGCCCCTGGCCAGATGCATTAAGAGGGTGAACCAGTGCTATCTTAACCAAAAGGAAGTCAGAAGCAAGATTTTTGAGGAGTGCATGTGAATCTTCTGCAGGATTCTCGGTAGTAGTGGAAGAGGAGGGAAAGCATAAAGAAACATCCCCTTGCAAGGAAAAAAAAAGGATTATCGGTCTTCTTTGCCAGATGGCATGGTACTCTGGAACAGAAGAGAGGGAGCTGCCTGTTAAGACGGGAGGTAAAAATATCGACTTGAGGAGAATACCCCACCAATGGACAATGTCCAGAAACACATCTCTGTGAAGCATCCATTCGTGTGCCTGTATTTTGGACTTTGGACCTGCGTAGACAATCTGCAACTAGATTGTGCTCTGAAGGAATGTATACTGCCTGAAGAGTTAACTGATAACCATGAGCCACTTCCCAAGCTTGAAGAGCCACCCTGCAGAGCAGGTAAGATGTTGTGCCTCCCTGCTTGTTGACATACCACATCACTGTAGTGTTTGTGTTTACCTTCAAGGAACCTGGAGAGAACATGGGGTGAAGAGCTTGAAAGGGCTCAAATCAGAGCTCTCATCTCATTAATGTGATATGGTCTGACTTCTGATGGGGCTAGAGACCCTGAACTTTCAGGTGACCAAATGAAGCCCCCACCCCATGTCTGAGGCATTGGTGAACAGTTCTTGAGAAGGGACTGGAGGCTGAAAGGGGTAGGCCTGGGTTGAGAGCCAGCTGTTGAATACACCACTTGAATTCCTTCTTTAGGCAAAGAAGGAGAGGTACACTGAAATCATGAGGGTGGCAGTGCTGCAGCCAAGCTGACTTGAGGTACCATTGAGGGTTCTGCATATGCAGTCTGTCAAGCTGGAGCATTGGAATAAAAGAGGCCACTGAATCCCAGGGCCTGAAGAAACTCTCTGGTTGGCATGGCAGTCAGAAGTGGAAGAGAATGAAAGAAGGCTGTCAATGACAAAATGTTTGGAGGTAGAATAGAGGACAGCATTGGCACTGTCTGAATCCTGCATTCCAGATACATATTATACTGAGGGGGAGTCAGGGCGGTTGATAGTGAATCCCCAACTTTGAAGGAGAGAGAGAGATGGTGAACTCCAGATATTGTAACAGGTGCCTGGTAGAAGGTGCCTGAAGTAACAGGTTGTCTAGATAAGGAAATATCTGAATGCCTTGGAGCCTACATAAAGCAACCACAGGAGCGAGGCATTTTGTGAATACCCTTGGGGCAGTAGAGAGGCCACAGGGCAAAGCAGACAACTGAAAAATGAAAGAAAGAAACGGAAACATAAAAACTTCCTGAAAAGAGGGTGAATAGGAAATGGAGGTAAGCATCTTTCTGATCCAAAGACACTAGAATAGCTTGGGGTAATAAAAGAGGAAACAGGGTTTTGAAGAGTAAGCATCCAAAAAGAATGGACCTTGAGAAAGGTGTTGAGCAGGGAGAGATCCAGAATAGGTCTCCAAGTGCCCTCCTTTCGAGGAGCCAGGAATATCCTGGAATAAAAACCCTTTCCTACATGAGAAGGGGTAACAGGTTGAATGGTTCATTGGTTCAGCAGGGACCCAAGACCTCTGTGAAATGAAGAGGTTGCACTTGAGTAGGTTGAAGAAACCCTGAAAAAGTAGGGAGAGACTTCCATTCCATAGATGATAAAAATAACCCAAGAGTCTGATGTGAGAAGTCAATTTGAAAGATAAAGGGAAAGTCGAAGGGGCAAAGGAACCCTGGTGTAAGAAAAGGGGGAGGCAAATTGTCAAAGAGAAACTGGCTTATCAGATAAAGGAGGCTTCTTGGCCACAGAACTCTGAGAAGTCTTAGCAGAGGGGGCAGCCTACCACCCTTCCTACCCTTGGAGGCTTGGTGGGGTTGCTTGCGAACAAAAGCAAATTTAGAAGGATAATTCCTTTGGAATTTAAGGATAGGAGAAACAAAAATATGTTTAAGGTCCTGTGAGACTTTGCCTGAGGACATTAAAGCCAAGTCGTTGTATGCTCCTTTGGCTAATACAAATGTTTTTGGGACTACTGCTGCTGACCTGTTTAAGTCTCTAAGAGAAAAGCAAAGACTGGAGATGAACCCAAGAATAATGCCTCTTGGCAGACCCAAAAGCCGGAGCCCTGGAAAAGGCATCAGCAGCATCATAGCTATCTTTTATAGAGTGGCGAGCCACTTGAGAAGCAGAACCTGAAATAGATAAGGCAGAAGATTTGCTTTCAGAATCAGGGCTGTCAGAAATAACCTGACATGCCTGAGCAGTCAAGGCCAAAGCATTCCTGATCATGTGGGTCTAGTAATTAATAGGCCTACAGACTCAAATAGATGTAGTATGTTTCTTGCCAATCTTTTCCATTGTCGTATTATCCGCATCAGGAGGCAAAAGTTTGGAAGAGGGTAAGAGCTTGGAAAATTTGTCAGAAGAAATTGACACCACAGCAGGATCAGTAGAAAGGCATTTAAATAAAAATTGACAATCCTCAGGAACCTTATAGGGCCTATCAGGTTTCTTAGGAGTAGGAGGCTGAGTATCAGGAGACTTGAAAGCAGCAATGAAAATGTCTAACAAGGCAGTCAACACTTTAGGAACTGCAGATGGTTTAGGAGTATCCACCAGAAGCAACTAATAATACTGCTGCTGAATATCAGACATTTGAGATGAATCCTGCTTAAAGTATTCCATCATCTTAGCAATTGTGTCCCCAAAGGACAATTCCTCAAAAGGCGAGTTAGGGTTAATGGACTCCTCCTCATGAGAAACATAAGCCAAAGGAGAAGATATCTGTGAGAAATAGGACAAAGACCCATTATCAGATTCTGAATCTTTATCCGAGGAATCCGGTTCCCTAAGCCATTTAGATGTTGAAGAGGTCCAAGGAGGAGTAGGCACCAAAACCCCTTGAGGAGGCTTCAGGGCCATCAAGGCAGAAAACAAGCCTTGAGTAGTAAACTCTTGCCATCCCCTTTGCAGATCCTTAGGACAGACTGAAACCTGTTCATTTTTTGTCATTTCTTAGAAGGGACATCAGCCTTAATAAATACCGGAGGTTCTGACCCTTTGCAAGACTGTATAAGCGAATCTGGAACTTTTTTCCTGACCAATATCTGCAGAATCCCTCTAGGAATCTATGAGATAATCAACCGCAGTTCGGCTTCGACATCCAGAGCAGATGCCTGCAAAGTCTCAGAGAATATGCAAAAATATGGATCTATGCCAACCTCCAATAGGGTTATGGTGGAAGAATTTGATGTAGACACTAAACGGCCCACAGAGCTATTACCTGCTTCTACAGGGATGTCCATTGGAGGCTGAACAGCTAATGAATTTCACCAAGACTCCTTGACCACCACCTTACCTAGCAGGAGTATCATCTCAGGGTTGAAGGATTCTACCATATTACCCTTGGCTAACTGTTTAAGTTGTTGGTTTTCAAGATAAATAGCCAGGGAATAAAAATTACTTCTGAGTGTCTTAGGCACAAACAGCTTAAAAATACTGCAAGAAGTATGGTCATGGGAAGCACCCAAACAAGAGAGGCACTATTTGTGATGATCCTTATGGGGGGATTCTGCCTCACACATTGAAATTTTCCATTTTTGGTAACATGAACTGTAGGTAAGCAAAATAAAATACAAGACCATATAAAGTTTGATACATTTGATGTCTAGGTATTTAACACAGCAACAAGGTGTTCAGACCAACGAGCAGTAATGGCATTCGGACTGGCAACAAGGTAGTTCTGGGTAACTGCATCCATACGTCACTTTTATTCCTTATGATGTTCTTCATCCCACATTGCTGCAGTCCTAACACTTGGGTAGTCCGCTGTCCCAGTCGGCCCGAATACCAAAGTATATGGCTGACGTCGGTCAAGGCGCATTAGTCTGACGTCAGGACGTCAGGGTACAAATGCGCATGACCGACGTCATATCCTCAGTCTTTTTTGCCGCATGGTCCGATGCAGAAGCAGTTTTGCGAGTGCAGGTTGGCGTTCTGAAATTTTCTGAAGTCGAAGTTTCAGACCAAATCAAAGTTGGCTAAGTACCCGTGGGGAATATTTTGTTTTTCTTGCCTCAGTATTTAACCGGATGTCAGAAAAGTGAATAACTGTATTTCTTGTGGGAAACAGATACCTCATAGGGATTACCATACCTTGTGTATACCTTGCTTAGGGCCTGAGCACGACGTAGTTGGATGTCGCTCTTGTGCTAGATTTAACAAACGCACTATAAAGAGAAGGTTAGACTGTGCCAGGTTAGTTTTTGGGAAGCGGTGTAATTATAAAATGCCGTCGGATGCTCCGCCGCTCTGGCCCAAAAAGCGCAAGGACAAAGCAGCAAAGCCTAGGTTGGAAGAACCGTCAGTCCCGGACGTCAGTTCTTTAGAAGGCTCGGTGGAGCCGGAGGTTTTGCAAGAAGTTTCTTTGGAGTCTCAGGGGGAGACTTTACTGTTACAGGATGTGTCCTCTCAGGAGGTAGGCCAGGCTGAAGGGGCTTCTCAGGTGGCTGTTCTCCCCTCCCTTTCTAAGGTGGTTAGGCCCTCCCCTTCTGTTTCCAAGGCTTCTTTGAGAGGCAGGCCAGCTTTAGCTTCAGTGGGTGTCTCTCCTAGTTCTTCAGGATCTTTGCCTAAGAAACATATGCTTAAAATGGCAGAAGATTTGATTACTATGATTAGGGGTTCTATGCCCCCTCCTGATAAGAGGCCTAGGGTGGAACCTGAGCTTGAGAGTTTTGAGCAGTATTCGGAGGCTTCTGAGTCTTCGGCTGAAGACTTACAGGAGTATCCTCCTTATTCTGATTCTGATGTGGATGATGCTACTCCTTCAGCTTCTCCTCCTGAGGATTTTGCTTTTCAGAGACTCTTCATTCCATGAGGGAACATTTTAAATGGGAAGGACAAGATTTCTCTGATTCCAGGAAGAGGCTTAGGGAATTTTTGTTTTACCCCAGCATAGGCCTTTAGCTATACCTCCTGTTCTGGATGTGGTGGAAGATGTTTTGCAGAGGCTTCCCTGAACCCTGATTCTTTGCCTCCTGCCCCAGTTAAACCGGACAGGTATTATAGGGTGCCTGAAGCTCATAAGTATCTTTTAAGAGTCCTACGGCAGACCCAGAAACTGTTTCCCAGGGGCCTAAAGGTGTTAAGGCTTCTGTTGTTAAAAATCCTGTTCCTCCTGATAAAGAGGCAAGGGCTTTGGATAGATGGGGAAAGAAAGTGTATACTTCTTCCACTTTAGCCATGAGGGCTTTGAATTGCCAGTTCCACATGTTAAAATATCAAAATTATCTCCTTTCTCAATTGCAGTCTAAGGTGGATGCTCTGGCGGAAGGTATTGAGTGTAAAGAGTTGCAGGATTTAGTTCATGTGTCTGAACAGGTGGGTAAGCATTCCTTGCAATGTGGTTTTGATGCTGTGCAGGCCTCTTCGAGGGTGGCTGCCACTGGTTCTGTTCTTCGCAGGCACGCCTGGCTGAGGGATCAGAATTTAGCTGAGCATGTTAAGACAAGGATTTTGGATGCTCCATTACAGTCTGATGTGTTGTTTGGTTCGCCAGTGGAAGCAGTTTTAAAGAAAATGGAGGACAAGGCTAAGTCTATGCAGACTGTTAAAGATTTTTTACAGGTTCAGCCCCCGAAGTTTAGTAGAAATTGGCCTACTAAGGGATGGACATATCCTTCTTATGATTCCCAGTCTAGGGGTAGGTCTAGACGTGGTAGGGGGAGAGCTCAAGGTTCTTTTAGGCCTAGAACAGGGAGTTCACCTGCTCAATCTTCTGGTGAGGGCAGGGGTCAGCCCTTTCGTAAACAGACCCAATGACCTGCCTTTTCAGCTGCCAGTGCTTTCTCCTCTGGCAGCACCTTTGGGAGGAAGGCTGGCACTTTTCAAAGAAAATTGGAGTTTAATTACCCAGGACAGATGGGTATTGGATATCATTCAAAACGGTTACAGGTTTTATTTCCATACCTTGCCTCCTTTCAAAGGCATGCCAGACATTCCTCCTCTACAAAGAAAAGAGGCTCACAAGCAAATTTCTCTGTTACTCCAAATTCAGCCGGTTCCTGTGCCAGAAAGGGGCCTAGGATTTTATTCTCGCCTGTTCCTAGTACCAAAGAAGGGGAACACGTGGAGACCAATTTTGGATTTATCTATCCTCAACACTTATCTGGACATTCCCAAGTTCAAAATGTTGACGTTACAACAGCTTTTACCTCTACTGGGCAAAGATCACTGGATGGTAACTTTAGATCTCAAGGAGGCTTACCTTCATGTGCCTATCAGACTAAGTTGCAGGAAGTATCTGCATTTTCGAGCTGGGAATTCCCATTATCAGTTCTCTGCATTGCCCTTTGGCTTATCTACTGCCCAGAGTATTCACAAAGTTCTGGCTCCAGTGATAGCTTACTTCAGGCTAAAAGGAATACAAATCTATCCTTACTTGGACGACTGCCTGATTCTGGCTCAAGAAAAGGAAGATCTTTTACGGCATTTGGAATATGTGATAGCAGTGCTAAGATGCCTGGGGTATTCTGTGAACGAAATAAAGTCCAGTCTAGTACCCTCTCAAGACATGTGCTTTCTGGGTGTGAGACTGAATACAGCAACCCAGATGGCCTTTTTAACCCCGGACAAACAAAAGAATCTTTCCCTGTACTTCCATCATCTATCTCTTCAGTCCGGGCTGACTGCAAGGACAGTCCTTCAAGCCTTAGGGTTCATGGCATCTTGTATTCTGGTGCTTCCCAATGCCAAACTGCATATGAGGAAGCTGCAATGGTACCTCAAAAATGTATGGACACAGCACTGCCAGGATTTGGACACTGTCATTCAAATAATACCCTGCATTCAAAAGGAATTTTTGTGGTGGGCTCAGGAATGTCACCTAAACAAGGGACTCTCTGTGACCCGGCCAGAGGCGAGTCAGATTGTAACGACAGGTGGGGCAGACATAGCTTGGGAGCTCATCTGAATGGAAAGTGGATACAAGACAAGTGGCCTGCCAGACTTCAGGATCTACATATCAACATGAAGGAGATGTTAGCAGTCCAGTTTGCATTAATGGCTTTCAAGGAGTTACTTCTTCCAGGGCAGGTGTTGATTCTAACAGACAACACAACCGTCATGTGGTACATCAACAAACAAGGGGGAACACATTCTTATCCTCTATGCAGGCAAGCAATCATTTTATGGGAGACTGCGCTCAGCTTGCAACTAACTCTTTATGCAAGGTTTCTGCCGGAGCACAGAACTCCTTAGCAGATGTGTTAAGCAGGCAAATCATGGATCCCCACGAGTGGAAACTGGATCTTCATGTATTTCGATAATTGAGAGTGTCATGCGGAACTCCAGACATAGATCTGTTCGCTTCTCCACTAAACCACCAGCTGCCAAAGTTTTGCACAAAAGGTTTCATCACACAGCTTGGAAAGTGGATGCTCTTTCTTTCAGTTGGACAAATCTTCATGTGTATGCCTTTCCACCTCTGCCTCTTCTCCCAAAGGTACTTCTAAAGGTCAGACAAGACAAGCCAAGGATGATTTTAATAGCTCCAGATTGGCCTCGCAACACTGGTACCCATTACTAAGGAGTCTGGTAAGGAAGCCTCCATGGCCTTTACCTTTGATTCCACACCTATTGTCTCAGAGGGACGGTCATCTACTCAATGTCAAGCTTCACACTCTTCATCTGACAGCCTGGCATATTCTGTTTTGAAACACAGCAGGTCTCAACTTCCTCAACAAGTTTTGAATGTGATTATGGAAGCCAGAAGACCTAGTACAAGGAAAGTGTACTCAGAAAAATGGAAGAGATTTTTGTTTTGGAGTGCAGCAAAGAATTTGGAGATTTCTGAGCCTAATTTGAGTGTGGCTCTTCAATATCTTACTGAGTTATTAGACAAAGGTTTGTCTTTCTCTTCCATTAAAATTCATGCTGCAGCAATTTCAGCTCACTATGATTGTGACCCACCATTGTTTTCTCATCCTTTGTTCAAGCAATTTCTTAGAGGGCAAAGAATATAAGACCCCACGTGAGCTCCTACTCCTGCTTGGGATCTCAATTTTGTGTTGGAGAAACTTACTCTACAACCTTTGAGCGCTACTGCTGAATTGAAATACTTGTCATGGAAGACTGCTCTTTTGTTGGCCATTACTTCTGCAAGAAGGGTTTCTGAATTGCAGGCCCTTATGGCGGTTGAGCCTTTTTTGATTTTCCATAAGGACAGGGTATCATTACGTACTAATCCTTCCTTTATGCCTAAGGTGGTTTCTAGTGTGGCTTTAAACCAAACTATTCATTTGCCTACTTTTTATGCAGATCCCCAAAATAAGGGGGAAAAGATTTTGCACACTTTACATGTACACAGGCAGTTGCGTTATTATTTAAGCAGGACTAAGGCTTTTCGGCAGTCTCAGCAGTTGTTTGTTTCTTTTGCTTTGAGTTCTCAGGGCAAGCCTGTGTCAAAACAAACTATTTCTAAGTGGATTGGGTTTTGCATTACATTTTGTTATTCCCATCATGGCAAGGAGATTCCAGCTGGGATTAGGCCTCATTCCACCAGGGCTACTGCCACTTCAACAGCATTTCTTAGGGGGGTGGCAACTAAGGATATTTTGGAGGCAGCTACTTGGAGTTCAGTGCATACTTTCTCTAAGCACTACCACCTTCCTCTCTACTCTAAATCCAGGGCTGGTTTTGCCACGGCTATTTTGCAGGGCATGTTGACAGCCCCTGCTTCCTTATGATTTGCCAGCCTCCCTTACCTCTGCTTTGGGATTCTACCCAAGTGTTAGGACTGCAGCAATGTGGGATGAAGAACATAGTACAGTTTTGTACCTACCATAAATGTAGATGTTCGAAGATCCACATTGCTGCAGTCTCCCTCCTTCCCCTCTGTGTTTAGGGGTGGTTGTGTGGGTGGGGTTGTACCTTTGTATATTTGTATATATTGTATATATGTTGGGTACAAGAGTGTTTGGTGTTTTTTGGTTTTGGCCTTATCTTTTTAGGGTCTTCTGACATCTGGGGCAAGAAAAGACTGAGGATATGACGTCGGTCATGCGCATTTGTACCCTGACGTCCTGACGTCAGACTAATGCGCCTTGACCGACGTCAGCCATATACTTTGGTATTCGGGCCGACTGGGACAGCGGACTACCCAAGTGTTAGGACTGCAGCAATGTGGATCTTCGAACATCTACATTTATGGTAGGTACAAAACTGTACTTTCTGTGTGGGGAGCATGTGTGTGATGTATGGTGTGCATACAAGATCATAAGGCTTTGGTGGGTCTACTTCTAATGATTGACTGTCATGTAACTGACGTTCAAATAACCAAGATGAAATGGACAAAACTTTAGAAACCCAAATGGCGAATTTCACCAGGGTAAGGAAGTACATGGCTGACTGCTAATGAAACTCATGCTGAGGTAAGTTCAACCCACCTAGATGGGGGGCTATGCCCCCCAACTGAATATAATAACTCCTGGATTGCACTACAGTTTAGAACAGGGCATGTTGGCCAGGTGTTTACTTACCCTAGTAAACAGTCATCGTTAAGGTTTCTGAAGTTTTGTTCTTTTCGTCTTGTGTTATTTGAAAGTTGGTCATGTGACAGTCAATCATTAGAAGTAGACTGAGTTTTGGTATACTGACCAAATGTTGGACTTCCCTGGGGGGAGAGATCCCTAACATTAAGAATACTGCAACAGTCATATAGAAGAACATCTTGTATTTATTCTTAACCAGTGTTTTCATATTGTGTCTAATTTGGTATAATTATTTAAACTATATTTGTTTTTATATTCTTAAAGACTGTAAAATTATTATTCTTAAAATGCTTTGCAGTACTTTGGAGGTTTTCTCCCTGGGCCTCCACTGAAAATGGGCTCATTACCTATTCAGACTTTCAAGGTAATCAAATGTCAGTAAGTAAAAATATGCCTGACCTGTATCGAAAAGTAAAGGGAGTAAAAACATTTTCAATGCTTGTATCTTTCTAGCCATATCCATAAACAAGAGTTTCCAGTTTCTCAATTTTTATTTTTGTTTATTCTGTTTCCATATATCCTGTTGACTGTTTTATGTATCCCACATGCAGTCATCCATATTGGCATAATCTCCTTTCTCCATTTATGTTTTGGCTTAGTTCCTGGAGTACTTTCTGCAAATTTAAGAATATAATATTCTGTGTAGCTTTGGTTATTCTCCTTAAGGACCTGCATCCAGAATCTTACTCTGTCCTTATTTCTTGAACTGTCTCCTGCTTTGTCATTCTCCCTTTCCTCTGAATTATAATCTTCTGCATTTATTGTGTATACCAGCTTTAACTGTATAGCTCTAAAATATCCCTTCAAATAAAGTAATCCTAATCACCTTGTTCTGTTATGAGCATCAGCTTGTCCCATTGAATTCTTGCTCTCTTTCCCTCCCAGATAAATTCTTTCAACTCTTTATTATTGCCCACTACTTTTCCTCTAGGTAATAAAAATATGCATGACCTATATATAAAACTAAAGGTACCAGAAACATTTTCACTGCTCGTATTTTATGATCCTTATCCACAAACAAGAGATTTCAGTTTCTCAGTTTTTGTATCATCAGGAGAAGGCTTGATTGATTGCTTTTGTAGTCAACTAGCTTTTGTGACAGTAGTATACTGATTTTCTTGTTGGGCTGAATTTGTAATGAAACTACATATTTTACTGAAGATATATTAGTATATTAGTTTCATACAACATTAGTGTTGTATGACGAATCTGGTGCAAAGATGGGTAAACTGTATTCTGACAGGGCCAGAAGTATTCCTTTGCCTATAATTGGTCCAGATGAGGTTATAAGGTGGTTGGAGAGTCTTCTAGTCAAGTAAAGAGTTGATTTTCTTGCTTGTTTGTTTTTATTGTGGTCCTCAATGTTCAGAGTTGGGTCTAATCAAATTCCCAGGTACTTGAAAGATGATGATGTAGGTGTGGAGGAATTGTTGATGGTAAGTGTATCGAGAGCTTTGGCTAGTTTTTGGCAAGTGCCAAAAAGCATAGCTTTTGTTTGAGTGATTTGATTAAATGCTTGTATTACAGAAGTCATTTGGTGTTGATCATAGGTTCATAGGTTGGTACTAGACTATCTGCCCGAAGGGATTTATAAGCCTAGCCAGAATGTGTTGGCTTTCGCCGCCCCCTTAGATTAGTTCCCTGTGCCTCTGTCCAGCAGAGCCACTGAAGTGATCCCCAGGGTAAACTTTCTGTTTCCCATTCACTCGTCAAGGTTTCTCTTGAAGAGTGCTAGTCAGGAGCTCTGCCTAATGTAGACTGGAATCTTGTTCCAAAGCATGGGAAGTCTCTGGGACAGGAATCTATCCCTCCAGCACGTCCTATTTATTGTTGTGTTGAGGTTTAGATCCCTAGAGTGTGTGGCTCGAGGGGATATGGTTTTCTTTAGTTGGAGCATGTCCATCAATTCTGGGTTGGACATGGCCTTGTATGTCAGGCAGAGATCACCTCTGAGTAGGCGGTATGCAACTGGGTAGAGCTGGAGTTTCTTCAGTTGAGCTGCATAGGGCATCTGTTTGAGGCCAGTGATCCTCTTGGTAAGGTACTTCTGTGGTCTTTCCAGCTGTTGCAGGTGTCTTGTAAGGTACATCTCAAATGGGGCATTGTACTCTGTGATGGGTCTGATGAGTAGAGGGCACAATTACCTCTTCTGATCTGGATACGAACCCTTTTGTTATTAGGTGGGCCACATAGAAGGATTTTCTAACCACTTTGGCAATGTGATTATCAAAGGAGAGATTACTATCTACTTGGGTCCCCAGATCCCTTATTAAGTCTTCTGTATTTAGGGGACTACCACCTATGTGGTAGTTTGTGGGTACTTTGTTTTTTTCAAAGAGGATGACTATGCACTTATTGGCATTTAGCTTGAGGCCATGATTTTGACACCAGGTATCCATCTCAGTGAGACCATTTTGGAGGATGTCTGTGTCAGCCGGAGAGTCAATTATAGCCCCTAGTTTGCAGTCATCTGTGAACTTGGTCAGCCATAGTCCTCCTGTGATTGCCTGTACCTCTGAGAAGTATATGCCGAACAGGAGGGATCCTAGGACTGAGACCTGGGGAAAGCCACTTGTAACCGGTTTAGAGTCGACCTTGCTCCTGCAACTCTCACCATGTGGGTTCTGCCCGTGAGCCAGTTGGCAAACCATCTTGTGACATAGGGGTTTATGTTCAGGCCGGTGAGCTTGTCTATAATACCAGAATGGGGAATGGTGTCAAAGGCTTTTGCGAGGTCTAGGTAGGCTGTGTACCACCTTTCCCTCGTCTATAGCCTTGGTGACTGTCTCAGAGAAATCCACCAGGATTAGGAGGCATGATCTGCCCTTAACAAAACTGAACTGGGTAGGGTCCAGTGTTTGGAGGTTCCCAATGTCTCTGTTAATGAGTTCCATGATGATGTGCTCCATAGCCTTGCAGACCAAGCTAGTCAGGGTTATAGGGCGATAGTTCCCGGGCTGTTCTGGAGTTTTGTTTGAATGTGAAGATGTGATTAATGTGATATGAAGATGACCATTTTATCAGCATATAGTAAGATTTGTAATTGATGAAGGTCATAAGGGAGTTCAGTAATGAAAATTTAGAAGAGTAGAGGTGCTAAAATGGATCCCTGAGGGTCATCTTTGAGGAGTGGAACAGAAACAAAGAATGTTCCTTCTTTCACTTTAAAATACCTTTTGAAAGAACATCTCCAAACCAGGGATGAAGGTTTCACTAATGCCAATCTTGGTGAGTTTATTTAGTAATAGTTACTGGTCTTTGAGTTTCAATGCCTTTGTTTGGTCTGTGAAGCCTGCTCCAGGTGTTTTGAAGCCAGTGAGCAGATTATGGTAGCTGTGGCTGCATTTTACTGCTGCCAGGAAGAGTTTCCTTCTACTTTCCTGGCATTGTGAACAGGTGTGCAGTAGGCCTTGCTACTTTTTGTCCATGCCTCTTCATGAGACTCATTCTGAGCCCTTTTCTACAGTACAGCACTCCCTATGTGTCCTTCACTTCTGCCAGGGATTGCCAGAGTTTGAGCGCACCCTCCCTCCAGAGCATTTTCATCCTCCCTGCATTCATCATCAGTCACCTGCTAATTGTATCATAGTTGCCTGGGCTCTAGTCAGGACTTTATCCCTCTACACAAGTGGCCCAGGCTAATAATCTCATAGTTTTTCTTGATAAAAACAATGTATGTGCATGAAAATTCATCTTTTGTGGATGAGTAAAGCTTCTAATTGTTTTGTGGAAATGCACAGTAAATTTTCAACTTCTAGGTCTAATTACTGATGCAACTTTTTAAGGCATCTGTCACACAAGGCCCCTATAAAATGAAACCTCACAGGCCAAATTCAAAATAATTAGTGTCTTATTTCTGATGCCTGTGTTGTATATATAGTGCAACAGCTATAATTTGATGGTTCGTGCTATTTTGGAAAGACTCTTCTCATTCACTTCCATATTATTATCTTTTTGAAAGTGGCTTGAGCTTGTTGAAATGGTGCATAATCTTAGCATTACCATAAATCATAGGTTGACACTACGGAGTCAGGTATCAATTGTGAAAAAATCTTAATGTTTCTGTTTGTGAGACATGTCTAAGATACTTTTTTTTTTTCTTTAGCTGATCTTTCAGTAGTTCATATCTTGGTGTCATCATAGCTGGATTATTTTAATTCCCTTTACTTAGGACTTTCCCAATATTGCATTTAACTGACTGCAGTTGATGCAGAACTCTACAGCCAGGGTATTGATTGGCATTTCCCATTACCAACATATTATTCCTGTTTTGGGTGGTTTGCACTGGCTACCTAAGCAGTTGAAGATTATGTGTAAGGTCCTGGTGCTGGTATATTTGTCCTTCAGTGTCTTGGGTCCCTCATACCTAGTAGAGAGTTAGTGATGCTGTATACCCCAACTAGGGATCTGAAGTAGTTGTCCTCATTTGATCTTCAACTTGTGAGTTACAGATCCATATCAGATCCGAATCAGTCGCATATCTAGCATCTGATCTGAGCTCAAAGCTCCTCCCTTTACTCATAATGTCCCTGTCTCCTTCCTCACTTTAGATCTTGTTTGCCGCCTGTAAAGGCTGCATCGTGGTCTGAGCTCTCTGCTTTGTGATTGTGGTAAGTTAGTTGTTTTGGGGGTTTTATCTCTCTCTCTCTGTATATTTTCTACCTCCCCTCTGTGTGGTCGTCAGTTAAAAAAAAAAAAAAAAAAAAACTCTCCTCTACTTTCTTTACTTTTCTATAGCATGTGTGGTGAGTGTTTGTGAGTGTGCTGGGTCTGCCTTGGGAACATGTCCGAGACTCCCAAGGCAGGATTCAGAAAATGTACAGAGTGTGGCCATAAGCTCTCCCTAGCCGATGGCCACACTCTGTGCGTGGTGTCTGGGGAGGCCCATCTGCAGACCTCCTGTTCCATCTGTAATGAGTGTAATCCCAGGGCACTGAAGGACAGAAGGGATAAATTAATCCTAAAGGGCCTCCTTCCCTCTTCAGGGACTGTAGTCCCAACGCCTTCCGCATCTACCACCTCCCCGACGTCTGGGACTCAAACTCCCACGAAGCGGTCCGGGGAAGAGGAGAAATCGAAAAAGGAGAGGCTGTTAAAGCAGTCTCCAGATTGCTCGGCTCTGGCCGGCCCTCTGACTAAATCTAGGCCAGCTACCAGACCAGAGTCATCCCGGATCTAGTCTCCTGTGCAGGCTTCACCTCACCATCATTCCAGGCCGGTGTCTGTTGCCTCCTCTTCGTCCTACTCCACCCGCACCCTTAGTGAAGTAGAGATGTACAGGATGATGTGGAAGTTCATCAGCACCCAGATTTAGACGGGAGTCTTGCCTGCCCCCTCTCCCTCTGGAGTAGGGAGCACACAGTCATTCTTCACCCCAATTACTCCTTCCCCGATCCAACCTTCAGTTTCGGAGCCCTTGGATCTGAGGACACTCTGGGTCAGTGCTGACAGCACCTTGTACCTAAGACGCTGGCCATGGCCTTGAGTGAGCTGTCGCAGCTGTAGCTTCTGTGTTGGATCTGAGGGGATGTTGTCGGCTGTGAGTGTGGTAGAGCGCAGTTTTCCACTCGGTAACTCGGCGCTTGGAGGCTCAGCTCTGGCTGCCCTGTAGGGTCAGAGGGGGATGGCTTCTACTGGCCTTTCTCAGGATGTCCATTCCCCTTCGACTTTTGATGTGGTGGAGAGGGTTCTCTTGATTTCGAGACCCTTGACCATCTCGTCCTCAGACTCCACCCCAATTCCCTCTGTTTTGGGTACAGTTCCAGCCATCCTGCCATCTCAGGGACAACCTACTGCTGTTTTGCCTCAGGAAGCATCCACTTGGGAGTAGCAGGACGTTGGCAAGTCCTCGGAGAGGTTCCCACTCAGGAGATCCCTTGCAAACTCACGTGCAAAAGGAGGCACTTAGACTCCCCCCTCCAGAGTCACTCACCGAAGACACTAATTTGGAGGAAAGGGAAGGTACCCCCTTGTTACTCCCCCCAAGGATGTCTCCTTCAGAGACATCATGGAACTCCTTTGCCAGGTGGGTGGTCTGCCCAGAAACCTACCTCAGATGAATTGGTGTTCCTCGAGGATTCGGCACAGGCCCCTCAACTTCCTGGGTGTCCCCTCCCACTGATCCATTAGTGGACCTGATAACATCTCGGGCGGGGCAGGAACTGGACATGGTGGATCCCATCCCAAAGCCCCAGGTAAAGTTCTAAGCCCCCCCGTCAGATAGGACATACTGGAACAAAGGGGTTCCTGGTTGATGCTATGGTGGTGGCAGCTGGCAATAAGAAAGAGCTCACTCAAGAGAGCTCTACAGTTCATCCTCCCAACCGAAAGTCAAGAGCGATGGACCAATTCGGGAAGTAGGTGTATGCTTCAGTGACTTTTTCTGTAAGAGCGCTGAATTACATGACACATGTGGTTTGGCTGTAGCGAGATCTAATGAAGGAGATCACTGATTCCATCCCTGAGTCCATGTCGGCGGAGGACAAGAAGAAGTTTTCCGCTCGTATGGCCACTCTGGAGTCAGTCATGGATACTTATATGCATCTCCTCTCCCATCCTACCGAGGGAGCCACTAGAGCAACTGGTACAGGTGTTGCCATTATGCGACATGCCTGGCTCTGGCTGTCAGTTCTCGGAACTTTTTAAGATGTCATTCTCCAATGCTCCATATGACGGTTCCTGTCTGTTTGGAAAGTCGGTACGAGAGACGTTAATTCAGAGTGAGAAGGGCGGGAAGACTGTCTGCCATTGGGATATCCTTCTCGGCCCCTCAATGATCCTTTTTCTAGGAGTCAGCAAAGGGCTAAGATGTGGTTCTAGAAATCTCAGACTTTTCCCTGAGATACTAAGGACTCGCCTTCCCCCAGGGGCAGACGGAGATACAATAGATGTCGCCCTAGAAGCAGAGGGGGTCCGAGAAATTACAGGCCTCGAGAACCTTTCTTGGACAGACCCGTGCAGCAGCCCTGCAGGGTTGCCTGACTGCTTACCTCTGGAGGCAGTTGGGGGCCGGTTATCGCTACACTTAACGGAGTGGGAGTCCATCACAACAGATCATTGGGTGTTGCAGATTATATCCAGAGGTTATTCAATTCCCATTCCTTGAACCACCCCTACCACCGAAACACCTGCCGGACATCCCACCCGTGCACAGGGAGAATGCAGCACTGGAAATAGCAAAGCTGCTAGAAAAACAAGTCATCCAACATGTCCCCCAAGACCAGTCTGGGTTAGGCATTTATTCCAGGTTCTTTTTAGTGCCAAAGAAGACGGGTGACCAAGACAGAGTGGCCAAGACAAAATTCCGGATGGTCACCCTTCAGTCTATCCTGCCATCTCTACAGGAGAACGATTGGATGTGGTCGATTAATCTCCAGCACGTGTACTATTATATCAAGATGGACAGACCCTCTCTGAGGTTCCTCCGCTTCCAGCTAGGAGCCAATCATTATCAGTTCAGAGTGCCCCCCTTTGGTCTCACCACAGCCCCAGGGTGTTTATCAAAGTTATGTCAGTAGTAGCAGCTCACCTGAGACTCCAGGGCATTCAGGTATTTCCCTACCTAGACGATTAGCTCCTTGCTACCCCTTCCAGGCATCACCTTTGTCAAGCGAGGTATTTCTTTTTACTACTAGCCCCGAGGTTAAGCATCAACATACATCTCAGCAAATCATCTCTGGTACCAGTTCAGACCTTAGACTTTTCCTTACTCCAGACAGGATACACAGTCTGAAGCTACATGTTCTTCAAGTTCTTCAAACTTTCTGTCTGACGGGAGAAGTGGTACTATGGGCGTTGGGGTCCATAGTCAATCTTTTACCCTTGGCGCACCTCCACATGTGAATCCTTCAGTGGACCCTTTCTGTAAAATAGACTCTGTTAGATCTCTTGTTGTCTCACCCAGTTCGAATCTATCAAGTGTGCAGGGACTCTCTTCGGTGGTGGATTCTTTGCTCAGATCTGGTTCGGGGATGTCCCTTTCTCCCATCATTTCCCAAGGCCACGGTGACTATGGACGCCTCCCAGCTGGGGGTGGGGGGAGGCATTGCTTGGTAAGGACAGTTCAAGGCATGTGGTCCCCCTTCGAGACCAGTTTGTATATCAATGTCCTGGAGATGAGGGCGGTGCTTCTTGCGTTGCAGGCTCTCCATGCCCATCTTCCCTCAGGAACAATTGCTATACAGACAGACAATATGTCTGTGGTCTGGTACATCAACAAATTGGGGAACCAGAGCTTACCTCCTTTGTTGCAAAGCCATGAGAGAGAGAGAATGGGCAAACTTCACCAGCCGTTTTCTGGTGTCAATGCACATTCCGGGATGGTCCAGCATTCTAGTGGACAGGCTCAGCAGGTCTATCCTAATGCTTTATGAGTGATCTCTCAACCCGTCAGTAGCAGAACAGATTTTTCACAAGTGGGGTCAGCCTTGCTGTGATCTATTCGCCTCTCCTTCCAATGCGAAATGCAGCGAGATCTTCGCTCTGAACTCCCCTCAGGGGGAAGCCCCCAGAGACGCTGTGACTTATGCTTGGTCTCCTGGTCTTCTGTGTGTTTATCCTTCTCTTCCCTTGATACCAAAATTTCTTCAGATAGCTTGCAGGCTGGGGAGCTTATTGATCCTCATTGCCCCATTCTGGCCTCACCAAGTCTGGTTTCTCTCTGTGGTCTCATCAGGTGACTCTATCATGGACATGGATTCAGTTCCAGATCTAATTTCTCATCCCTCAGGGATTTCTCATCCAGATCTGGACAGTCTAAAGCTCACTGCTTGGTGCTCCCGTTCCCATGATGATCAGGACTCCCGGTTTATCTTCTCCCATCAAACGAATTCTGGTGGCAGCTCATAAGTCTTCTACGATAGCAAGTGGAAACATTTTTCTATATGGGCTTTGCAGCGTGCATTGGATCCATTTACTGCTCCAGTTTCTGCAGTGTTGGAGTTTTTATCAGGGATTTTTCAGCAAGGTGCCAGTTCATCCACAGTCAAAGTTCAACTGGCTGCAATTTCTAACTTTATGTGGGGGTGAATATGACTTCCTTGGCATCTTCTAAGCTTTGCAAGACTTTCCTTAAAGCTACTTTTCTTCTACGACCCCTGGTGAATTATCCTACGCCACCGTGGAATGTTACATTAGTGCTTCAGGCTTTAGTACCATCCCCCTTTGAACCTGCAGCTTCAGTGGATCTGTAATTTCCATCCTGGACGATGACATTCTTAGTCACCATCATTTCTATCAGGAGAGTGTTGGAACTTCAAGCCCTATCGTTCAAGGTCCCTTTTATGATTTTTCATAAGGATAAGGTGTCTTTGCATACCAACCCATCTTTTCTTCCCAAAGTAGTTCAAAGGCAAACATTAATCAGGTGATTAATCTCCCTGTCTTCTTTCCAAATTTTCAAAATAAGGGAGAATATAAATTGCACTTGTTGGATGTATATAGACAGTTAAGTTTCTATTTTCACAGGACAAAAGCATTCCGTAAGTCTGACCAGCTCTTTGTTTCTTACTGCAAACCCTTTTTAGGGAAACCAGTCTGCAAAGTTACTATTGCCCCTTGGATTTCCCAATGTATCATTCGGGTGTATTCTGTCAGGGGGGCTTCCCCGCCAGGCCATTTGAAAGTGCACACTACCAGATCTATGGCCACTTCTGCAGCTTTTTGGTCCAGAGTTTCGTTGGACGATATCTGTTCTGCTGCCAGATGGTCCTCATCTCGTACCTTCATTTCTCATTATAAATCAGACATTGTATCCAGGAACAGTGCATCCTTTGGCTCTGCCATGCTCCGGAATATTCTTCCATGAGGGCCTCCCAGGTGTTTAGTAGCTAAGGGCTCTGTCCCACAGGTTGAAGATCAAATGAAGACAACTACTTCAGATAAAGAAGTTATGTACTCGCTTTAACATTCCATCTAAGTAATTGTTCTTCAGTTGTCTTCAGTCATCCCCTCCCTCCTTCCTTGTCAGAACTGTTTGTTGGCTATGTAAATGTAGAAGGTGGACACCTTCAGGGTACTCTTGCCCTTCTTTTTGTTCAGGAATTTTTTTCTAGTAGTGCCAAGGTCCTGCTGGATCGGGTGTGAATATTTGATTAGGCAGCAAACTCGATCTGAAGGGAGGAAGGAGACCAGGGGCATTATGGGTAAGGGCAGGAGCTTTGAGCTCAGATCAGATGCTGGATATGCAGCCGATTCAGATCCAATAAGGATCTGTAACCCACAGGTTAAAGACAAATGAACAACTACTTAGTTGGAACGTTATGAGTACATGACTTCTTTTTCTACGCTTGATTGCTCGGGCATTGATGGTGGTTCCACAGGTAAACTAGGAGACTTCTGGTGTGTGTTCCTTTGCATGCCAAGCGTGCCACCTGTGGGACTTCCTACCTTGGTGGCTTCAGGAATACACAACCTTGACCAGCTTGATGTGGTATATGAAAGGATAAGATGATTTTAGCTTATGTTTTGTTCCCGTGTATTGAATAATAGATCTGATGTCATTTTCATTCATTCCTCAACTGTTGGGTTCGGATTTGCTCCTTGGGTCTGACTCTGCTGATTCTTCCAGGTCGTAGAATACTTGAACTGTCATGCTCTTCCCTTTACCCATAGTGCTGTAGTCACCTAACATATCTCTGATCTTGGTAAAACACAAAATCCAAAAGGCTCCAAAACCAAAACAAATCCAAGGCAGAAGGTTGCGACAGCAGCTGTTTTATTTGGGAAAACCACTTAAAATTAAAACAAAAAAAAAATTACATACATATTAAGCACTTTCGTCAGTTATCAGATCTTCATCAGAGTATAAAAACATTTAAGTTACAAAACTTTTATACACACATCCATGAACAATGACAAGACTTCCTTTGATTCAAGAGGGAGTGTCTCCAACCATTCCTAGGCAAAGTAGTATCACAATGCCATCTATCTCGCTTCTTGTTTGCCGGCATAGCATTCGGATGTAGATCGCAAACCCTCGAGTAGTTGGGAATTCCCTCAAAAGTTAGTGAGTTTAATTTCCTTTAATGTCTACTTATTTTGCTTATTATACTTATATATTTTTTTTATTTTCTTTGCCTCCTTTTATCAATCTTTTCAATATTATTAGCCCCCTTTCTCCTGTACTTTCTGAGTATTTGTATTACCTTTGTTGGTATTTCCCCTTTTCTTCTTGTGCTTTTATAGCACTATATATTACCATCATTGGTAATTCTTTCCCCTTTCTCTTTTCCTTTCTCTAATTGTTAAAAAAAATCTTTCTATTCCTTTTCTGTGATGGTGCTAAATTATCAGATAAACTTTCAGGTTTTAAAAAAGTGTGTGGCATATGACCACGAAATCCCAAACTCCGACACACACACACTGAATGTGCCTATTTAGGACCTACACATCTGAATGCTGACTGTGACATTTGTAAGGGATTCAACTCCCAAACGTTAGTAGACAGAAACAGTAAGTTTTCCTCAGGGATTTACTTTCTTCAAAATCTTTATCAACAGCTACTGGGGCTCAAACCCCCAACAGACAAGTGAAAAAAATAGAGTCCCTTTCCAAGGAATTTCATAAGACATCACCAGAATGCCCTTCAGCTTTGACCTCGTCTCCATCTTTGGAGCCACCATTTAAACAGGCAAAAAAGTCGGATCTGAATGTTTTGGATCCGAAATCAAGATATGAAAAATCTTCTCTAATCCATTCTTTTTTAATATCGGAGCCAATTATGCCTAGGCTTGCGGCAGCCTTTCTGAAACAGTCTCCCCATCGTCACTCAAGACCTTCTTCCACAGCTTCCTCCTTTCAGTCTTCCAGGAGCCTATCCAAGGCAAATGTGGATAGGATGATGAGGAAGTTTCTCAGGATGCAAATTTAAATGGGAGTCCTTTTGTCTTCGACCCCATCATGCCCGGAGATGCTCCTTAGAGCCACTCCTCCACTCATAGCGCCTTTTCACATCTATGCTTTGGTTTCAGAGCTTTCAGATCTGAAAGCCTTGAAGTTGTCTTTCTTGAATCCAAAGCTGTTGGCATGTTTGACTCCAATGGTGTCTGAGCTGCCCAGCACTAAATACCTCATAGCCAGATGACTGTCAGAGCTGAAGCGTCGGCGCCACCTCTGGAGGTGTTGTTTCTGACTCCAAAGTTGTCGGAGCTCTCTCTTCCCCTCAGCATCGGCATTAGATAGCTCAGCTCTGACTCCTCCTTCAGGTGGTTTGCCTGTGGGGCAGCAGGAGCCTACGATCTGCAAACCTGCTTTGTCGACTCCATTGGTTTCTACTTCTCCCAGGCACTCTGCTTTTGAGGTAGCGGAGAGAGGATTCGGTATGCCTAGAGCTCAGACAACTCTTGTCCACCTCTGTTCTGACTAACCAGTCCCATTCGATTTTGTTTCTAGAGCCTCAGTCATCCATTACACCAGGGCAGCCAGTCCGAACCAGTCTCCAGGCCACCCGACAGGGTATAATTATCTCCTCCGATACCACCCCAGAGCGCCCCACTGAAGAGGTCCCTTGGAAGAGAAAGTGCAAAAGGAGGCACTTAGACTGTCCACAAGAGTCTGTCACTGAGTGGCACTGATTTTGATGAGGGGAGGGTCCCCCAGATCACCACCGATTGATCTAATTTAGAGACATCTTCGAACTCCTGAAACAAAGGGGTGGTTGATCCTCTGATAACCCTTCTCAAGAAGAATCAGTGTTTCTGGAAACCTTTGGATGTGGCCCATCTCTGTCCTGGGTGACTGCCTGCCGCTGAGCTCATACATTTCATCTCTTGATGGGCATAGAAGGAAATGGACAGAGCTGAGCCTATCCCTAAGAGACTAGATAGGATCCTGGCACCACCTAAAGATAGACCACACTGGAGTAAGAGTACCCATTGAAGCCATGGTTGCAGTGGCGGCCACTGGAAAGGAACTGTCCACTCCTCTCAGAGCGAGTCAGGGGTGCTGGACAGATTTGGGAAGCGTGTCTATGCTTCAGCAACCTGTGCTGTTAGGTTAATTATTTGGCACATTTCACAAGACTTCAGAGAGATTTGATCAAAGAGCTTTGCAAGTTTCTCTCTGGGACCATATCCTCCAAGGAAGAGGGTACTACTTTCTCACAGTTGGCGACCCTTCAGTCTATTTCAAATTCGTCCATGAGGCTTATCTCTCATGCTGCTGAAGGTACCTCACGAGCAAGTGGGTTCAGGTATTTGCATTGGGAGGTATGCCTATATGTGCTTATGTGATTTTTGTGAAACCCTTCAAAACTGCTTTTGTCTTGCATCCTTAGATGGAACCTCAATGTTTGGCCCCATAGTGAAAGAGAGACAATCTACAAGTGAACAGGAAGGGAAACCCTGTCTGCTGTGGGCGTGTGTTTTTTTGACTCCTCAATGGTCCTTCTCTAGAAACCAACAAGGCAGAAGAAAAATGTGGTTAAAAAATCCCAGGGTCCCTTTCAAGATCCACGTGAAGACAGTTTCCCCAGGGGCAGATAGGAGAATTCATATGGGAAGACACTGTCCCTGCAGCAGAGGTGGTCCACATAATCAAGGGTCAAGAGATTTCTTCTCTGAAATATCATATTAGT
Source organism: Protopterus annectens (assembly GCF_019279795.1). Classification (NCBI taxonomy): domain Eukaryota; kingdom Metazoa; phylum Chordata; order Ceratodontiformes; family Protopteridae; genus Protopterus; species Protopterus annectens. Next base: position 791,531,538 of record NC_056739.1, read on the forward strand.
GCTCCTGAAAGTGGGTCCAAATGTCCATCTGTGGAGGTAGTTGGGGGTCGTCTGTCCTTGCACCAGAGAGCCTGGTTAGAAATCACAAAAGATTTCATGGGTGTAGAGGATAAAATACCATTTTCCTATCCACCCCTGTCAGTTTCAGAGAAAATTCCCTATGTTCCACCAGAGAAAAGCTGCAGGGCTAGGAATAAACAAGCTGCTAGAAAAAAAGTAATTGAAGAGGTTCTTCCAGATGGGATTCCAGAACTTATTCACTATTCTTTTAGTGCCAAAATAATACAGGGTACAGGAGACCAATATTGGATCTCAGTAAACTAAACGAATCAGTTCAGTATACAAAGTTCCGTATGGTCATGGTGCAGTCCATTCTGCTGTTTCTGCACAAGGACAACTGGATGTGGTTGATAAATCTTCAGGATGTATACTATTACATGAAAATGAACAGATGATCCAGAAGAAATCTATGCTTCTGGCTGGGAGCCAGACATTGCCAGTTCAGAGCATTGCCCTTTGGACTCAACACAGCCCTCAGCAGGGTGTTTACGAAGTATATGGCAGTAGTTGCAGCTCACCTGAGATTGCTGGGATTTTAAGTGTTTCCATACTTGGATGGCTGGCTGCTCACCACTCCAATCAAGCATCAACTAATTCAAGCACGGGACTACTAACTCCAGTTTTGTTGTCATCTGGGGATATCCATCAATTACAACAAATTTCAACTCATTCCAACTCAGACTCTGGAATTCATTGGTACTCTTAAAATACAACCAGTCAAATAGCTTCTCTCCCTCTGTCTTGAATTTAGACTATTCAGTTCTAGGTCAAAAAGATTATTCAGAATTCTTCTCTTTCAGCCTGTCTGATACTCTGAGCTTTGGGATCCATGTCAGCGACAATCACCCTTTTACTGCTGACCAGGTTCCTTATGAGAATCCTCCAATGGAGACTCGCAACTGAATGGTCTGTTCTCCAACGTGTGTTACCCAGACTAGTCGAGATCACTCAAGCTTGCATGAATTACCTTTTCTGGTGGATCCACTCCAATCAAATACATGAAGACTCTTTATTTGTTCTCTTTCAACCCAAAGCTACAGTAACCATGAACACCTGTCAAGTCAGGTGGGGGGGCACAACGTGGGAAGGAGAGTCCAAGGTACATGGTTACCTAAAGAGGCCAACATGCATGTCAATATCCTGGAAATGAGAGTTGTCGTTCTAGCATTGCAGACCTTTCAAGAAACTCTTTCAACCGTGACTATCACGATTCAGATGGACAGTATGTCAGTGGTCTGGTACATCAACAAGCAAGGGGGAACCAGATCTTACGCTGTTTGTCAAGAAGCTATGAGAGTATGGCAATGGGTGATCTCCAATCGCTTTCTGATAGCTACACACAACCTGGGGAAGTCAAGTATGATTGCAGACAAGTTAAGCAGGTCCATACTGATTCCTCACAAGTGGTCACTCAATACCAAGAGGGAGGAGATGATTTTCCGTCAATGGAGCCCAACCATGCTGTGATCTTTCTGCATCTCCCCTCAGCAAGTGCAGCAGGTTTTTTTGCTCTTTGGGCAGTCCCCGAAAGATGTTTTTCTTAACATGTGGCCCTCCGGTCTCCTTTACACTTACCTCCCATGACCCCTCATTCCCAAATTTCTCCAGAAAGCATATCAATTGAAGAGTGCAGTCATCCTCGTTGCCCTTACTCTTCCATTGGCCTCATCATCTACATCTGCCCTGTATTCTGGATCCAACTCCAGATCTCCTGTCTCACCCGACAGGCATGATTCATCCAGACATTTCTGGCCTCAAGCTGTGACTGCATGGTGTCTCCAGTTCTGTTGATTGCTAGACAGTCCAGCCTCTCCCTACCCATCCATCATATTCTGTTATCTTCCCATAAAACTTCCACTAGAGAAATTTGCAAAAGTAAATGGAAAAGGTTTGTTTTTTGGGGCTCTTAGAAAGAATTTAGACCCCTTTTCAGCACTGATTTCAATGGTTCTTAACTTTTTAGCTATAATTTTCAGTGAGGTGCTGGCTCCCTCAACTGTAAGATTACAATTAACAGCCATTTTCAACTTTCATAGTGGAGTAAATAATTCTATAACTTCCTCCAAGCTTTGCAAAGCCTTTCTCAGAGGAACCTACTTACTCAGGCCTCCCTTAAAGGATCCTACTCCTCCTCCTTTGGGATTTAAATATTGTTCTTCATGCCTTGACTTATCCTTCCTTCAAACCATCAGCTAAATCTAATTTGAAGTTTTTGAACTGGAAAACTGTTTTCCTAGTTGCTATCACTTCTGCTAGAAGTGTGTGTGAACTGCAAGCATTGTCTTCTAAATCTCATTTAATTTTTCACAGGGCTAGGGTTTCCTTATGGACCAATCCTTCCTTTTTACCAAAGGTGGTGTTGGAATCCAATATTAATCAGGTCATCAACATCCAAGTCTTCTTTCGTAATTTTTCTAACCAAGGAGAATATATGTCGTATCTTTTGTATGTCCACAGGCAGTTACATTTCTACCTTCACAGAACCAAAGATTTGAGAAAATCTGAACAATTGTTTGTTACCTTTTCTGAGTCAAAACTGGACAAACTAGTATCTAAAGTTACATTGGCCAAGTGGTTGACTGACTGTCCCTTACTGGCCTTGACAGACAAAGGTAATCTTTGTTTATGAAAAAGTTGTTTTGCCTTTACCAAAACCTCTGAAACCCCATTCCACGAGGTCTGTGGAGACGTCCTCAGCCTTTTTGTTTAGAACTTCCTTGGATGATGATTGTGCAGCTGCAACTTGGGCTAATCCTCATACCTTTATTGCTCATTACAAATTGGATTTGGTCTCCAGAGGAAGAGCAGTCTTTGGCTCAACTGTTTTTCGGGATATCCTTCATTAGAGTCCTCCCAGGATTTAGGTAGCTGGGGACTCTCTTCCAACAATTGAAGAATGAATGAAAATGACAACATCAGATAAAAAAGTTATGTACTCACCATACCATTCCATCTGTGTTGTCCATTTTCATTCTTCCTCAACGTCCGACCCATCAACACCCTCCTTGCTTTACTCCTGGAAAGATTGAGGGGTATTGGAGGAACCTCTGTTCCTTGTGCGAGCTCCAGTTTCTATTCTTTTCTCATTTTCCAGTGCTCTACATATCTATGGGTAACAAACTAGATCTGAGGTATGTTAGGTGACTATGGCACTATGGGTAAAGGGAAGACAGCAAAATTTCAAGTATTGTAAGATTAGGAAGAAGCAGTCAAGTCTGATCTGAAGATTGGATCTGAACCCAAAAGTTGAGGAAGAGTGAAAATAGACAACACAGATGGAATGTTATGGTGAGTACATAACTTTTTTTTCCTTGTGATTGCTTTCAAAACAGTATTGTACCAGTTTCTTATCACTGAATGCTGTTCTCTTGTTTGATTACTTTTTTCATAAGTGTGTAGTTAAGCCTCGTTTGTGAACTATGCCAATTTTAACTTGGGTGTTGTACTTCCAAGGAATCTGCTAAAGCTCTTCCGGGAAATCCACTACTGGGAGACACTGCTGTTTGAGATTCCTCACTATGTGGTTGATGTGTACCAGAGGCGTGAGGAGCTGCGCAACCTGCGAGAGAATGTACTTCTTGTTGTGCGGGACTACAACAGGTCTGTATATGTTGCAACAAAATAATTTGCATTCCACTGTAAACCCTGCTTACATGATGGGTTTTACCAATGCCATTACCTTCAACTTCATTCACACAGCTGTAGTTTTCAAGACTGAAAAAAAGAATAGATATTAGAATTTAGTTCCTTTCTGCTGGGAATTTATCTTACACTTAAGCTATCAAAAGCAGCCATAAATCATGTTTTGTGTACTAAGCAAACATTATTGAATAGCATATTGGTTGATTTCATAGTTATACCTGTGTTGCATATAGTGTGTGTATGCATGTTTTTATGGATTGTAAATTGGCACTATCAGGCTTTGATTGTATGATTAGATATTACACAGAAAAATTTAAGTAAAACCAACTTTGCATTTAAATTCCCAGTCTGAGTATGTGTGGCTTTGGAAGATTTTTCTGAATGTGTTTTTGTCTGTGAATTGTCATAGGGAAACTTTTGTAGAGTTTACAGTATTTAGGGGTCTTCCTTCTCTGTGATATTTTTTTACACTTGAGATAGGGTTGCCACCTTTTCAAATGCCCAAAGTGGGACATTTTCAGTACAAACTTTAGATTTTGCAGGCCAAAACATACCTACGGATCTGAAGAAGGCTAAACAGCCGAAAGTGCTTATGGTTTCATTATTTTGGAATTTTATTGCTGTTTTTATTTCAACCATTAAATTTGTTCGCTGTCTGATATAGGACTTTATCGTGGTGAATTTTTGCTGTGGTGGAATAACAGAGGTTTTTTCTTCTGTATTGCTTCATTTTTCCACTGGTAAACCTTCAACAAGAGTAAGATAGTTTTTCTTGAATTACAAAAAATATAGGAAATATTTTTGTCCTAAAATCTCAGGACATTTGCCATTTTTACAATTTTTTTGCAGGACACAACTTCCCAAAGAGGGACTGTCCCTCATAAAGTGGGATAGGTGGTAACCCTAACTTGAGAAGACTCGGACATGTTTTTGAGAACAAGATGGGTCTGTACCATTTTAGTGCTATTTGGAAGCCTGAGCACTTATCTGGCTGGCTGTGCGTGGTACATTATGATATGAGCAGTTCTTAACAGGCCGCACAAAGACTGCCACATTTTTAACAGCAATGGGTTAGAGTGTTACGTGTGCTCCACTAACTGCAAATTTATTAGCTTGTTTTTTAACCCATTATCATAAGCTATCAATGGGAGATTAGGAGTCTTCAGGAGCAAGCAGTTGTCTAGGGGAAGTCTATACGCTGTGTTCAAACTGAAATCTACAGATTCTTTTGTGCCTCTGCAAAGCTGTTAGCTGTATTTTCCTCATTGCTGACTGCTTTTACTTGGAGGCAAGCTGTGTGCATGTGCAAACAATCCTGAGTCGTCTTAGCACCCTTTGCTAGGAGGTTACATTTAAAGGTAAAAGTAGTTCAGTGGACAATGAAGTTTGACATTGTGGGAAGTGAATGAGAAGTACTAGCCTCCTCAGCAGTTTTACTACTATAATGAATTTAATAGAACAGTGTACAATTTAGTTTGTTTAAAGGTAGCCAGTGTACTTTTTCATAAGGGTAAAGTTAATGTGTTACCTAAAGCAAAGAAGATGTTTTTCACATCTGAGATGGGAACCAAGATAAAAAAAAAAAATAAAAAAAAAAGTAATTGTAAGATGTGGGAATGCAGGCTGTAAAATATGCATGTGAGAGTGTTCAATCTCGCCGTTTGTTCTTACACATGGGTCCGGAGCCGATCCTTGGCTCCGAGTCGGCCGCTTAGCAAAGCTCTGCATCGAGAAGAAGCTCGAGACCAGCCTATCTCCCACAATCCCCTCTGCCCTTACCTCAGATCTAGTTTGCCGCTGCATCTGATCACATCGTTTGAAGAGCTCTGAGCCAACTTCAGATAAGATTTATCTTTTTTCTTAAAAATTTTTTTGATCTAAAGTTACTGGATTGTGACATTTGCTGGTGTTTGTTGTGTGTTTGGGTCTTCGGTTCCGATTGACTAAAATCTTTAATGTTAAAACAGTTTAGGTTTAAAGTTAGGATCCTAGGGCCTACCCCACTCACTAATTCTCGGATTTGACTACATTCATTTCTTCATAACATTATTCTTGGCCTTTGGCTAAGATTTAATATATTGGTGTTATTTCACTAGTTTTTTTGTGATCTTTTTGACATGTCTGACAAGGTTAAATCAGGTTTCAAGAGATGTCAGTGCGGACAGAAGATGTCTGTCACAGACAACCATAGCTCCTGTGTCTACTGTCTTGGCCCTCTCCATCTTCAGGAGGACTGCTCCATATGTCACTCCTTTAATGGAAGGGTCATGACAGATAGGCGCAGGAAGCTCATGGACAGGGGTCTTCTGAAGCCTGCCTTTCAAGAGGCTTTAGATAAGTCAGACCAGACCTCTAAATCTTCGAAGGAGTCGAAGACTTCGGAGCCTACGTCATCGGCTCCAAGTTTTCTTTTAAAGTTCGTTCACCGGTTCCACAGACTTCGGGGCCGAGTATCGAACTAGTGTCTGTCACCGAGCCTCGAGTCTTGGAACCGGTGACAGAACTGCCACCTCCGGCTCTCTTAAGGTCGGCACCGTCTTCGATTTCTTCGACACCGACGTAGACCGTGTGGTGCAGAAGCTGATGGAGAACATGGCCCTGTCCAAACTTATTGCTGTCTCCTCTCAGTTGGTGTCGAGACTCGAAGGCCTTCCCTTGTCTCCATCTGATCCTCCTCCGAGACCTGTTCAGCCATCGGAGCCGGGAGACGCTGATTTGTTGATTGCAGAGCCCTTGGTTCCGGAACCGTCCCTTTCTCGGTCGGCACCGTTTACCTCGACTCCGTCGGAACCTCTCCCGGACTCGCGGAGCCGACGATCTATCCTTGGTTCCGGGACCGAGAGCCGAACCGATACTTTGGTGCCGACTCTCCCTCTCGGTGCCTCGGCACGGATCACCTCGGCTCCATCCTCGGGATCGGTGCCCTTGGCTTCTGCGTCAGAGATTCATCCACGTTCTTCGGAACTGGGGGATTCCTCGGCTCGGGGTCCGGGGGCCTTCGATCTTATGAGGAAGGTATTGTCTTCCCAGACAACTACATCAGCAGAAACAGCGTCCCCCTCCCATAAAGGCCCATTATCCTCTTCTGCACCTACGGCTACTCAAAAGCATCGAGCACCAGTGTCTCAGCCACTCCCAGAGGGAGCCCCCTCTTCCTCGGAGGCTTCATCGGATGCCCCCCCCCGAGGAAGTCCCGAGGAAAAGATTGTGTAAGAGGAGGCACTTGGATTCTCCACAAGAGTCCTTAACATCGGACACTGACTTGGATGAGTCAGAAGGGTCCCCAAAATCACCCTCAGAGGATGTCTCTTTTTCTGACATCCTGGAGATCCTAAAACAGAGAGGTGATTGGCAAGCCCTACCCCCTTCTGAGGATGAGTCAGTCTTGCTGAAGGCATTCGGTGCTCGCCCTTCTTCCTCCTGGGTCACTCCGCCCTTCGATGAGTTGATGGACTTGATTGCTCGAAGGGCGTGGGAGACACCTGACACAGTGGAGCCAGTCCCCAGAAAGCCAAACAATTATATCACGGCCCCTCAGGACAAGGCATACCTCACAAAGGGAGTTCCAGTGGATGCTATGGTGGTGGCAGCTGCCACTAAAAAGGAGATGTTTGAATCTTCCTCATCTGTCCATCCGCCTAACAGAGATTCTAGGACTATGGACAGGTATGGGAAGCGCATTTTTAGTTCAGCGACTTTTTCCATGCGATCGCTGAACTATTTGACACATTTTACACGTTTACAGAGGGATCTAGTCAAAGAGTTGGGAGATACCCTCCAGGGTACTACAGATGCTGCTGTCGCGGAAAAGGTTACAGCACAGCTCAATACCCTTACATCTATTGTGAACTCGTCCATGAGGCTCATCTCGTATGCAGCCGAAGGGTCGAGTAGGGCTGCGGCTTCAGCGATTGCTCTCCGTAGACAATCCTGGATGCGCTTATGCTCCTTTGCGGAAGCCTTCAAGTCTTCCTTTACTAACGCCCCATTTGATGGTGCCACTCTCTTTGGCCCCAAAGTAAAGGAGACCCTTACCCGGTGTGAGCAAGAGGGAAAGACTCTGTCTGCTGTCGGAGTCCATTTTTCCACCCCATCCAGACCATACCCCAAAGGGCAACGAGGTGGAAAAATGTGGTTTCGTAAACCCCAGGGTTCTTTCCCGAGCACACAGGGTGATGCCCCCTCCAGAGGCAGAGGGGGGGGCAGAAGTGGAAGACGTCGCCCTGGCGGCAGAGGGGCTCCGCAAAACCAAGATGACAGGGATACAGTCCCTGGGAAGCCTTTCCAGCACTCCTGAAGGGAGGCCTGACTGTCCTGCTCTGGAGGCAGTCGGGGGTTGCTTAGCTTTATACCCTCAGGCCTGGCAAAGACTTACCTCAGACAGATGGGTAAAAAGCATTATTACCAGAGGTTACAAAATTCCATTTCTATTTCCCCCGTTACCGCAGAAAAGAATCCCAGATGTACCGCCCCATCTGCGAGAACCTGCAGCTATAGAAATTTCAAAGCTGCTAGAAAAAAGAGTCATGAAACCAGTCCCGGTGGACCAAAGAGGATTCGGAACTTACTCAAGGTTCTTTTTAGTTCCAAAAAAGACAGGGGACTGGAGGCCAATTCTGGACCTAAGCAATCTCAATTCCTTCGTCAAGAAAGAAAAGTTCCGGATGGTCACGCTTCAATCGATCCTTCCATTCTTACAGAAGGACGACTGGATGTGCTCAATAGATCTCAAGGACGCATACTACCACATCAAAATGGCCAGAGCATCCAGGGATCACTTGCGCTTCAGGCTGGGAGCCAGTCACTATCAGTTTCGGGCCCTGCCCTTTGGTCTAACCTCAGCCACCAGGGTTTTCAGTAGGAAGAAACACTGGAACCACCACGAGGTAAAAACAAACAACTGGTTTAATTAGGTTACAAACAACATATCTCACCCCTATCCTTATATACAATACAAATCACATAATAAAACAATTAAACAATAAAGATTAAGCAATTGAGCATGATATATTAATTAAATGGATAGGAAGTCTTGACCAAATTAGGCAATGTTAAAACACTGACACCTAGGTGTCTATTTCTATAAAGACAATACACAATTCAGTATATTTGTGTGCAAATCTGCAAGACATAGAGACATAGTAAAATCCTATTATCTTATAAGGCATATTCTAGTCACTAAAAATATGTATACATATACAGTCCTTCTATACTATCAATGAATCACATTAAAGAAAAAGTCCCATTTCATAATATGATATTCACAAAAAAATAAAACATCACTAAAAAGAAGATATACTAAAACCACTAAGGGGTTTTCACCAAATGCATGGCAGTGGTAGCGTCTCACTTGAGACGCCTAGGATTCCAGGTGTTTCCATATCTGGATGACTGGCTCCTTACTGCCACCACCGAGCGTCGACTGATACAGGCCAGGGATTACACACTCGAACTTTGTGTTCAACTCGGAATTTCCATAAATTTCGAAAAATCTGCATTACAGCCGTCACAGCATATCTCATTCATAGGAGCAGATTTGGATACCTGTTGCTTGATTCTAAGACTTCCCCCAGAAAGAATAGCCTCTCTACAAAATCACATATCTCTACTCCTGTTGTCCAAGAAATCCCCGGCCAAACTGGTTCTAAAAGTTTTGGGACTCATGTCGGCTTCCCTCATTGCTATACCCTTGGGAAGACTGCACATGAGAGTTCTTCAATGGCTGCTGTTCGCACAATGGTCATTCCAACAGTTAGCGTTGACACACGAAATTCACATCATAGACATCTGCAAGACACACCTATCTTGGTGGCTACAGAATTGCAATCTCACCGGCGGCCGGCCGTTTGTGCTACCCACTCCAACAGCTACAGTGACCACGGACGCTTCTCTGATAGGGTGGGGGGGCATCTTTCAGGGACAGACAGTCCAAGGCGAATGGACCAATCTAGAGTACAACCTGCACATCAATGTTCTGGAGATGAGGGCAGTGTCCCTAGCGTTGCAACAATTTTCTCCCCTTCTACCTGTAGGGACCATTGCAGTTCAAACGGACAACATGTCCGTAGTCTGGTACATAAACAAGCAAGGGGGAACCAAATCTTACCAGTTGTGCAGAGAAGCCATGAGAATTTGGCAATGGGCAGAGTCCACGGGTCGCTTTCTGATAGCAATGCACATCCCGGGGTTATCCAACGTCATAGCGGACAGGTTGAGCAGAGCCATGCTGTTACCTCACGAGTGGTCCCTCAAACAGACAATAGCGGACATGATATTCCGCAAGTGGGGCCAGCCTTGCTGCGATCTGTTTGCGTCTCCAATGAACGCCAAATGCAGAAGCTACTTTGCCCTATTACCCCCGCCAGGGACGCTCTGATTCACGATTGGCCCCCCTGGTCTCCTGTACGCCTTCCCTCCTATACCTCTGATACCAAGATTTCTGCAGAAAGCCAAGAATCTGGAAAGGACTGTAATTCTCATTGCCCCATTCTGGCCTCGTCAAATTTGGTTTCCCTTTCTTCAAGCACACCAAATATGGGAGCCCTGGATCCTGGACCCAGAGCCAGATCTACTGACCCATTCATCAGGGGCTCCCCACCCGTCACTCCTGTCCCTCAGACTAGCAGCTTGGCTGCTCCGCTTCCCTTCTTAGCCAGGTCTGATCTTCTTTCTCCTGCGGTTCAGAACATTCTAGTAGCCTCTCATAAAGCTTCCACTACAAAAATTTACACTAGTAAGTGGAAGCGCTTTGTATACTGGGCAACTGCACAACATTTAGATCCCTTAATAGCCCCACTAAACAAAGTTTTAGAGTTTCTATCCATACTATTTCACCAAGGAGCTTCTCCTGCCACCTTGAGGGTTCAATTGGCTGCTATTTCAAACTTTCATGTAGGAGAGAATGGAGCGCCTATTATGACTCATAGGCTTTGTAAGGCTTTTCTAAAAGGGTCTTTTCATATTAGACCACCAGTCAGATTCCCTACAGCTCCATGGAATCTAAACCTCCTTTTGTCCCAACTAATGCTACCACCCTTTGAACCAGCCTCGTCCTGTTCTTTAAAGTTCTTATCATGGAAAACTCTCTTTCTAGTAGCTATCACTTCAGCCAGACGAGTGTCAGAACTTCAAGCTCTTTCCATTAAGCACCCTTATTTGATTTTTCACCCGGATAGGGTATCCCTACGCACCAACCCGTCCTTTCTTCCCAAGGTTTGTTCAGTCAACAACATTAATCAGTCCATTGAACTCCCCACATTTTTCAAAAACCATTCCAATAAGCTGGAATATATGTTACACAAGTTGGATGTTCATAGACAACTTAGATTCTATCTAGATAGAACAAAGGATCACAGAAAAGCAGACCAACTCTTTATAGCCTTTGCGGACAACAGAAAGGGCATGGCAGTGACAAAGCGTACTCTCTCCAAATGGCTATCTGATTGTATTACTTTTGTTTATACTGCTACTGAGCAGAGTTTGCCCACCAAACCGAAAGGACATTCTACTAGATCAGTCTCTACATCTCTGGCTCATGCGGCCCGCCTACCTTTGGATACTATTTGTGCGGCCGCCACTTGGTCTAAACCACATACGTTCATCACTCATTACAAAGTGGATAGGATTTCCAGGGACACGGCAACCTTTGGTTCCACTGTGCTCAGGAACGTTCTTCCGTGAGTCTCTCAGGGTCACGGAGCTAGGGACGCTACCCATGTGTAAAAACAAAAGGCGAGATTGAACACTCTCACATATAGAAGTTATGTCCTTACCATAACGTTCCATGTGGAGTGTTCATCTCGCCTTTGTTCTTATATTCCCACCCTCCCACCCTCAGGTCAGGAAGAACGTCCAGTTTAGAGGTCTGGTTTGGCTCTCCCGCTACTGATTTCTCTCTGCTATTGCTGCTGGTTTCAGCTACGCCTTGGTATGTATGTATGTATGTTTACATTCCTGTTGGGGATCTGGTATTGTTTGCAAACTAGATCTGAGGTAAGGGCAGAGGGGATTGTGGGAGATAGGTTGGTCTCGAGCTTCTTCTCGATGCAGAGCTTTGCTAAGCGGCCGACTCGGAGCCGAGGATCGGCTCCGGACCCATGTGTAAGAACAAAGGCGAGATGAACACTCCACATGGAACGTTATGGTAAGGACATAACTTCTATTTTAGCATGGGTAACCATAATTTAGATTAGGTAATATATGTGATGCTGCTGTCCATTTGGGATAGCTGCTCCTATCTGAAAGGGTAAACTTCATTTGTCGAAAATGTATATAGCTTTGTGTGTTTGTTCTAAGTTATAAGTGGATGGGAGGTTCTGAAAATGTATTTTGTTTTTTGTTTGAGGGTTTTTATTGAAGCAAAACGTCATGAAAAATGTAACTGGTTCAAGTGGAGATGAGAAGAAGTAACTGTATAAAAGATCAACCTGCCAAACATTAGTGTGTGCAAGTAAGCTAAAAGCTGGAAATATACATTCAAGAGAACTGTTATGTAGTAGGAGTAATAGCTTTTTGTAACAGTTGCGACTGTTGTCATGTTATCATGGAATGGAAATCGCCTTACAGGTATAGAGAAAAAGCAGAGTATTGAATTATATTAAGAAATGTATGTAAGTAGCAATGTTTCAGGAGACACATTTGGATAAGATATGAGCATGTGCAGTTGACAAGAATGGATTTCAGGGTGGACTTTTAGCAGACTATCACAGACCAATGAAAAGGAGAATAATAATAAGATTGATTGCTAAAGGGGCTCCAGTAGTGATAGAAGAAGAAAGGCACAGACTGTTATGGTAGATTTGTGGTAGTAAGGGGCTGTTGGCAAGGGAGGAGAATTCCATGGGCCTCCACTAAAAATGGGTTTTTAACCTAGTGGACTTTCCCAGTCAACAAATGTCAATAAAAAATAAATACAATTTATTTGCCATCAGAAACTGCTATTGTAGAGCTTAAAACATTTGGGAGAAATAATCAGCTTTTAACAGGGAATATTACTTGTAGATGGGGACTGGATCTTGATTTGCAGTCATGTGGATGTATTGGGGTGATGTTCAGGAGAAGATATAATGAAAGAGAGTAGATTTCTGAAAAAAATAAATGAAAATATTTGTTATAGAAAAGTGAATTCAGTATTTGGAAATCAGACAGGATTTACATATCATTCCCCAAGGTACAATAACTGGGGTAGGAATTAATTATATTTCACAGAAGTGTGTGTATTTAACTGAAAGCTTTCATGCACATTCAGTCCAATAACCATTTAAGATCATGCAATGATAAAAATTAAATAAAATAAACCACAAAACATGAGTATGAAAACATCTTTATTTTTACTTCAGTACCCTACACAGCTTTATCTTAATTTTTATTGTTGAAAATAAAAAAACGGCGTACCAAAAGTCCCAGCCAAATGTTTATTCACCAAAAACAGGGTTTCTGATCAAGTTCCTGTATTTTGGAACAAAAGAGCTAAAACTGTGGTTCATACTTTGTGAAAAAGAGATCTCTAAGGAATGGGTAATTCAAATTATTTGAATGTTGTTAGGGAAGATTCAAATAGCTAGTGCATGGGATAAAATGAAATGGGGTTTAAAAACAGGGTAGAAAGGAAAATATATATATATTTTAAGTAGTAATAGGAAATCTTTAGAGCAGCCGACAAAGGTTTAAGTATTGCATAATAAGAAGAATTTCACAGAACAGAAAAAGGAGTAACTGCAGAGTGCTAAAGAGAAAATAAGGGAGTATTTAGATAATATGCATGAGTTTAAAAAGATTGATGTTAAGCAACTATTTTTTGATAGCAACTCCAGAGCACAATAACTTTTAGCACAAAACTTGGGCAATAGAAAAAAGGGGGTGTCACCAAACTTAGGGATTCTATGACGGGAAAAATAACTAGAAATCCTGTAGAGGTATTGGAGATATTTTGGAAATTTTAGAAAATTTTTATAAAGTAGAGGAATGCATAAACAAACTAAAGAAACAAAAGAAAATATTTATAGAAAAATAGACTTAATTATGATAAGGTTAGAGGAAGACAAGACTCTACAATTAATAGCTAAGATAGGAAGAGATGAGATAAAAATGATGATGATTTCAGAGTTAGCCAGGCCGTATGTCTTCCTGTTTTTATACAGAACCAGAGAATGCATGAGAAAGTCCACATACATCTCAGATGCTACATTGGCAGGGTAAAAACCTTCAAGAATTCTTATTTTGTTTCTTATGAGTAAGAAACAGGGACAGTGTCAAACAGACAATTTCTACATGGTTGTCCCATGCTATTTTGTTATTCTCACCATAACAAGACACTTTCAGGCAATGTCACAGCCCACTCTACCAGTGTTTTGGCTACTTCTGTGGCATTTTGGAATGGACTGTAGAAATATGCTAGAGGCTGCAACTTGGTTACCTGTGTACACTTTCACCAAGCAGTACAAATTGGTTTTGCAAGAACTGCTCTCCAGGGGCTCCTGGACTCTGATCTTTCTTCCTTCTCTTTCTTTCTTAACTGTGTTATTTTATACATCTAAATCAGGCTACTGCAACAGTGATCTAGTGATGGACGTAGTGCAGTTGTGTAAGAAAACTTATTGTAACAATAGATGTTTGAATAGATCACTGTTGCAGTAGGAACACCCTCCTTCCATCTCACTTATTTTATCGTTTTTTTTTTTTTTTTTTTTTTTTTTACTTGGTTGGAGATGTTCCTTTTTCCCTTTTTTCATAGCACATAATTAGCTTGCAAGGTTCTAGCCTACCTTGCTCTTAAACAAGAAGGCACTGATGGTTTGAGTTCTGCGTGACTGACTTCTCTGACTTCTCATTCCTCGAGCTGGTCAGTGGGTACGTCATGTAGAAAGTACACTTAAGTTTTGGAAACTAGCTGGTTGTCTCATCCATGGCAAGATATAACCCACATAGCCTATGCTACTGCAACACTGATCTGTTCTTTTTTTAAAAACATCTTTATAGAATTATCACTTGTGAATTAGGCAAACTTAAATTTACATAAAAATAGTAAAACCATATTAACATATTTACAGTTACAAACATTATACATCACATACATTAAATATCCTATACTCTAAACAACATTACACAAATTATTCAATTTCTACCATCTGTTAAACCTCATTCCCCTCCAAAACATTTTTCTGCATGTATTGTTCCCACAATTTCCATTTTTTCTATGTAATTTACTCATATAGTTTTCAAAACCTCCCACTTCCTGTTCTTTTATGTCTGTTGCAATATTCACCACTTCAGGCATAGCTTTAGATTTTGATTTCCATTTTCTAGTAATTTGGTTTTTTTTTTTGTTAGCCATCAGAATTAAACTTAAGGCCTTACTGTCTCTAGGAAATTCAGATCCTATATCCTAGCTCAAAAATAATTTCTTTAGTTGCATCATTCACTTTCTCACCCAGTATTCCTGACAGAGTACCCTGTAGGGAATTTTTAAAGTTTGTCAACTCATTACACTCACAAGACATATGTTCCCAGTAACTTCTTTTTTCCCCATCTCTAGCATTTGCCATCTACCTGAGGAAAAATTCTTTGGTGTTTTCTTGGGGTAGAAAATTATTTATGCAAAAACTTCCAGGCAAAAACCCTAAAGCTTTAAAATCTGATGTTGTCCTTTTCATTCTTCCTCACAAATGGGTTCGGATCCGAACCTTGGATTAATCTCGGCCGGGTATACTTCAGATGATCAAAGTTTTAAAACTTCGAATTTCATATGGCCAAGACCATATGATCGTAGTTTCAAAACTTCGAACACCCGAAAGAAAAACAAAAAAAATGTTCCTGGACGTTTTTGCAGAGGGGCTGCACCCCCCCACACCCCATGCTATTTAAATATACGAACTCCGGGAACGCACTACAGTGAGGAAAAGGAACATTTCCCATTCCACACTGTATGGAGATCTACATTCAGAACGTTCAAAGTTTTAAAACTTTGATCATATGGTCTCGGCCATATGAAATTCGAAGTTTTAAAACTTCGATCATCTGAAGGGACCCCGTCTCGGCCACATATATTAAACTTCTGATCCAGCTCTCAAGCTCCTCCCTCTGGCCTCTACTCATAATGCGCTATTCTGTCCCCATAACCTCAGATCTCTTTTCTGGCCATCATGGTTAGAAGTAGGCTCCAATCTCAAGCAATTGTAAGCAAGTTTTTCTTTGTTATTATTGTGTTGTCAAATTTCTGTAGTTCTTTTTCAAACTTTACAACTATTCTTAGAGCCTATGTTTTAGTTGTCACTGGGGTGTGTGTGTGTGTGTGTGTGTGTGTGTGTGTGTGTGTGTGTGTGTGTATATATATATATATATATATATATATATATATATATATATATATATATGTATAATGTGTGTGTGTGTGTGTGTGTGTGTGTATATATATATATATATATATATATATATATATATATATAAATCTTTTTCTACTAAGTTGTTAGTAGTCTTCCTACCATTGTTGCTACCCTCTGTTGCCTAATTTGAAAGGTATATTTTTTAAATACCATTGTTGGTGTTTTCATCCTTTCTATTCTAAGGTCTTTTCCTACTGGTAATTTCTTTTTCTGTCCTTTTCTGATATAAAAAAGTTGTTATTCTTGTAGATTATTTTTGCTATTGTTCATAAAGGGGTTGTTCTCCTTTTCTGTAGCTATCTTGGACAAACCTACAGGCCGTAAAAAAATTCACTTCTCGTGGGCATAATTTTTATGAAAGAGAGGTTATCCCCCAGATCGCCACCTGATGACATCTCCTTTGGAGATATTCTCGAGATCCTCAGGCAGAAAGGTAGTTAGCTATTCCAATCTCCTTCTCCTGAAGCATCAGTGTTTCTGGAGGCTTTCGGTTCTGGACCTTCTGCGTCTTGGGTGACCAACCCCCCCCCAGTGGATGAACTGATTGATCTGGTTTCCCACTTGCGTGGAAGGAACTGGACACTGTTGAACCCATCCCCAAGTGCCTGCGCAAATTTTTGGCTCCTCCTCCTAGACCCCACTGGAGTAAAGAGGTTCTAGTTGTTGCTATGTTGGTGGCAGCAGCCAGCTAGAAAGAGCTTGCAAAACAGAACTCTTCTGTCCATCCACCAAACAAAGATTCCAGAGCGTTGGACAGATTTAGAAAGCAAGTGTTCACTTCAGCTACCTTCACTCTCCGGTATCTAAATTATTTGGCACATTTTAGTAGGCTACAGAGAGATTTGACTAAAGAATTATCAAATACTCTCTCGGAGTTCAAGTCTGCTGAGGACTTCAAAAAGTCTTCCTCTCAAGTTTTCTACCCCTCAGTGGGTGTTATGAAGGAACCAATGAGATGATAAGAAGATGTGGTTACGTAAGTCGCGGGGACATTTCCAGGATTCGCACAGGAAAAATTCCTCCAGAGGCAGAGAAGGAAGCTTTAATAGTAGACGTCACCCTAGAGGTAGAGGTGGCCCACAGAACTAGGGCTTTTAAGAGATTCTTTTTCACATAGGCCCTATCAGTGATCCTGAAGTGCTGCCTGACTATCCAACTCTGGAGACATCCGGCGGTCGATTCTTTTTGCACTTTAGACACCTGGACAGATATTACAAATGATTTTTGGGTGCTAAGATTAATATCCGGAAGTTTCTACGTACCATTTCCCTTCTTCCTCCTCCTTCTCAAAGGAAGAAACTTCCCAATGTTCTACCCAGTCAAAGGAAAAATGCAGCTCAAGAAATTCAAAAGCTGCAAGAGAAAAGTCATCCAAAAGGTCCCACCTGACAAGATAAGATTCAGAGCTTACTCACGCTTCTTTTAATACCAAAGAAAACGAGGACCTCTAATCGATTTTGATCAAAGCAAGTTGAAGCAGTATGTAAAGAAGGTGAAGTTCTGAATAGTCATGGTCCAGTCCATCCTGCCTTTTCTGCACAAGGATTATTGCATGTGCTGTATAGATCTCCAGGATGCATACTGTCACGTAACACTAGATAGGTAAATCCTGGAGACATCTACGCTTTTCACCGGGAGCCAATCAATTCCAATTCAGAACCCTGCCATGTTGATTCACCACAGCCCCCAGGGTGTTTACCAAATGCATGGCAGTGTTAGAAGCTCACTTGAGACCCAACGGATTACAGGTGTTTCCATATCATTTCTCAACGATTGGCTCCTCACTGACCCATCCAAGCATCAACTTCTACAAGCTAGGGACTATTTGCTCCAGATATGCAACACCTTTGGTATCTCGAAAAATATTGCCAAATCAAAACTGGTTCTGGTACAGAGCCTGGAATTCATAGGGACTCTTTTGAATATTGCAACTCAAATAGCTTCCTTACCTCACCACTACATTACATCTGTAAGACATCAGGTACAGACTATACTTTCCTACCATTCTTCAGCCAGACTATTGCTACAAGCTCTGGCTTAGATATTAGCTGGCATACTACTCATTCCCTTAGCATGCTTTTTATGCAAATTCTCCAGGGGACCTTAGCTGTACAATGGTCCATTCTTTTTCAACCCCCATCCTTTCCTATAAGACTCATTCCAATTTGCAGGCATCTTATTCATTGGTGGATTAAGTCCAGCTGTCTTTTTCTGGGCAGACTGTCCATTCTTTTGCCCCCAGTTGCCACAGTGACCACGGACACTTCTCAACTAGGTTGGGGAGGGCATTTCTTGGAAAGGATGGTCCAAATCATGTGGTCCTCTCTAGAGACCAATTTGCATGTCAACATTCTAGAGATGAGAGCAGTCCTAGCACTGCAGGCATTTCAAGATGCTCTCCCTCTGGGGACTATTGCAGTTCAGACAGACAACATGTCAGTAGTCTGGTACATCAACAAGCAAGGAGGAACCTGTTCTTACCCCCTGTGCAGAGAGGCCATGAGGGTTAGGGAATGGCAATCTCTTTAGATCACTTTTTAATTGAGATGCACATCCCAGGGAAAACCATAGTGTTAGCAGTCAAAGTGTGCAGATCTATTCTGATGCCTCGAGTGGTCTGTCAATCAGTTGGGAAGTGAATAAGATCTTCAGCCGTTAGGGACAACCTTGCTATGACCTATTTGCCACCTCCTTCAACAACAGGTGCAGCAAGTACTTTGCTCTGATCCATCCTCAGGGGGAGTCACTGAGAGACTCCCTGATTCACGACTGGTACCCAGGACTTCTTTATGCCTACCTTCCCCTCATTCCAAAATTCATACAGAAAGCAAACAGGCTGAAGAGCTCAGTCATCCTCATTCTGACCATGACAAGTATGGTTCCCCTTTCTGTCTCACTTGCCATATCCTCCATGGATACTGGAGACTGCTGAGGATCTTCTATCCCAGCCATTAGGAATTCAACATCCCAACTTCCATGCCCTCAAGTTAACCACATGGTTTATCCACTTCCAGTAATAGTTGGACAGTCCATGCTTTCTTCCCGAGTTCATGATATTATTCTGGACTCCCAGAAATCTTCTACCAATAGAGTCTACAGAAACAAATGGAAAAGTTTCTCTGTTTGGGCTTCCAGCCAGAATATCAATTTTTTTTCAACCCCAACATTTGCCATTCTTATTTTGTTAACTCCTCTTCTTAAAGAAGGGGCCAATTTCTCAGCACAGTTGGCAGTCATTTCAAATTTCCATTTAGGAAATAAATTTTCCTCTGGCTTCTTCTAGATTGTGTAAGACATTCATGAAGAGCATTTTTGTTCTCAGACCCCCAATAAAGGACCCTTCTCCTTCTTGGGACCTTACTGTTGTCCTTCAAGGTTTAATTCTGACGCCCTTTGAACCGGCAGACAAATGTGATATGAAATTTCTTTCATAGAAAACGATCTTCTCGGTAGCTACAACTTCAGTGAAAGTAATTTCTTAACTCCAGGCTCCATCATCTAAGCTCCCCCCATTGTTTTTCATAAATACAGTGTTTTTTCGCAGACAAACCCTTCCTTTCTGCCTAAAGTGGCGTTAGAAAATAACATCAACCAAGTCCATACAGTTACCAGTCATTTTTCCAAATTTCTCTAATAAAGGAGAATGCATCCTTTATCTCATTGATGTGCACAAACAACTAAGTTTTTATCTTCACAGAGCAAAACAGTTCAAGAAGTCAGATCAGCTTTTTATATCTTTTTCCCCTAATCACCTGGGTCAAGCAGCATCTAAAGTTGCTCTAGCTAAATGAATTACAGACTGCATTTCATTGGTTTATTCTCAAAAAACACTACATTTACCAGGATCTCCTTGAGCTCATTCAACTCGGACCATGGCTCCTTCATCTGCTTTTTGGTCAAGGACCTCCATTGATAACATTTGTGCTGCAGCTGTATGGTCAAAGACTCATACGTTTGTTATGCTTTACAAGTTGGACATCATATCCAGAAGCAGAGTGTCTTTTGGTTCAACAGTGCTCCGGCATGCCCTTCTAAGAGGGCCTCCCTAGAACTTCATAGCTGGGGATTCTGTCCCATTTGTGAAGAAGAATGAAAAGGGCAACATCAGATTAATAAGTTATGCACTCACAATAACTTGGCATCTGTGTTGTCCATTTTCATTCTTCCTCACCTTCCCTCCCATCCGTCCCATATCCCTGTCACTCCTGGACGTACCTATTGCACTGTTTGGAACCATTCCATTCCAGGTTTGAGCCCTGTCTTTTCTTCTGTCTATTTTTATCTTTCTTGGGAAAGTGCAAGGTTAGGCAGCAAACTTAATCTGAGGTTATAGGGATGGAATAGGGAATTGTTGGTAGACGGAGGAGCACGAGAGCTGGATCAGAAGTCTAATGTATACTGCCAAGTAGTATCCGAGGTTCAGATCTGAACCAGTTTGTGAGGAAGAATGAAAATGGACAACACAGATGCCAACTTATGGTGAGTACATAACTTTTTGCACATTTGGGAGCCATACATATGTCCTCTCATTGTTTTTGTGAATTGCATATCTAATCTCTCTTCTCAATCTTTTCTGACCTCTTCTGTTTGTTTTCTATAGTTATAGTGCAGTATTTGATATGCTGTACTAATTATCTGCTTTTAACAGCAGCTTCTGTTTTAGATGCAACTAAAATCTAATCCAGTACAAGTCTTTCATTTAGGATTTCCCTACCCCTTTCTGTCTATTTTTTTATATCAATCCTTTTTAGGAAAGGCAATCACTAACCTACAATCTAAATGTCTTCTTGACCTCTTCCCATTCTATTAGCTTTTCTTCACTAATTATTTGTTCCTAGTACCTTAGTTACTTTGCTGTCTTCCTCTAGTAAATTTTGGCCCCCTCTTGTCTATTCTCTGTACCCCTAATTACAGGCATCCCTTTTGGCAGAATCTCTTTTTTCCATTCCCCTGTTGGCTTAGTTCTTGGTATACTTTTTGCTACTTTTTGAATGTAATATTCTGTATGACTGTTTTTCTCCTTAAGGATCTGCGTCCAAAATCCCATTCTTTCCTTATTTCTTGAATTAACACCCCCCCCCCCCGCTTCATAATGATCATTTGTTCCACTTTGAATTGTAGCTTTTTGCTTGTGTTATGTATAAGAACCTTAACAGTATAGCTCTAGAATATCCCTTCAAATCTGGTAATACTAAACCTCCTTGTTCTTTTGGGAGGATCAACTTATCCCACTTGACTCTTGCCGTCTACCCCTCCTAAATAAAAACTTTCAACTCTGTCTTAATTACTATCCACAACTTCGCTAATTGATAAAATTATGCCTAACCTGTTAATAAAACAAAAGGAACTAAAAACATTTTTACTGCTTATTATCATGCTATCCATATCCATAGACAAGAGCCTCCAGTTTATCAGTTTTTGTATTATCTTTTGTTTAGTATCCTTAGCTGCCGTAACCAAATAATTTTTAATCCATACTCCTAAATACTTTGTTTTATCATGTCCCCATAAATATGGGTGTTCTGTACCAGTTCATGTTTTGGTGCATAGTTTATAGCTATAGCCTTTGATTTATTTTCATTAATCTTGTATCCCGAAAAAACTGTCTCAGAATATTCCACAACACTGAGATGTCCTTTTCTGGTTCCCTCCATCCATCTGCAACCCCTTTTCCCATTTTTGCCAATGGGGTTGGGGTGTCACTTCAACAGTGATCTAGAGCAAAGGTTTACACAGCCGGTTAGCTAGCCGTACCACGGTAATTCTTACACACCACACACTCGCAAGCACACTCACATCTATGGTAAAGTTCAGTGTGTCCAGTCAACCTACAGCATGTCTTTGGAATGTGGGAGGAAACCCACGCAAACACAGGGAGGATATGCAGACTCTGCACAGAAGGCACCTCAACCGAGCATTGAACTGGGGAACCTCTTGCTAGAGGCAACACTATCCACTGTGCCACCATGAAGCTGGTTCCCTTTTCTGTTTCCATGAAGTACAAAATAATATCATCTGCAGATAAAGCCAACTTTTTTTTAACACCGTACCAATTATATCCTTGAGTTTCTGAGTCCCTTATTTTCTTTAACAGTGGATGTTCGTAGTCCTATCTCACCTTCATTCTTACACTTGGGATCGGAGCTGAACCTGGGCTCCGACTCGGCCATTACTCTAGCTCAAAAACTTCTGGTTGGCTTGTGGCTAGGAGGTATCCCATCATGCATCGCTAACCCAGATCTCGTTTGCCGCTCGTTGAGCTCAGACGTGCTTCTTCTTGGCCGTGGCTAAGTGACAACTTTAAATACATTTTTCTAGCTATTTGTTGACAAAAATGATTGTATTATATTAGTTTAGTGTGTTATTGCATTACTTGTATGTCTTAGACATTTTGCTGCAGTTTACTGTTTGTACTGTTTGTGCTTGATTGGTCGTTCTTCCGTTGGCCTGTTGTGTATCCCTGCATCGCTTTGTTTCTGCTGTTTGTTCTTGTTCCTTTTCCTTTCACCTTGGGCTAGGCCCATTTAAGTTACAGGACCTAGTCCTCGGTTCTATTTTTTGTCTCTCTCTCTGGGCTAATCCCGTTTAAGCCAGAGGACCTTGTCCTCTTATTATCTCTGTCTTCTCATCTTAGGGCTAGGCCTGCTTAAGTTAGAGGACCTAGTCCTCTGTCTCCCTGTTTGTCTTGCTGTAGCATGACTATCTTTGTGAAAGTAGTTATTGTGTATTGTTAGTTTACCTTGTTTATTGCACTATGTCTAAAGATACTAAGGACCACAAGCCTTCGGGCTTCAAAAAATGTACAAAATGTGCCCAGAAAATGTCCTTAATGGTTGGGCACAATCTGTGTGTGTACTGTTTGGGGGTTATTCACCTCCAGGAGTCTTGTTTGTTCCGTCATACTTTCAGTCCCCGTGTTCTTCAAGAGAGGAAGAACAAACTTATTTTGAAAGGACTATTGACGCATTCTTTTGAGGAAGAGTTAGCTCCTTCATCCTCCAGCTCTAAATCTCCTTCCTCTAAGAAAGAAAAAAACAAATCTACAAAAAGGCGGTCTCCCACTCAGTCTGTGTCATTGGAGCCACAGACAAAATTGCCAAAATTACTACATCCTCCCCGGCTCTACTGGTCTCGGTGCTGACAGAGATTTCTATGGTGGATCCATCAGTTTCAGCTCCAGGAGTTTTGGAGCTGATAACTGAGACTGTGTCTCGGAGCCGGTTAGCTGAACTTCGACCGGTCTCCCTGACTCTTAGGTCACCTATCTTCCAGCGATCTAGGTCCCCCACTCTATCTTCCAGGTCCTCTAGGAGCCTTTCTGATGAGGACATTGAGAGAGTGGTGCGCAGACTGCTTCAGACTTCAGCGCTGGCAAATTTACTTTCGGCTCCTTCGCAGTCAGCTCTGGAGCCTAATTTCCCCTTACACCCTGTTGATGTTCCTCCTCCGAGCCACTCTGGGCCTTCGGAGACAGAGATGTCAGTTCCTCGGGTTGTGTAAAGGTCGGTTCCAGCTACCTCAGTTGGTCTCTTGGTTCCAATATCCACTTCAACCCTTTTGATGCTGTCCGTGGGGTCTAGGGTCCTCAGTTCTCCAGTCAAGCCCATGGGGGATGCTTGAAATCGAACCTCTTTGGTTCCGAGCTTACCTCTCGGTGCTTCGGCGCGGATGAGCTTGGACCCCACATCTGCCTAGGAGCCCATCTCTTTGGCACAGAGTACTGCTTCTGCATCTTTGGAGCAGGGGGCATCTTTAGCGCCGGGAGGATCGGCCTTCGAGGTGATGAGGAGTGTGCTGTCCAGCTCTTCAGTTTTAACTAGAGGTACCGACACTCTTCCCCCTAAAGCTCCCTCTCTCTTCCAACACAGCAGAGACTCTCAGCCTCAGGAAACCTCCATGAGTGGTCCCCAGTCTTCCGAGGTCTCCCCAGAATACCCTTTTGAGGAGCCACCTAGGAAGAAAACTTGTAAGAGGAAACATGTTGACTCCCCTGATGAGTCCATTACATCAGACACTGACCTCGAGAAGTCAGAAGGGTCCCCCAAGTCATCCTCTGATGATATCTCATTCGCAGATATCCTTGAGATCTTGAAACAGAGAGGTGGTTGGCCCACCACATCCTCTTCTGAGGAGGAGTCAGTGTACCTGAAGGCTTTCGGGTCTCAACCCTCCGCCTCTTGGGTGTCTCCACCTTTTGACGAGCTACTGAATCTAGTGAGTCGAAAGGTGTGGGAATCTCCTGATTCTGTGAAACCGGTTCCTAGAAGACCAAATACATTTTTTGTCAGCACCCCAGGACAAGGACTTTCTTACTAAGGGTGTTCCAGTAGGTGCCATGGTGGTGGCAGCAGCCACCAAAAAGGAACTTGATGAAACTTCCACCACTGTCCATCCACCGAACAAGGAGTCTCGGGCGATGGATAGGTATGGGAAACGTGCCTTTTCTTCAGCGGCTTTTACACTTAGATCGCTGAACTACCTGTCTCATTTCACAAAGCTCCAGAGAGATCTCCTAAAAGAAATGGGAGAGACTCTGCAATGTAACGTATTTGAAGCGGTATCTGAGAAGGTCAATGCACAGATGTCTACCTTAAGCTCTACTGTAAACTCCTCCATGAGGCTGATATCTTACGCAGCCGACTGAGTGAGTAGGGCAGCGGGTTCAGGAATTTCTCTTAGAAGACACTCCTGGATGCGCTTGTGTAACTTTGCAGAGACCTTTAAGTCTACATTTACCAACACTCCCTTTGATGGATCCTCATTGTTTGGAACCAAGGTAAAGGACACACTCACCAGGTGCAAACAGGAAGGAAAAACCCTGTCTGCCATGGGAGTCTGTTTTTCCGTTGCTTCTAGACCCTATCCCAAAGGGGAGAAGGGCGGTAATATGTGGTTCAAGAAGTCGCAGAGGTTTTTTCAGGATGCACAAGGTGATTCCTTCTCCAGATGAAGAGGAAATAATGGTAGACACTGCCCTAGAGGCAGGGGAGGTCTGCAGAACCAGGAAGACCGCGATTCCTTTCGTGGTCGTCCCTATCAGCGCTCCTGAAAGGAGGCCCGACTGCATGTCACTGGAGCCAGTCAGGGGTCATATATCTTTATACCCAGAAGCCTGGCACGATATCACTCAAGACAAGTGGGTATTAAAGATAATTACCAGAGGTTACCATATTCCCTTCTCTTCTCCACCCCCTCGGATCAGACAAATCCCAGATGTTCCACCCAATCACGGGGATTCATCAACTCTAGAAATCCAAAAGTTGCTTGTAAAGAGAGTCATCCAACCCGTCCTCACAGACCAAGTAGGATTAGGGACTTCTGATACTTTTTGGTGCCAAAAAGAACAGGGGACTTGAGACCCATCTTGGATCTCAGCAAATTGATCGAATCTGTACAGAAGTCCACGTTCCGAATGGTCACCTTACAGTTGATACTCCCGTTGTTAGGGAAAGATGTTTGGATGTTCTCCATAGACCTCCAAGATGCATACTACCACATCAAGATGGACAAAGCATCAAGGAGTCACTTACGCTTCTGGCTGGGGGCCAGTCATTATCAGTTTCACTCCCTGCCCTTTGGTCTCACCACAGCACCCAGGGTGTTCACCAACTGCATGGCAGTGGTTACGGCTCACTTGAGACATTGGGGATTCCAAGTGCTTCCGTACCTGGCTGACTGGCTCCTGACTGCCACTACCAGGCATCTACTGTTGCAGGCCAGGGACGCTACCATTTCAACTTGCTTGCAGTTAGGGATTACAGTAAATTGGCAAAGATCTGCATTATCGCCCTCTCAGCATGTGAATTTTATTGGCGTCGAAATAAACACCATATCAATGATGGCTTACCTTCCCGTAGAAAGAATTCAGAACCTCAGGGAACAAGTCTTGAGTTTACTTCCTCTAAGGAAAGCAAAAGCAAAGATGGTGCTCAAGTTGTTAGGGACGATGGCCTCTACAATAACATTAGTCCCATTGGCCAGACTACACATGAGGGTTCTGCAGTGGCTACTCTTTGCCCGATGGTCACTACAGTATCTACCCATTTCTCACTCTATCCTGATAACAGATTTGTGCAAACAGGATCTTCGCTGGTGGACCCAGACCAGCAATCTAAATACAGGCAGACCACTTTTTTCCTCCCCCCCCCCTGTTGCCACTGTGACCACAGATGCCTCCCAGATAGGGTGGGGGGGAGCATTATCTAGGGAGAACAGTCCAAGGCACGTGGCAGGAACACAAGGCTCATTTGCATATCAACATCTTGGAGATGAGAGCACTGCTTCTGGCATTGCAAGCATTTCACAGCTTTCTCCCTCTCGGAACAATTGCAATCCACTCGGACAGTATGTCAGTGGTGTGGTATATAAACAAACAAGGAGGGACCAGATCTTATCCCCTTTGCAGAGAAGCCCTTCGAGTGTGGGAGTGGGCAGTGTCTTCCCAACACTTTCTGGTCACAATGCACATTCCGAGGAAATCCAACGTGATAGCCGACAGGCTCAGCAGGGCTCTTCTGATGCCTGACGAGTGGTCTCTGAACACATGCATTGCGGAACAGATTTTTCGCAAATGGGGTCAGCCATGCTGCGATCTATTTGCCACCCCTCTCAATGCCAAATGCAGCAGCTACTTCACCCTAATTCCCCCGGAAGGGGAGACACCCAGAGACGCACTTGTTCGCAATTGGCCCTCGGGACTTCTCTATGCCTTTCCACCATTCCCCCTGATATCGAAGGTTATTCAGAAAGCAATATTCTTGGGAAGCAAAATGATCCTAATTGCTCCTTATTGGCCTCGACAGATTTGGTTCCCCTTCCTCAGACCTCATCTAATGGATGAACCGTGGACTCTGGACCCATTGCCAGATTTGCTGATGCACATGTCAGGTGTGTTCCATCCTTCCCTCCACACCACCAGTTTGACAGATTGGCTGCTCCAATTCCATCCCTAGTCAGGCTTCATGACTTTTCTCCTGAGGTATTACACATTCTGACATCCTCTCACAAACCTTCTACCAGAAGGATTTATACCTGTAAATGGAAAAGATTCTCCTTTTGGGCCCGTGAGAGAAACCTTGATCCTTACACAGCTCCCATTTCTGACATTTTAGAGTTCCTTACTCAGTTGTTCCATCAAGGTTCAGCAGCTGCCGCTATTAAATTTCAACTGGCAGCTATTCTACCTTTCATTTGGCTAATGACCCTAACCTTATGGCTCATAGACTGCGTAGAGCTTTCCTTAAAGGGGCCACCTTGTTAAGACCTCCAGTCATGGATCCAGTGGCACCATGGGATTTGAACCTCATATTCCATAGCCTTACCTCAAGCCCTTTCGAACCTTCAGCTACTTGTGACCTTAAGTTCTTATCATGGAAAACTATATTTTTAGTGGCCATCACATCTGCAAGGAGGGTCTCTGAACTGCAAGCTCTTTCCATTAAGCCCCCTTATTTGGTGTTTCACAGAGATAGGGTCTCCTTACGGACAAACCCTTCCTTTATTCCTAAGGTTTCTTCTCAGGCCAATATTAATCAGTCCATTGAATTACCTGTTTTCTTCCCTAATCCAACTGGATGTACATAGACAGTTGCGTTTTTTTATCTTGACAGAACTAAGGATTTCAGAAGATCGGATCAACTGTTTTGTTTCCTTTTCAGATACAAGGAAGGGCCTTCCAGTTTCTAAAGTCACACTGTCTCACTGGATTTCCTACTACATTTCCTTTGTCTATACATCCAGTGGCAAAAATCTTCCCTTCAAGGTGAAAGCTCATTCTACCAGGTCTGTGTCTACCTCGGTAGCTTTTCAGGCTAAAATCCCACTAGATAATATATGTGCAGCAGCAACATACATTCATTACTCACTACAAATTGGATATGGCTTCCAGGAACAGGTCTTCCTTTGGTTCCACAGTACTCAGGAGCATTTTCCAATGAGCCACCCAAGATGAAGGTGCTGAGGACGCTGTCCCAAGTGTAAGAATGAAGGCGAGATAGGACTACAGAACATAAAGAAGTTATGTACTTACCATAACGTTCGATGTTTGTAGTCCATCTCGCCCTTCATTCTTACAAACCCTCCCTCCTGCTCCCTCCTTGAGGACCTGGGAGCAGAGCGACTATTGCCTTATTGTTATGTTGGTTCCTTTCGACATGGTTTGTTCTTTGTCTCTGTATGTTTCTCCTTGCAGCAAACAAGATCTGGGTTAGCAATGCATGATGGGATACCTCCTAGCCACAAGCCAACTAGAAGTTTTTGAGCTAGAGTAATGGCCGAGTTGGAGCCGAGGTTCAGCTCTGATCCCAAGTGTAAGAATGAAGGGTGAGATGGACTACAAACATTGAACGTTATGGTAAGTGCATAACTTATTTTTTTAAATATAAAGTAAATGACCAAGGGGAGCCCCTGCCTTGTTCCTCTGTTCAGACACAACTTAGCAAAGAGGAACCCTCCCACTTTGATTTTTGCCTTTGATCCCCTCATATATCCTTCTAATTAACCTTATTATTGTATCAGGAAAAGTAAATTCTTCCATTACCCTACTTATAAAATCTCAGCTTACTCTGTCACATTTCTTCTCTGCATCAAGACCCCACTAATAGCTTACATTCAACTGCTGATGTCCTTCCATTTCACTGTTGCAGCATTCATTACAATAGCAATTCACTGACATGGTAGCCCAACGTCCGGCCAGTATACCAAAGCCTTTAGGTTGCCTAAGGTACACTGTACATCACACTTACACTCCCCGCATATAGTGTAGGGCATACATTTGACATTTGGATGTACCATCCTCAGAAAGTACAGTTGTGTAAAATCTTACCATAATGGTAGATGTCCTTGCCTTCACTGCTGCAGTATTCTTAACAGATGGGATTCCTTGCCATGGAAGCCTGACTTCTGGCCAGTCTACCAAAGACTCCTGTTGTTTTAAAGATACGCCGAATGTCAGCCAAACACTCCATGAGTAGAGTAGGGCATAAAGGTGATGTTAAGGCCTACCATAGTCAGAACTGATTGCCCCAGTAGGGAACAGCAGTCCAAGGATCCCAAGCGGTAATCTGTACATCCAGGAATTCAAAGGACTAGGGTGGAGGAGGGAGCGAATACTGCAGCCTACTACAGCTTACCATTGCGGTAAGATTTTACTCAGCTGTGCTATATCCCCAAATTCACTGCTGCAGTATTCTTAACATATGGGAGATTGCCAAGCTCATGAGGAGACTAGAGAGGTGGCAAGAGCAGACGAGTCCCCTAAAAAGCCATGAAGATCGGCACTAGTAAAACCAACCCTAGCTCAAGAGATACCATCCACTTTGTATTGCTTGGTAAAGGTATGCACAGAAGTCCAGGTAACTGCTTCAAGAATAGAATTAGTACCAAAATCCTTGAAAAAAGCACAAGAAGAAGCCACAGCTCTAGTAGGATAAGCCTTGATTGAAGAGGGAAGGTTCTTCCCATGAAAAGTGTAACAAAAAGAAATAGCCTTCAAAATCGAACAAGAAACAGTTTGCTTGGATACAGCAAGTCCCAAAGATCTAGGATGAACTGATCAGATTTTCTAATAGCCTTAGTCTTATCCAAATAAACTCTGAGTTGCCTATGCACATCCAAAGTATGCAGACTCTCTCACTGTCAGTTTGTGGACAGGGGAAAAAAGTAGGAAGATTAATGGAGTGATAGCTGAAGTGATAGCTCATTAACCACCTTAGGCATAAAAAAAGGGTTAGTGCGCAAGGACACAGTGTCCTCATGAAAGATCAAAAAAGGAGGACAAGCCCTAAGGACCTGTACCTCAGACAGATGTCTGCCAGAAGTAAGAGTTAACAGAAGAGCAGTCTTCCAGGAACAATGCTGCAAGGACGCTGAAGCAGCACGCTCAGAAAGAGCCTGAGTCAACTTTTCCAAAACAAACTTAAGATCCCAGTGAGGTGGAACAGGTCTAATATTAAGGACACCTTTAAGAAATTGTTTCACCTCAAATTTAGAAGCTAAAGGAGGAGGGAAAAGCAGACAAGCAAAGATAGCTGGTAGGTGGGCCTTAACAGAACAGGCGGCTAAACCAGCATTGAGCAACTCACACAAATAAGAGAGAACCAAAGGAACATCTGCAGTAAGTGGGTTGAGGCTATGAGAGAGACACCAAATGGAAATGCCATTTATCCAAATGAAAGAAGTTTTCTTAGTAGTATGTTTCCTGGCCTCCTGCAGGACTTGCAGCACATCCTCAGAAAAAAGGTATCTATGAGGAATCGAAACCCTATCACCCACACTGTCAGCTGAAGTGTGGACAGGTGGGGATGGATGAGAGATCCCTTGTCTTGTGAGAGTAGATCCACCCTGTGAGGTAACTTGTGATGATTGCCCCTGGCTAAATGCACAAGTTGGAACCAGTGCTGTCATGGCCAAAAGGGAGGCAACAAAAAGATTTTGGGAGCATCCTGTTGAATTTTGAACACTACGTTCAGAATGAGAGGAAGGGGAGGGAATGCATAAAGAAACATCCCCTTCCAAGAAAATGAGAGGGTGTCCACTTTCCACACCCGTGGGACTTTGGCACAAAACAGAGGAAGTTGCCTGTTCAGAGGGGAGGCATAAAGATCCATTTGAGGAGTACCTCACTGGTGGATAATGTCCAAAAACACATCCTTGTGAAGCATCCATTCATGGGACTGAGTTGAGGACCTGTTTAGAGTATCTGCCACAGTGTTCTGACCAGAGGAGATATAAACTGCCTGAAGAATCACTTGATACTTGACAGGTAGATCCTGTACCAGAAGTGTCAACTGGCAAAGAAGATAAGATCACATTCCTCCCTGTTTGTTGATGTACCATATCACTGTGGTATTGTTTGTGAACACCTTCAGGTCCTGGAGAGAAAAGAGGATGAAAGGCATAAAGTACCAGTAGAAGAGCTCTCATCTCTTTGACACTGATGTGCTACTCCTGCTGATGAGGCAACCATACCCCCTGAACTTTTCTGGAGCCAAATGTCACCCCATCCCATGTCTGAACCATATGTGAACAATTCATGTAAGGGAAGAAGGGGATGAAAAGGGATCTTTGGATTCAGAGACAACTGCTGAATCCACAAGTGAAGTTCTTGTCTGAGACAAGGAAAAAGAGGAACTACAAAGTCAAGGGGATGTGCATGATGAAGCCACACTCACTTCAGAAACCACTGAAACTTTCTCATGTGAAGTTTGGCCAGAGGGAGCATCGGAATGGTGCATGCCATGAAACCCAGAGCTCTCAGAAACTCCTTGGCAGCAATGGAAGCCAGAGGAAGAAGATTGTGAAAGAAAGAAATGAGAGTTTAAGGGCTTTATAAGGGGCAGGGAAGTCTGCATTGGCACCATCTGAATCCTGTAACCCAGAAAAAGATGATCCTGAGAGAGTCAGAGAAGATTTTTTTAAATTTATAGTTAATGCCAGACTCTGAAGAAGGGGAACAGCAAAATGAACATTTTGCAAAAGGGTCTCTGGTGAGGACGCCTGAATCAATAGATCATCCAATTATGAAAATATTTGGATCCCTTGAAGCCTGCAAAAAGCAATCACAGGAGCAAGGCATTTGGTGAACACCCTTGAGGCAGTAGAAAGGGCAAAGCAGAGAGCTGAAAATGCCAGGAAGCAAAAGAGAAATCCAAAAACTTCCTGAAAAAGAGGATGGATCGGAATATGGAGATAAGCATCATTGAGATCCAGAGACACCATATAGGCCTGAGGGA
The DNA here is from genome assembly GCF_019279795.1 of Protopterus annectens. Lineage (NCBI taxonomy): Eukaryota > Metazoa > Chordata > Ceratodontiformes > Protopteridae > Protopterus > Protopterus annectens. The sequence goes on from NC_056739.1 coordinate 791,563,351, forward strand.
GCAAGGGAGGAAACAATCTGAAGGGACAACATCCGAAAGGAAGGCGCTTTTAGAAGTTTTCAGATGACAGAGGTCTAGAATAGGTCTCTTTCCTAGGCACTAGAAACAATCTGGAGTAGAGCCCTTTCCCCTTTGAGACACAGGCACCTCTTGAATAGTACCCTGAGTCAAGAGATTTTGAAGAACCTCTGGGAAAAAGGGAAGTTGTTTCAGAGGAGGCTGAGGAATCCCTATAAAAGGAAGACAGTATTTCCACCCCATGAAGTACCCCAACAAATGATTGACAGAACCCAAAAGATCCTTAGTGATCTGAAGCCAAACAAAAAGAGAAAGAGAAATGTAGTTGGGAAGGGATGTGTAGTGAAACAGCACCTGATTTGTCTGGAAAGGGCGGCTTCGGAGTCCCTGAAAACTGAGAAACCTTAGCAGAATGAGCATGGTTGCCACTCTTTTCACCTTCAGTAGAAGGGTGGGGTTACCTATGAACAAAGAAAGGCTTAGCTGGGTAGTTTCTCTGAAATTTAGGTACAGGAGAAACAAACACATGATGTGAGAGTGTTCGATCTCGCCGTTTGTTCTTACACATGGGTTCGGAGCCGATCCTCGGCTCCGTGTCGGCCGCTTGCAAGCTCTGCATCGAGAAGAAGCTCGAGACAACCTAATACCCACAATCCCCCTCTGCCTTTACCTCAGATCTAGTTTGCCGCTGCAGCTGTGATCACTGGGTCGAGCCTGAGCACCTAAGATAAGATTAAGAATTTATTCTTGTGTTTTTCTTAGTAATTTTATTATAAAAGTTTGTTAGTGACATAGTGTGTGTGTGGTAAGGTTGAGGGATTCTCGGTTCCGTTAAGTTTATTTAAAACTTATTAGAGTTCTCCTCGGGGCCTACCTTCACCCTTACTTGGATTTGACTACGGATTGACTTCCTTGCTGGATTCGACAATTTCACCGGACTTGACTTCTTTACTGGACTTGCCTTTTCAGTTTCTAATTAGAGTGAGATGTCTGAAAAGGCTAAATCGGGTTTTAAGCGTTGCCAATGGCAGGGCCATTGCAAGCATTTCACAGCTTTCTCCCTCTCGGAACAATTGCAATCCACTCGGACAGTATGTGAGTGGTGTGGTATATAAACAAACAAGGAGGGACCAGATCTTATCCCCTTTGCAGAGAAGCCCTTCGAGTGTGGGAGTGGGCAGTGTCTTCCCAACACTTTCTGGTCACAATGCACATTCCGAGGAAATCCAACGTGATAGCCGACAGGCTCAGCAGGGCTCTTCTGATGCCTGACGAGTGGTCTCTGAACACATGCATTGCGGAACAGATTTTTCGCAAATGGGGTCAGCCATGCTGTGATCTATTTGCCACCCCTCTCAATGCCAAATGCAGCAGCTACTTCACCTAATTCCCGGAGACACAGAGACGCACTTGTTAGCAATTGGCTCGGGACTTCTCTCTACCTTTCCACCATTCCCCTGATATGAAGGTTATTCAGAAAGCAATATTCTTGGGAAGCAAAATGATCCTAATTGCTCCTTATTGGCCTCGACAGATTTGGTTCCCCTTCCTCAGACCTCATCTAATGGATGAACCGTGGACTCTGGACCCATTGCCAGATTTGCTGATGCACATGTCAGGTGTGTTCCATCCTTCCCTCCACACCACCAGTTTGACAGCTTGGCTGCTCCAATTCCATCCCTAGTCAGGCTTCATGACTTTTCTCCTGAGGTATTACACATTCTGACATCCTCTCACAAACCTTCTACCAGAAGAATTTATGCCAGTAAATGGAAAAGATTCTCCTTTTGGGCCCGTGAGAGAAACCTTGATCCTTACACAGCTCCCATTTCTGACATTTTAGAGTTCCTTACTCAGTTGTTCCATCAAGGTTCAGCAGCTGCCGCTATTAAATTTCAACTGGCAGCTATTTCTACCTTTCATTTGGCTAATGACCCTAACCTTATGGCTCATAGACTGCGTAGAGCTTTCCTTAAAGGGGCCACCTTGTTAAGACCTCCAGTCATGGATCCAGTGGCACCATGGGATTTGAACCTCATACTCCATAGCCTTACCTCAAGCCCTTTCGAACCTTCAGCTACTTGTGACCTTAAGTTCTTATCATGGAAAACTATATTTTTAGTGGCCATCACATCTGCAAGGAGGGTCTCTGAACTGCAAGCTCTTTCCATTAAGCCCCCTTATTTGGTGTTTCACAGAGATAGGGTCTCCTTACGGACAAACCCTTCCTTTATTCCTAAGGTTTCTTCTCAGGCCAATATTAATCAGTCCATTGAATTACCTGTTTTCTTCCCTAATCCAACTAGATGTACATAGACAGTTGCGTTTTTTTATCTTGACAGAACTAAGGATTTCAGAAGATCGGATCAACTGTTTTGTTTCCTTTTCAGATACAAGGAAGGGCCTTCCAGTTTCTAAAGTCACACTGTCTCACTGGATTTCCTACTACATTTCCTTTGTCTATACATCCAGTGGCAAAAATCTTCCCTTCAAGGTGAAAGCTCATTCTACCAGGTCTGTGTCTACCTCGGTAGCTTTTCAGGCTAAAATCCCACTAGATAATATATGTGCAGCAGCAACATACATTCATTACTCACTACAAATTGGATATGGCTTCCAGGAACAGGTCTTCCTTTGGTTCCACAGTACTCAGGAGCATTTTCCAATGAGCCACCCAAGATGAAGGTGCTGAGGACGCTGTCCCAAGTGTAAGAATGAAGGCGAGATAGGACTACAGAACATAAAGAAGTTATGTACTTACCATAACATTCGATGTTTGTAGTCCATCTCGCCCTTCATTCTTACAAACCCTCCCTCCTGCTCCCTCCTTGAGGACCTGGGAGCAGAGTGACTATTGCCTTATTGTTATGTTGGTTCCATTCGACATGGTTTGTTCTTTGTCTCTGTATGTTTCTCCTTGCAGCAAACAAGATCTGGGTTAGCAATGCATGATGGGATACCTCCTAGCCACAAGCCAACTAGAAGTTTTTGAGCTAGAGTAATGACCGAGTTGGAGCCGAGGTTCAGCTCTGATCCCAAGTGTAAGAATGAAGGGTGAGATGGACTACAAACATTGAACGTTATGGTAAGTGCATAACTTCTTTTTTTAAATATAAAGTAAATGACCAAGGGGAGCCCCTGCCTTGTTCCTCTGTTCAGACACAACTTAGCAAAGAGGAACCCTCCCACTTTGATTTTTGCCTTTGATCCCCTCATATATCCTTCTAATTAACCTTATTATTGTATCAGGAAAAGTAAATTCTTCCATTACCCTACTTATAAAATCTCAGCTTACTCTGTCACATTTCTTCTCTGCATCAAGACCCCACTAATAGCTTACATTCAACTGCTGATGTCCTTCCATTTCACTGTTGCAGCATTCATTACAATAGCAATTCACTGACATGGGTAGCCCAACGTCCGGCCAGTATACCAAAGCCTTTAGGTTGCCTAAGGTACACTGTACATCACACTTACACTCCCTGCATATAGTGTAGGGCATACATTTGACATTTGGATGTACCATCCTCAGAAAGTACAGTTGTGTAAAATCTTACCATAATGGTAGATGTCCTTGCCTTCACTGCTGCAGTATTCATAACAGATGGGATTCCTTGCCATGGAAGCCTGACTTCTGGCCAGTCTACCAAAGATTCCTGTTGTTTTAAAGATCGCTTGAATGTCAGCCAAACACTCCATGAGTAGAGTAGGGCATAAAGGTGATGTTAAGGCCTACCATAGTCAGAACTGATTGCCCCAGTAGGGAACAGCAGTCCAAGGATCCCAAGCGGTAATCTGTACATCCAGGAATTCAAAGGACTAGGGTGGAGGAGGGAGCGAATACTGCAGCCTACTACAGCTTACCATTGCGGTAAGATTTTACTCAGCTGTGCTATATCCCCAAATTCACTGCTGCAGTATTCTTAACATATGGGAGATTGCCAAGCTCATGAGGAGACTAGAGAGGTGGCAAGAGCAGACGAGTCCCCTAAAAAGCCATGAAGAACGGCACTAGTAAAACCAACCCTAGCTCAAGAGATACCATCCACTTTGTATTGCTTGGTAAAGGTATGCACAGAAGTCCAGGTAACTGCTTCAAGAATAGAATTAGTACCCAAACCCTTGAAAAAAGCACAAGAAGAAGCCACAGCTCTAGTAGGATAAGCCTTGATTGAAGAGGGAAGGTTCTTCCCATGAAAAGTGTAACAAAAAGAAATAGCCTTCAAAATCGAACAAGAAACAGTTTGCTTGGATACAGCAAGTCCCAAAGATCTAGGATGAACTGATCAGATTTTCTAATAGCCTTAGTCTTATCCAAATAAACTCTGAGTTGCCTATGCACATCCAAAGTATGCAGACTCTCTCACTGTCAGTTTGTGGACAGGGGAAAAAGTAGGAAGATTAATGGAGTGATAGCTGAAGTGATAGCTCATTAACCACCTTAGGCATAAAAAAAGGGTTAGTGCGCAAGGACACAGTGTCCTCATGAAGATCAAAAAAGGAGGACAAGCCCTAAGGACCTGTAACTCAGACAGATGTCTGCCAGAAGTACAGAAGAGCAGCCTTCCAGGAACAATGCTGCAAGGACGCTGAAGCAGCACGCTCAGAAAGAGCCTGAGTCAACTTTTCCAAAACAAACTTAAGATTCCAGTGAGGTGGAACAGGTCTAATATTAAGGACACCTTTAAGAAATTGTTTCACCTCAAATTTAGAAGCTAAAGGAGGAGGGAAAAGCAGACAAGCAAAGATAGCTGGTAGGTGGGCCTTAACAGAACAGGCAGCTAAACCAGCATTGAGCAACTCACACAAATAAGAGAGAACCAAAGGAACATCTGCAGTAAGTGGGTTGAGGCTATGAGAGAGACACCAAATGGAAATACCATTTATCCAAATGAAAGAAGTTTTCTTAGTAGTATGTTTCCTGGCCTCCTGCAGGACTTGCAGCACATCCTCAGAAAAAAGGTATCTATGAGGAATCGAAACCCTATCACCCACACTGTCAGCTGAAGTGTGGACAGGTGGGGATGGATGAGAGATCCCTTGTCTTGTGAGTAGATCCACCCTGTGAGGTAACTTGTGATGATTGCCCTGGCTAAATGCACAAGTTGGAACCAGTGCTGTCATGGCCAAAAGGGAGGCAACAAAAAGATTTTGGGAGCATCCTGTTGAATTTTGAACACTACGTTCAGAATGAGAGGAAGGGGAGGGAATGCATAAAGAAACATCCCCTTCCAAGAAAATGAGAGGGTGTCCACTTTCCACACCCATGGGACTTTGGCACAAAACAGAGGAAGTTGCCTGTTCAGAGGGGAGGCATAAAGATCCATTTGAGGAGTACCTCACTGGTGGATAATGTCCAAAAACACATCCTTGTGCTGAGTTGAGGACCTGTTTAGAGTATCTGCCACAGTGTTCTGACCAGAGGAGATATAAACTGCCTGAAGAATCACTTGATACTTGACAGGTAGATCCTGTACCAGAAGTGTCAACTGGCAAAGAAGATAAGATCACATTCCTCCCTGTCTGTTGATGTACCATATCACTGTGGTATTGTTTGTGAACACCTTCAGGTCCTGGAGAGAAAAGAGGATGAAAGGCATAAAGTACCAGTAGAAGAGCTCTCATCTCTTTGACACTGATGTGCTACTCCTGCTGATGAGGCAACCATACCCCCTGAACTTTTCGGGAGCCAAATGTCACCCCATCCCATGTCTGAACCATATGTGAACAATTCATGTGAGGGAAGAAGGGGATGAAAAGGGATCTTTGGATTCAGAGACAACTGCTGAATCCACAAGTGAAGTTCTTGTCTGAGACAAGGAAAAAGAGGAACTACAAAGTCAAGGGGATGTGCATGATGAAGCCACACTCACTTCAGAAACCACTGAAACTTTCTCATGTGAAGTTTGGCCAGAGGGAGCATCGGAATGGTGCATGCCATGAAACCCAGAGCTCTCAGAAACTCCTTGGCAGCAATGGAAGCCAGAGGAAGAAGATTGTGAAAGAAAGAAATGAGAGTTTAAGGGCTTTATAAGGGGCAGGGAAGTCTGCATTGGCACCATCTGAATCCTGTAACCCAGAAAAAGATGATCCTGAGAGAGTCAGAGAAGATTTTTTTAAATTTATAGTTAATGCCAGACTCTGAAGAAGGGGAACAGCAAAATGAACATTTTGCAAAAGGGTCTCTGGTGAAAGACGCCTGAATCAATAGATCATCCAATTATGAAAATATTTGGATCACTTGTAGCCTGCAAAATACAATCACAGGAGCAAGGCATTTGGTGAACACCCTTGGGGCATCAGAAAATTGAAAGGGCAAAGCAGAGAGCTGAAAATGCCAGGAAGCAAAAGAGAAATCCAAAAACTTCCTGAAAAAGAGGATGGATCGGAATATGGAGATAAGCATCATTGAGATCCAGAGACACCATATAGGCCTGAGGGAGCAAGGGAGGAAACAATCTGAAGGGACAACATCCGAAAGGAAGGCGCTTTTAGAAGTTTTCAGATGACAGAGGTCTAGAATAGGTCTCTTTCCTAGGCACTAGAAACAATCTGGAGTAGAACCCTTTCCCCTTTGAGACACAGGCACCTCTTGAATAGTACCCTGAGTCAAGAGATTTTGAAGAACCTCTGGGAAAAAGGGAAGTTGTTCCAGAGGAGGCTGAGGAATCCCTATAAAAGGAAGACAGTATTTCCACCCCATGAAGTACCCCAACAAATGATTGACAGAACCCAAAAGATCCTTAGTGATCTGAAGCCAAACAAAAAGAGAAAGAGAAATGTAGTTGGGAAGGGATGTGTAGTGAAACAGCACCTGATTTGTCTGGAAAGGGCGGCTTCAGAGTCCCTGAAAACTGAGAAACCTTAACAGAATGAGCATGGTTGCCACTCTTTTCACCTTCAGTAGAAGGGTGGGGTTACCTATGAACAAAGAAAGGCTTAGCTCGGTAGTTTCTCTGAAATTTAGGTACAGGAGAAACAAACACATGTTTAAGCTCCTGTAAGGCCTTACCCTTATCCTGAATGAACTTGAACTACCAGCAGCTTCCCCAAACAAAAGCTTAGAATCCAGAGGACCATCCATCAACTTAGCCTTAATATCATCAGGTAGAGGTTGAAGCCTAAGCCAAGAATACTTCCTCATCACTGAATGAAAAACAGCAGTCCTAGAAGAGGCATCTGCCTCATCATAGCTGCATTTAATAGAATGATGAACAACTTGAGAGGAAGTCCCTATCAAGGAAAGAACAAAAGTTTTACCATCAGAGTCTGGAAAATAAGAAACAAGTTGACAGGCCTGAGAAAGAAGAGCCAACACATACCTAGACATATGGGTCTGATGATTAATAACCCTAAAAGCTAGGATAACAGAAGTTTAAACCTTCTTACCCAGCCTTTCCATAGTGCTACTGTCCTTGTCAGAAGGCAGTAACTTGGACGAAGGAAGCAATTGAGATGGCTTATCAGAGGCTACAGACACTACAGAGGTGTCAGCAGCAGGACATTTATATACAAAATAATCCTCATGCACCCTATAAAACTTATCATGTTTCTTGGGGGCAGAGAATGAGGCACATGAGAGGCATTGGAAAAAGTATCCGGCAAAGCAGGCAAAACAGGAGAAATAGCCATGGGCTTAAGAGATTGTAACTGCAGCAACTCGTAGTACCTCTTATGGATACTGGAGACCTGAACACAATCCTACTTAAGAAAATCCATCATCTAGAGAGTGTCCTCCCAAAGGAAATTACCTCCAAAGGAACATCAGGACTAATACTCCTCTGACCCATAGTCTAACGGAGAAGGAATTTGAGTAGAATAACTCAGGGATTCATCATCAGAATCCAACTCATCCTCAGAAGAATCATGTTCTGTAGGCCTTTTAAGGGGAGTAGAGGACCAAGGAGGAGCAAGAACCAAAATCCCTTGAGAAGCCTTTAAGGGCATTAAAGCAGTAAATAGCCCCTGAGTAAAGGCCTGCCAGTCACTTTGTGGATCTGTAGAGCAGAAGAAACAAGAAACATGTTTAAGTTTTTGTTTCTTATTTAAGGAATTGTCCCCTCCAAAAAAACTGAGAAGGCTCAGACCTAGGACAATGGTCAAGTACCATAGTAGGAACTTCTTCTCCAACTAAAAATGGAGTAACTCCCCTAGGCTCCTTGGAAAAATCAACCGTGGTTCCCCCTGAAAGTCTGAGATGGATGCCCACAAAGCCTCTTCAGATGTGCTGCCAGCTGGATCCTCACCAGCCTCCTCATGGCAGAGAAATCCGACAACACAGCCAGGGAAGTCTCTGGGTTTGTAACAACCTTGGGAGAAATACCCGGCAGAGGCTGGATAGCAGAAGATTCCAGTCATACCTTTCTCACCTTCTCTAATGGCTAACCCTCGAGGCACAAGATTCCTTCCATTGTATCTTTAGTGAGAAGCTTAAGATGCTGGTTCTCACAGTACAAGGAAAGGGAAAAGTCTACTATGAAGGGATTTCAGGATGAACGCCTGACAAATTGAACAAGACATATGGTCATGAGAAGCTCCTAAACAAAAAAAAAAAAAGACACATTGCAGTGGTCTTTATGGGGAATCTGTCTTCCACACTGGCATTTCCCCTTCCTGGATGACATTAACCCCAAGGAGCACAAAACAAGACCAGAAAAAAACAAAAACCCCAATGGGGCACTTAGCTGTAATTGCAAAGAAGTCAGCAAACAGGCGTATGTAGTCACTGGAAAATGAAAATGTGTTCAACTGGCAGAAAACTGACTCAGGTAAACATACTGATGGCAAAAAGTTGCATTCGGAGGGGGCAAAGAAGTTCTGAATATGGTAGGCCTGAACATCACTTTTATGCCCTACGCTACATAAGGAGCATTTGAGTAACATTCGGTGTACCTTTAAAACAACAGGAGTCTTTGGTAGACTGGTCAGAAGTTGGGCTTCAACAGCAAGGAATCCCATATGTTAAGAATACTGCAGCAGTGAATGTAAGGACATCTTCTTTGCTGCCAGTCCGAAAGCCATTTCTTGATCAACGGTCTGAGTGCCCAATTCGTTTGCTGTTTCACCAAGCCATTTCAGATAAGTGACCAGTTGAATTTTTTTTCCTCATCGTTTTTTCCTTTTGTTTGTTGCTTGTGGGGTTCATGTCATCCAGAAAGAGTAAATGCCAATGCAGGAGACAGATTCCCCATAAAGACTGTCATGAGCAGTACTTATTTTGTCTCGGCACTTCTCACTACCATATGTCCTGTTCTATTTGTCAGGCTTTCATTCCAAAGACTCGCAGTAGTTTGCTTTCCTCTTTGGCCTTGTACTCGAAGAACCATCATCTTAACCTTTTAGCGAAAAACACTATTGAAGGAACTTCCCATTCTGAGCGTCCGCTGTCTGTGAAGAAAAAAGCCAATAAATCAAGGTCCGATTCTTCTGCTGTGCCACCTGTACTGGAAATCTCTCCCAAGGCTAGTGAAAGCCCGAAGGATCACCCAGCTCTGCCACTGGATCCCCAAAATCCACAAAATGAGTGGCAGCAAAGGGTTGTAAAGCTGAACCATTAGCAGTCTACATAGATTTCCATTGTAAACAGATATTAGGAGGGAAAACATATATTTTGCAAGATTCTTGGCAGTGGTTGAATGTGTTAAGCAAAGTAAGCCACAACAGTGATTTCATTTTTATCACAATTGATGTGATCAATTTATTTTCTATGATACCGCACGAGAATGGCCTGGAACACACTTGTAATACATTGAATGAGGTAGAATGGTTACCTGATATGAAAATCAATTTGATAGTTTATCTAAAGGATTTAGTATTAAATAACAACTTTGTATGATTTGATTTTTTGGCCGTCCTCAGGAGTGGCAGTGGGTGCTAGATGTGCCCCAACTGGCACAAACCTAGTCCTGGCAGAGTGAGAAAGGAGTCAAGTATTTCCTTTTGTCTTCATGAACAATGTGAGATCCTACTTCAGGTTTTTGGATGACATCCTCTTTTTATGGAAGGGTGATGTACAGGAGATCCCAGAATTTATTGATATCTTAAACAGGGCTACCTCTTTTTTTAAACTTTATATTCAAGGTGTACTCACAGGTGATAGATTTAGACATTTGCTTGTACAAGGACCCATCAACGGGGTCTTTAGCATCCAATATTTTTTGAAAAAGACATAGTCAAATTCACTTTTGCATTTTGACAGTTGTCACCCTATTTGTCAAAAAAAGGGTGTTGTCAAGGATCAAATGGTCCATTTTTCTAGGTTAGTTAGTGATGACAACTTTTTAAATGAGATAGGCATTTTAATCAACATGCTTAAAGATGGAAGGATACCCATTGTGCCTACTCAAGGCAAAAAAAGTTGTTAAAAACCATTTTAAGAGATTTGCACCGATTTTAAAGGTTTGCCTCCCTTCCAATATATTTAACAAATTTAGTGTGCCTTTTAGGGAAAATGATAGAAAGGGAGGGCCATGATAATTTGATATAATCACGATGCAACATCTATAGTTAGTCCTCCATACTTATTGGAACATACTTCCTTTAGACATGAAAGAATGCCTGGGTGGAAACCCCAGGTAGTGTTTAGCAGGGGTAACAACTTAAAAAACTCTTTGGAGAGTAACAACTCTGTAAAAACAAATGCATTTAAGTCACTAATGTACAATTGTGGAGACTGCAAGTTATGCAAGCATATTAACGATGCATCCTACGTTATAGTACATGGTTACAGCAGATCAGTGAGATGCCATGGGCATTGTAATTGTAATGCCAGAATGGTAGTTTATTTGGCAACATGCTCAACATGTTAGGCATTCTGTGTGGGCAAGACAACAATGAAATTAAAATAACGTACAGGAGAGCATGTTAAGAGACATGATGAATAAAAAGTGAGTAATGCCCTGTACACACATTCTATAGAATGCAAGAATTATAAAATATTTCTATTCTTTGTGATAGATAAAACTAAATACAATGACAATGGGGTGATTTTGAAAGTTTGTTGGAAGCAAAAGAAACTTATTGGCAGTTGAAGTTAAATGCTATGTCAAAACCAGGGATAAATGACCATTGTTCCTTTTCAGGTATTCTAAAGTTAAAAGTACAAAGTATTAGCTAAGGGTTTGTTTTAGTTCACTGATTATTAATATTTTTATTTGTTTTTATACATGTGTCTTAGTAACACAGATTACTAACTCTGTAAATGTTTATAAATATTTAATGCATTCATTCTTGTTTTTAGTAATATGCTAAGTAGATGGAAAGTTAGTTGGTTTATGTGATTTCATTGATTATATTTTAAGGCTGCTGTTTAATTATTGATCAACTGTTTATTAGTTAATTGGAAAGTTGATTGAAAGTGTTATAAATTGTTAAGAATGTGTAATGGAAGTTACTCTGAGGTCCTGATTATGCATGCAGCAAAAGTGCTAAGCCTTTTTAAATGAACTGGTCATCTAATAGGTTGCTTATGGATTATTGATGTTTTTTTATTTTTATTATCAAGTATTCAGTTTTATAACCTACTGTGTTTTATGGAGTCTGGTGTGCAGCTTTCCTCTTTGGTTTTGTACTTGAAGAACCAACATCTTAAGCTTTTAGCGAAAGACACAATGGAAGGAACTTCCTGCTCTAAGGGTCAGCCATATGTGAAGAAAAAGGCCAAGAAATCTAGGCCAGTTTCTTTCACTGTGGCGCTTCCAGACATCTCTCCCGGGGCTAGTGAAAGTATAACACCTCAGTGATAACCACACACAAAGACCAAGCAATCCAAAGCTTGAGATGTGAAGTTGTTCAATCTCGCTGTTCATTCTTTACTGATGGGTTCGTAGCCGATCCCTCGGCTCCAATACGGCCAATTGCAAAGCTCGAGGTCTTCAAATAGCTCGAGGCCAAGTTCCTATCCCATGATGCACCAGTAAATTATCTCAGATCGAGTTTGCCACTGCAACAGATTGGAGGTTCTGATTTAGCTCGGGCCAGATAAGCTGTTTTTTCATTAATATTTTCCAAAAAAATATTTTGCTATTTAAAATATTTAGATAGGAATGTTGATAAAGCTCTTATAGCTTTTCAGTGTGTTTTCCCTTCCCATTTACTGTTCTTCATAAATTTCTAGTTAGCCTCTTTTAGGCCTAGTTTAGTAGTAGTTTCTCTAGTTAGTGTGGTCTGTCTAGCCTTCTGCTTTTTATAGCTAGGCTTAGTACAGTATACCTTAGATAACCTAGATAAGGTTATTGTTTATTTTTCAGATTGCTGTGTGGTTTTCATTGACCTTTGCCACGGTTCTTAGATAGTCACTTAGATTTGTTGTGTGGTCTGTCTAGCCTTCTGTATTTTATTTAAGGCTTAGTTGTTATTACTGTTAACATTTACAGTAAACATTGCTTACTTTAGATAAGGTGGTTGTTTCTGAGCAGCTATCCCATTTTTTTGCATAGTCTGCTTGTGTGATATACTTGTTATTGTGTGTGTGTGTGTGTGTGATTTAGCCTGCTTTTATTTAAGGCTTGTGTAGAGTTTTTCTACTGTGTGATTTAGTTTGCTTTTTTCCAGGCTTCTGTGAGAAATTACTGTCCTAGTTTTTTTTTTTTTTTTTTTTTTTGTGGTAACAGTCATTTCTTTCTATCATTGTTATGGCTGACCAAGATAAGCACCTCCAAAACTTGAGTTCAATGGATTTATTTAGTGCTTTTGTCTTAGAGATTTCATCAGAATAAAAATCAACATTTAAAATTCATTTTTATAATTGCTACCATCATTACATTGTTGGTGCATAATTGACATAATTTCCGGTGATTTAAACACACCCATAGTTTTACTATGGGAACAACATATTTTCCACAGTACCACTAAACAATACAAACCAGTTGGAAAATGTTCAGTTTCATAAAAAATAAATGGTGTTAAAATTTTATTTTAGAATGTTTAAAAATAGTGTGTCAGATGGTAATAGTTAACTTAAATGAATTTCCTATAATATAGTATAGGGATCCACAAACATACTAAGCTGCCCCCAGTATTAAAGTTTAGCTTCATGCATTTTTAATATGGGCCTCATATATTTGACCATTGAGACCAGGGGGACACTCACATGTAGGCATAATTGCCACAGCAGTTCACAGTATTCAAGCAGGGTCTGCCACTGCCCTCCCCGTGGGTTGACATCAACTTGTTCCAAGACCCAAAATTGAAAAGTAGCATTCCTACAGTTCTGAAGATGTCTACACAAAGCATTTGTTTCTTTTCCTTTCTTTATCTTATAGTAGTGTTCATAAACTCTTGAATTTCAGGGCTCCTTCCATCTTTCCTACATAGTATGCCCATCATACCTGATAGAAAGCTAAGTAAATGACCCCTCTTGAAGAACAGTCATACCTGTTACCTTTGTTTTATTCCTAAGCTAGTTAATTCACTTGGTGAGCTCACTAAATTAATCAACCTTTTTTCACAAAGTGAAGCTCATAGAGTTATTACTACTGGTAATACTAGCAGATATGAAGAAGAGACTCTACCATCTATTCCTCGCTTCCAGATTAGCAACAAAGAGGTTCCCCAGAGACATTCAACGGTTGGCTAACAGTTAACTTCTACACAACAGATAGCCAATGTGAATTATTCATCTGCAGCTAAGAAGACTGTTTATTTTCCGGTGTCCCGAACACTGGAAGTGACAGGGTTTACTTCAAGTATCGTAATTTGGGTATCGATGCTTGGTTGAATGACTCCAAACCTCGTGACTTTACTCTCAGTAATGGTCCATATTCATATTAAGTTACTTTGTACAAACTGAAAAATAAAATGCACAAATACCATACTTTAGTTTTAGATAACATATTTCTCAATGAAAGTATTACCAAAAAACAAGTCCCTAGAGGACAAAGAGTCTGCATATTTCCCAACAATGTTGAGCCGGGCTCAGAACTGTACCATGAACTAGCTGATAATTTTAACAACTGCTGACTGGAAATTATGCGAGTTGCTGTTGTTTGTCTTTCGGCTTTTCCCGGTTAGGGGTCGCCACAGCGGAACTCCGGTCCGCTAATGATTGGCAGTTGTTTTTTTATGGTGTCGAGTTGCCAGCCCAATGCCCAACCTTCAACGAAGGCACGCCCATTCAACGCATGTCTTTCAAACTCCCACTCGACCGTGGGGAGGACATGCGGACTCCACACAGAAGGCAATTATGCAAGTTATTTGTAAAAATAACATTATAACTATGAATACTTTGTACGATTAAATTATGCATTTGAATGGTCTAATTGAGAAAGATTTACTGTTCAGTGTAGATGAATATAAAAGTAAATATTATTCAATGTTTAAGAAAATGGTTAAAAAAAAAGATGTAAATTTTGTAAATTATACCTCGGGGGCTGGGTTTGCGAGCTGCCTAAATTTAGAGGAAAAACTACTCGTGGTTGACTGTTAACTATGACCCTAACGGGGCAGTCCCAAATAATGAACCCAATGATTTTGTTAATGGAAATTTAGAAATTGAAAAAAGTGGAACCCGCTTTGATCCCATTACCCTTTAGAGTTCCCCCCTTAAAGGAGATTGGACAGGTTGAGAAACCATCCAGAACACATGGTCGGGCACGGAGGGACAGAAACAGAAATTACATTTGTTAGGAGATCCTAACGATTTACAAGAAGAAGTGATACAAGTGTAAAGGGTTGTTTATTCCTACAAAAATTGGAAAGCATTTAATTATAGTGGGCTCGACTTAAATACTAACCATTTTTCTGTATTCCTAAAAAATGTAGCTTTGTTCTGACTAACAGAACTGAAGTTAGTGAGGTTCTTATTGACATCAACTTGTTTTTGAGGAAAATTAATTTTGAAATGCTTTTTGATAATAGTGGGACTATTGAACTTGGCTCTTCCTGTCGGAGAAAAAGTACATCTGATGTTGTAAATCTTTATTCATTCTGTACTGTTAGGACTTCAGTTCTGTCCTCTGAACCGACACGGCCATTACCAAGCTCGCACCAGCCAAAAACTCTCAGCTAAGACCTACCCACAACGCCCCTCTCATAGTCTCTTCAGATCTGGTTTGCCACATTCCTTATCAGACGTGCCAAGCCTTCTCTCAGCTAAGTGTTAGATTTTTTTTTTTTTTTTCTATTCTAGTGTGTTGTAAGACAGTTTTTTCTTGTCGTCCTTTTCTATCTCTACTTTATTCTTTCCTGACTAAGCTCTACCCCACAACCTTTGGTAGTTCTTCGTACCATCGTTGGTACTACTCCCTCTCTCTCTGCCTTAGTAGGCCCTCTCTTTACTAAAAAAAAAAAAAAAAGAAGTGCTTTCTCCTGTCTTGTTAATTATTTAGTTTTGTTGTGTGGTATACCCTCTATTATGGCGGATAAGGCCAAGCTTGGTTTCAAACAATGTGATAAGTGTGGGCGTTAAGTTGCCCAATTCTGACAGTCACACCCAGTGTGTTTGCTGTTTGGGCATTGACCACCTTAATGTTTCCTGCGATATTTGTTCTAGTTTCAGCAACCGTACGTTGGCTGAATGCAAGAACAAACTTATCCTTAAGGGTATGTTAAAATCACCCTTTGCGGAGGCTCTGTTGGGACAACTTCTTTACCAGGGTCCTTGTCTTCTCCCTCGGTGCAGCCTTTGATTTTGACTCAGACTCCTTCCACTGTGCCGACCGTGGCACCATCTCCCACGACCCTGACTAATGTGTCTGCATCGACACCTTCCCCGGCCACTGTGCCGATGTCTTACACGGCTCCTCTGGTAATGACTCCTTTGGTTCTGAAGATCGAGTACCTTCCAAGAACTAGATATTCTCCTTCTTATGACCCCTTTTTGGGGCAGCAATTTAGTCCCATTCTTGGGAGACCTGACTCCCCATTGGCAGCGTCCTTCAGGTCCACCAGGAGTCTTTCGGCACAGGATGTAGTGAGGGTTGTGGACCAGCTTCTGGCAGCTAGAGGATTAACCACCCAGACCAGGTCTTCCCTCCCCCTTCAAGCGTAAGCTTTCATGGCATATTCTCCTGTCTATCCTCCTCCAACCTCAACCTGGGTTTCAGAGACTTCGGTACCAATGGCCATCCTGGTACATACTGTCTCGGTGCAGACAGCGGAGGCTTCCCTGTCGGCACCAATTACTGTTGGTGCCACAGCTCCATTGGAACTGGGACACTCTCGGAGCAGTGATTGGGCTGTTGGCACCGTGGCACCTAGTTTGGCACAGATTTTATTTTTGTGGTGCCGATTACGGCCACAGTTTTTGCATTAACTGCCGTCCCACTCGGAGCTTTTCACTTGGA
Organism: Protopterus annectens; assembly: GCF_019279795.1. Lineage (NCBI taxonomy): Eukaryota > Metazoa > Chordata > Ceratodontiformes > Protopteridae > Protopterus > Protopterus annectens. Next base: position 791,579,652 of record NC_056739.1, read on the forward strand.
GGTGGGCTACTCTGGGTGGAGTGTGACCCCGGTTCTAGTTGTCCTTCTCTGTTCTGGGCTCCCATCCCTCCTCGGGTGGGCCTGCTTTCCAGATGATGGAGTGGGTCCTTGCTTCAACAGGCTCGCAGTTGACACCACTGGCATTGGAATCAGAACCCCCCCTCTAGCTTGCAACTGTCTCACCCTCCTACTCTGGAATCTCGAGCACAGGAGCTGCAAGACTTGCCCTTCAAGGAAACCCTCTCACCGGAGTCCTCAGAAGATCCCACTGGGGAGCCATCCCAGAAGAAACTTTGCAAGAGGAAGCATCTTGATTCCCTTGAGGAATCCATCCCTGAAGACACCGATTGCGATGAGGGAGAAGGGTCCCCATGGTCTGCCCTGGAAGACATCTAATTTGGAGACATTCTCGAGATCCTTAAGCAGAGGGGTGACTGGAAGACCTCCAACCCTTCGGAGGAATATGTGTTCTTGTAGGCTTTCCGTGCTCGGCCATCTACTTCCTGGGTGACCCCACCTGCAGATGAGCCCATTCGACTTATTGTGCAGCATGCCTGGAAGGCCCCGGACAACATAGAACCCTTCCCCCGGAGGGCAGATATCATTTTGTCTACCCTGGAACACCAGCTGAATTGGTCCAAACAACTGGTAGTCGATTCCATGGTCGTGACGGTGACCACCAAGAAGGAACTGGCAGAAGATAGTTCCACTGCTCACCCCCTGAACAGGGAGTCTCGGGCTGTGGACAGACTGGCTAAGTGGACCTACGTTTCAGCGACCTTTGCCATCTGGTCGCTGAATTACCTGGCACACTTTACTCGCCTCCAGAGAGAGTCCTAATTTCTGAAATGTCTGCCTCTTTGGCACTGGTACTGCCTGAGGAGGTTCGTGATACTGTTGCCTCTCAGCTAGCTACCTTGGAATCAGTCTGGAACTCCTCGAGGCACTTGATTTCTCACACTACCAAGGGGGGCAGCTCGACCAGCCGCACCGGGCATCATTATGAGACGACATGGTTGGATGCATTTGTGTAACTTCGCAGACCCCTTTAAATCTTCCTTTGTCAACGCGCCTGTTGACGTGTATTCCCTTTTTGGTCCCAAAGTAAGAGAGAGACTTTCACATAGTGAGAAGGACAGAAAGACCTTGTCTGCTGTGGGCATACGTTTTTCCACCCCCCCAGAGGTCCTACTGCAGGAATCAGAGGGGAGGAAAACAGTAGTTCAAGAAGTCCCAAGGATCTTTTCATGACACTCGTGATGAGCAATCCCCCCGGGGCAGAGGGGGAAACTCATTTGGAAGATGCCCCTTTCAGGGCAGAGGGGGGTCCACATAACCAGGGTGCTAGAGATTCCTTCTCTGTCAGACTCTTCCAGCGCTCCTGAACACCGGCCTGATTGCTTTCCTCTGGAAGCAGTTGGGGATCGATTTTCCCTGTACCTACCGGCCTGGCAACTCATAACAGATGTATGGGTGCAGAGGATAATATCTAGAGGCTATCATATCCCTTTTGTCCTCACCCCCAGACCTGTGAAACAAATCCCCGATGTCCCACCCAGTGAAAGGGAAGTTGCAGCCTTAGAAATCGAAAAGCTGCTTAGAAAGAGTCATCCAACCGGTCCTGCCAGACCAAAGAGGATCCGGCTTTTACTCGGGGTCATTTCTAGTGCCAAAAAAAGACAGGGGACTGGAGACCAATCCTGGATCTCAGTTTACTAAGCAAATTCATCAAACCTCAAAAATTGCGGATTGTCACAGTACAGTCCATTCTCCCCTTTCTGGAGAAGGACAACTGGATGTGCTCTATAGACCTCCAGGACACGTTTTCCACATAAAGATGGACAAATGCTCTGGGAGATTTTTCCACTTCTCACTGGGAGCCAATCATTACCAGTTCAGGGTACTGCCCTTTGGTCTCTTGACAGCCTCCAGAGTGTTCACCAAATGCATGGCAGTTATAGTAGCTCATCTCTGACTACAAGGATTCCAGATGTTTCTTTATCTAGATGATTGTCTCCTTACTGCCATGTCCAGGAATCATCTCATTCTCAGTCTCTCTCACACTCAAGGACTTGCTCTTCACCTAGGTGTCACGATCAACATGGAGAAATCGCAAATGTCTCCAAGAACACTGAAATTCATTGGAGCAATCTTCAACACAATGTCCTGTCAAGCTTCCCTCCCTCCTCACAGGCTTTCAAAAATAAGAAACCAGATTCATGTCCTCCTCCCACAGACATTTGTACCTGCACGCTTTGTACTACAACTACTGGGCTGTATGGCAGCAACCATTACCTTGGTACCACTGGCGTGGTTGCACATGAGAGTATTGCAGTGGCTCCTCTTATCACAATGGTCGATCTTAACTCACACACTCGACCACATGATACACCTTAAAAATCTTTGCAAGAAACAAATGCTTTGGTGAATGAAGCCAGAATCAAATCTTTGGTGTCGACCGTTGTCTCCCCCAGCCCAGGGCCACGGTGACCATGGACACTTCACTGTTGGGGGGGGGGGGGGCATTTCCAGGGAAAGACCGTCCAAGGCACCTGGTCCCCCATGGAGGCCAATTTGCACATAAATGTCCTGGAATTGAGGGCAGTTCTCTTAGCATTGCAAGCGTTCCACACATCCCTTTCTTCCGGGACTATTGGAATTCAATCGGACAACATGTCCGCCATCTGGTATATCAACAAACAAGGTGGAACTAGGTCTTAACCCTGTGTCAGGAAACCATGAGAATTTAGCATTGGGTGATGGCTTCCAACCACTTTCTCATACCATTGCACATTCCTGGGAGTTCCAATCTTATTGTGGACAATCTGAACAGGAACATTCTGATGCCTCACGAGTGGTCCCTCAATTCTGTAATAGCGGAGCAGATCTTCCACCATTTTGGCAGGCCTTGCTGCGACCTGTTTGCTTCTCCCCTAAACAACAAATGCAGAAGCCATTTTGCCCTGATCCCCCCCTCAGGGGGAGTCACCGAGGGATGCTCTGACGCACGATTGGCCCCCGTGTCTACTACATGCCTTTCTCCAGTTTCCCCTCAGCCTGAAATTCCTCCAGAAAGCTCAAAGGTTGAGAAGCAAAGTGATCCTCATTGCCTCTTATTGGCCCTGTCAAGTCTGGTTCCCTTACCTATGGCCTTACCTGATTCACAGCCCGTGGATCCTGGATCAATCCCAAGGTCTGCTGTCTCATCCTCATGGACTGATTCACCCCAATCTCCACAGCCTCAAGCTGACAGCTTGGTTTCTCCACTTCCAGTGATTGCCAGGCTACCTGATATTTCATCCCCTGTTCGCGAGATTCTTCTGGCTTCGCACAAACCTTCCACTAGAAAAATTTATTCTAGTAAGTGGACTAGGTTCTCTAGATGGGCCAAGGAACATAACCTAGATCCTTTTTCCATGCCTGTTCAGAAGATCCTACAATACCTGAGTACCCTTTTGCATGCAGGAGCTTCAGCATCGACAATTACAGTGCATTTAGCAGCTGTTGCAAATTTTTACAACGGAATTGACAATTCATCTGTTATGTCACACCAGCTGTGCAAGACGTTCATATTAAACCTCTGGTCAAGCCTCCTATAGAGCCTTGGGACTTCACTTTGGTGCTTCATTCGTTAAGTTCTCCCTTCAAACCTTCTAACTCCTGTGATATAAAATTTTTGTCTTGGAAAACTCTGCTTCTATTAGCCCTTTAATAAGTGATATAGAGATGAAATTTTGTAGGGGACATTTATTGTGATCTAATTGAAGTGTTTTGGCTGGTAAATATCATTATGTCAATTATGTTTAATGAAAAGTATGTGTATTTGATTGATATCAATTATTCAATTACGCATTGTATAAAATGGAAAGCTGCTTTGCTGGAAAAATATTCCTTGAAGGCAAAAACTGAGGTACCAGATACACCATTAAAAAGTTTTTTGCTATACTTCCTGGTGTGGTGTGTTTTTCGTATTGTGACTTTCTTGTGGTGTTTTTTCATGGTATCCTTCTACTAGGAGGTGAGGTGAGGTAATGGCAGCCGATGGTTCCTGTTTTTCCTGTTCTAAAATATGGAGGGATAGAGAGGAAAGAATGGCCGATGGTGACCCATGGATAATGGAAGAGACCGATATCAATGAGGCTGGTTTTACCAGGTTGGAGCATTTACTAACGAAGGAGGTGACTTTGTTTTATGATATAAAGCTCCTTGAAAGGTATATAGCCTTAGATATTACACCTCGTGGCCTTAGAATCAGCAAGCTGCCTGCGTTTGAATTTGGTGAGGATGAAGCTGATTTGCTTAATGAATGGAATGTGGTGTCCCTAGCTTGCACTAAGGCGTGGCTGGGGGTGCTCATCAAGCACAACTTGAGGCAGCAGGAGAAACGGAGGGCCAATATCCTGCATGTACAAACGCAGTTGGCAGAGATGATAGAAGCAGTTTTGGAGTCCAAACTGAAAAATATTAAGAACAAAGTAGAGAGGGGTAAAATCCAACGCGATTTGAATGACTATAGAAACAATTTGATCTTTTTGTGGCAACGGAAGGAAACCAGGGGAAAGCAGTTGAATCGGTGTTTTGGCAGTAAGGATCAAGAAGTATGTGACTCTTCCATGTTCTCTGGGAAACTGCATGCAGCAGTAAAAAAAGCATTTTGTTTGAAGACCTGAGTGATGATACTTTGGATTCCATGCAGGATAAAGGGACTTCAGAAACTTCCAGGGGCCGAGGGAGAAAATGGCAGGGGAATTCGAATTCCGGCACCAGCAGTGGTGGTAGAAACTACAGAAACAGAAGGAGAATAAACTAATGTGCAAAATGGAGATATAGTTCGATTATTGGAAGAATGTAATAATACAGTGAACTTTGTTCCAATAAATAATGCGGACAGTTTAAAAATTGTAAATTTGACTGATTTGACCTTGAATCATGATGTTATTGCATTGGTGGATAAAGGGGTGAAATGTATCCCTACTCATGTGCCCAGCCTTGCTGATTTGACATTGGAGGTAACCAGCTTTTGCCATAAGTTACATTTGAGGGCATTCTTTAAAAGCAATAAAAGCATGATGAGTGTAGAAAATGTGGAAAATGCAATAATAAATGAAGACAATTGTGATGAGTGTTAATGAAGGTGATTCATTACTTAATTTGTCTATTTATGATTATGAAAGTGATGAAGCTCTTGAACAACATGCATCGATGGTGGTGGTGGGGGGGACTCTACAGTTGAACATTATGCAGGCTTTAACACAGGATGTTATGTGGTCCTATCTCGCCTACATTCTTTACTCACTGGTTCGGAGCTGAGAATCGGCTCCGACTTGGCCAACTTATTTCTCTAGCATGAAGTCTCTAATTGGCTGGGCTAACCCGGTATCCCAAGATGCACCCAGATCTCATTTGCTGCTCGTAGAGTTAGGACGTGGTCTCGCTTGGCTGTAGCTAAGTACCCCTTTTTCAAAACTTTTCTTAAGTCTTTAGCAGTCTGTTGTCTTGTAAAAAGCTATTTTAATAGCTAGTTTTTCATTGTGAGTGTACTCTGTAAGCGAGTGGTGTGTTTTGTGGGTATCCCTCTGTTTTGGCGGGCTAGGCCTGTTTAAATTAGAGGACCTAGTCCTCTCCTGTGTTGTTTTTTTTGTGTAAACTTGTGTTTTGTTGATCGGTAGTTAGATTTTCCTTGCTGCTCCAAAGAAACGTTTAAATTAGAGTTTCCTTGACTGTTCATAGTTTGTTTTTTTCCCGCCTTCCTCTTGTGTCTGTCGTTGTCGGTTGAGTGGGTGTTGTGAATTACTATGTCTAAAGAGCAGAAAGAACATAAACCCTCTGGGTTTAAAAAATGCTCAATATGTGGCTACAAGATGTCCATTGCAGATGGGCATTCTATCTGCGTTTATTGTCTTGGTGCTATTCATTTGCAAGAGTCCTGCAGTTTTTGCCATGCCTTCAGCCCGAGGGTACTGCAGGAAAGAAAAAATAAGTTGATTTTGAAGGGCCTGGTTAAGCCTTCTTTTGAGGAGTCCTTAGACTCTTCTTCTAGTACAAAGTTTAAGAAAGACTTCTAGGGCCAAGAAAAGATCTCCGGCTCCATCTGTCTCCTCGGAGCCCCCGGAGAAGGTTTCGATAGTGGATACTGCCTCCTCGGCTCCAATGTCCTCGGGGCCGCAGGAGGTATCTGTTGTGCTGGAGTCAACCTCGGCCCCGATATTATTGGAGCCGGTCACCCAGTGTTAGGCATAAGTCTTCGGGTAGGAGATCCCGATCTCCTTCTATTTCCTCTAAATACTCTAGGCTGTCTGATTTGGATGTGGATAAGGTGGTCCAGAGGTTCCTGCAGTCGCCGGTGTTAGCAAAATTGTTCTCGGCTCCGACCCAGTCGGCTCCGGAGCCAGTCCCTATTTTTGTACCGATGATTTCTCCTCCGAGCACCCCTGTGTCGTTGGAGCCGGAGTGATGTTCTCATGTCGGCTCCGATACCGCTTGCGAGTTTATCGGAGCCGACGGCTCCAACCATGTCGGTTCCGTCTTCTGGTTTTGGTACTCTGGTTTCCTCAGTCGGACCCGAGGGGGATACCTTGGGACTCTTGTTGGTTCCGAGCCTCCCTCTCAGTGCATCGGCTCGCTGAACCCCGACTCTGGTTGTGGTCTCTGAAACAGGTTGGTCCTCGGATTCGTGGGGACCTGCCTTCGAGGCCATGAGGAGCACACTGGCCAGATCATCAGTTACATCACCCGGATCGGTCACTCCTTCCCCCTACACCCCGGCTAGAGCCTCTGACGCCCCCCTATCCGTGGATGGCGGAGCCCGAAGGTCTGAGGATACCCCCATGAGCGGTCCCCAACTTTCTGAGGGCCCCTCAGTGTCGGTGCCTGAGGAGCCCCCTAGAAAAAATTTGTGCAAGAGGAAGTACATAGACTCACAGGACGAGTCCCTCACTTCCAATACCGACCTTGAGGAGTCAGAGGGGTCCCCCAAGTCGTCCTCCGATGATGTCTCTTTCTCTGACATCCTGTAGATCTTGAGGCAGAGAGGCGACTGGCCATCCAAGACCCCCTCTGAGGAGGAGTCGGTATTCCTCAAGGCCTTCGGAGCTCAACCTTCCGCCTCCTGGGTGTCTCCACCCTTCGATGAACTCCTAGATTTGATTTGTCGAAGGGTGTGGGAGAGCCCTGATTTCATGGAACCGGTGCCCAGACGTCCAAATAAGTTTCTTTCTGCTCCCCCGGGGAAAGAGTTCCTGACCAAAGGGGTTTCCGTAGATGCCTTGGTGGTGGCGGCAGCCACTCAGCAGGATGTTGCAGAGGCTTCTTCTTCCGTCCATCCTCCTAACAAGGAGTCCAGGAGTATGGACCGGTATGGGAAGCCTACCCTGTCTTCAGCGACCTTTACTTTGCGGTCGCTGAATTACCTGTGTCATTTTACTCGGCTCCAGAGAGATCTCCTTAAGGAGCTAGGAGATACTCTGACGGGTAACATGCCTGAGGCGGCAGCGCAGACTGTTAACGCCCAGTTGTCTACCCTTGGTTCCATTGTCAACTCTTCCATGAGGCTCATATCCTATGCAGCCGAAGGGGCGAGTAGGGCAGCTAGCTCAGGTGTAGCTCTCAGAAGGCAAGCCTGGATGCGCCTGTGTCATTTCGCGGAGGCCTTTAAATCTTCCTTCACTGATGACCCTTTGATGGGTCCTCACTCTTCCGGACCAAAGTGAAAGACACCCTCACCAGATGCGAACAGGGGGGGGAAGACCCTATCTGCCGTAGGGGGCCCATTTCTCTCTTCCTTCTAGGCCTTACCCCAAGGCTCAGAGAGGAGGGAAAATGTGGTTCAAGAAGTCACAGAAGTCCTTCCCTGCCGCTCAAGGTGAGTCCCCCTCCAGAGGCAGAGGAAGGGGAAATTATTCTGGAAGATGCCGTCCTAGAGGCAGAGGAGGCCCCCGCAACTCGGGAGACCACGATTCCTTTCGTGGGTCTTCCTTTCAGCGTTCCTGAGGTGTTGCCTGACTGTGCTGTTCTGGAGCCAGTCGGGGGTCGAATTTCGTTGCATCCGGAAGCCTGGGAAAGCATCACCCAGGATCGTTGGGTGCTTCAAATAGTTACCGGAGGTTACACTATTCCCTTTTTATCAACACCCCCTCCAGTCAAAAGAATCCCGGACGTTCCACCCAGTCAATGGGATCAAGCAGCACTAGAAGTTTCAAAGCTGCTAGAAAAAGGAGTCATCCAACCAGTCCCCTCAGACCATATCGGATCAGGAACTTAATCAAGACTCTTTTTGGTGCCGAAAAGAACAGGGGACCTGAGACCCATTCTGGATCTCAACCGACTGAATCACTACGTTCTGAAGTCCAAGTTCCGAATGGTCACTCTTCAGCCCATTTTTCCCTTGCTGGAAAAAGGAGTATGGATGTGCTCCATCGATCTCAAGGATGCCTACTACCACATCAAGATGGACAAGGCATCCAGGAGTCACTTACACTTCCTGCTGGGAGCCAGTCACTTCCAGTTTTGTGCCCTGCCCTTTGGTCTCACCACAGCCCCCAGTGTGTTTAGCAAGTGTTTGGCAGTGGTGACAGCTTCTCCATTTGGGCTCAGGCTCAAGGTTTGGACCCTTTCAATGCCCCAATTCTGTTGGTCTTAGATTTTTTAGCCATGCTTTTCCGACAGGGCTCCGCGCCTGCTACCATTAAGGTGCAGCTGGCTGCAATTTCCAATTTTCATACATCTTACGAGCCTTCTCTTATGGGCCATAAACTCTGTAAGGCCTTCTTGAAAGGCGCCTGGTTACTTTGCCCTCCTGTTTCAGAACCTGTCATGCCATGGGATCTAAACCTTGTGGTACAAGCCATCACTTCACCGCCCTTTGAACCGGCTGCCACCTGTGAATTAAAATTTCTATCTTGGAAGACGGCTTTCCTAATAGCCATTACATCGGCCAGAAGAGTATCAGAGATTCAAGTTTTGTCCATTAAACCTCCGTATTTGACCTTTCATAAGGACAGTTTCCCTGAGACTTAACCCGTCCTTCCTTCCTAAGGTGTCATCCACTGTTAATCTTCATCAGTCTATTGAGTTACCAGTGTTCTTTCCAAACTTTTCCAATAAAGCAGAGTTTAGATTTCACCAGTTAGATGTGCACAGACAACTAAGATTCTACTTACACAGGACTAAGCATGTTAGGAAGTCTGATCAACTGTTTGTGTCCTTTTCAGAAAACAGAACAGGTTGTCCTATTTCCAAGAGCACAATTTCTAAATGGATCAAAGATTGTATTTCCTTTATCTATTCGTCAGCAGGCAGAAACTTACCTTTTCCCGTCAAAGCTCACTCTACCAGGGCAGTGTCTACATCAATAGCTTACCATGCCAGGCTTTCATTGGATGATATTTGTGCTGCGGCCACCTGGGCCTCTCCTCACACCTTTATTACTCATTACAAGTTGGACGTGGCATCTAGGGGCCAGGCTTCCTTTGGTTCCACGGTTTTCAGGAATATTTTCCTATGAGCCGCCCAGGATAGAGGTGCTGGGGACGCTGTCCCATGAGTAAAGAATGTAGGCAAGATAGGACCATATAACATCAGGTAGTTATGTACTCACCATAACACTCGATGTATGTGGTCCATCTCGCCTCACATTCTTACGTACCCTCCCACCTGCCCCCTTCCTGTAGGATTTGGAGGAAAGTTGGCTCTGAGAACCCTTCAATGTCAGTTGTTTTTTCTTTCCTTTTGGCTGGAGCTCCTTCCAGTGGTGGTTGTGTATGGGGTGTGACTGGAATGGCTGCAAACTAGATCTGGGGCTAGGGCGAGGTGCATCTTGGGATACCGGGTTAGCCCAGCCAGTTAGAGACTTCATGCTAGAGAAATAAGTTGGCTGAGTCGGAGCTGATTCTCAGCTCCGAACCCGTGAGTAAAGAATGTGAGGCGAGATGGACCACATACATCGAGCGTTATGGTGCGTACTTGACTACCTGTTATGGTAAGTTTCAATTACCTTGTGTACCGTATAACAGTCCTTTTATGCCCCCAGAAGTATCCACAAGTATTTGTATCTTTGAGAATGTGCTATGACAACAGTTAGAAATTGAATATAATAAATTTTAAAAAGTTGTATAAAATACAATCTAACAAAAGAGCAGTGGGAAGCATTATAACAACTTAAGATACACAATCAGAGAGACAGATTTTTACAGGCAGATAAAGGGGGGGGTGTAATTGGGTGGTCATGACTAAACAACAATATGATAATATGGCCATGGTTTTGTTGGAGGACACAATGGTTTATGAATTGTTACCCCACAACCCAATCAAGGAGTTTAACAGCTCTCTGCTGGAAATTTTGGAAAGAGGAGAAAGATTAGGCTTCCTGAATGCAATGGATGTCAAAAAACTTTATATAACAACCCCCAAGGATGCAGTGTTTAAGATAATACTTAAGATGTGCAAAAATATTCAGAACCCACCAGGGAGACCCATAGTGTCTGGGAGGGGAGCTTATTTGCAGAATGTGAGTGTATTTCTTGACAGTCAATTGAAAGTGCATGTAGCTAGAGGTATGTCGCACATCAAGAATGGAAAAGAATTAGCTGATAGTGTAATCGGTATGAAATGGTCCCAGGACTACTATTGGGCCTGTGTGGGTGTTAAGTCGTTATATACAAATATAAAAAATAAGTGGGGTTTGGAAGCAGTTAGATTTATGCTGGGGGAGGGTCCATGCACTGATTTTTTAATGCGATTGTTAGAATTTACCGTCACACATAATAGTTTTTTTATTTGATGGTAAGTGTTTTTTGTAAAAGAAAGGGATAGCCATGGAGGCATCATATGCCCTCGCATATACAATCCTGTTCATGAATTATTTTCAGATGGCCTATGTATACAATACTGAATTTTATAGACAGAAAGTTAAATTGTTCAAGAGGTACATAGACGATCTCATATTTATATGTAAGGGAGACATGGAGGAATTTCATCATTTTATGTAGGAGTTGCATGAAAATCGATTTGGACTGCAATTTACATATAATACCAGCAGAGATGTGGTACAATATCTAGATTTGGAGTTTTATGTGGGTGAAGAATTCACTGTGGAGTATAAACCTTGCATTAAAGCTACTGCGGTTAACCATTTTCTTAGAGCAGATAGTTTGCATCTAACCATTACCATATGGGGAATATTTGAGGAGAGCAAATAATACTTCAGACAGAAGCAGGCTGGACAATGAGTTTTTGAGGGTTAGGAATAAATTGTCAAACAGTGGTTACAATGTGGATGTATTGAACAAGGCAGAAAACAAAGTGTTTAGAAAGTTGGGACTGACACACAGTATGACATTAAGAGAAGTGACACATCTATATGGGGAGAGCAGCAGATTGAATAAGGAAGAGGGTCAAAACAGGCTGTTCTTTCTTAATAGATATTTCCCTTTTTCAGAAATCCTTAAAGGATTAGTGTATAGGTTTTGGCCCATCATATTCAATGATGGTAAATTGAAGGATATTTTCCCTGAAAGCGCTACATTTTCCTATAGTAGATTCAAAAACTTAAAGGAATTACTATCTATTGGGAAAGTGGATAAAAAAACAGGGCAGGAAAGGTAGCTTTCCTTGTGGAAGATGTAAGGTGTGTAACAAAATCAGGAATTTAGATGGTGAAAGAATCAATGGGAAGGCTTACAAGGCCATGGATCTATACAACTGTGAAACTGGGGGCTTGTGTACATTATAGGATGTGGATGTCCCTTAGTTAAGTGGTATATTGGACAAACTAAAAGCCCAGTAAACAAAAGAATAATGGAACATTTGGGTGATATTAGGAGGAATAGGTTAGTGAGCCCGTTTGCTGAACATTTTGTTACATGTCTTGAAGGCAGGGACACATCCTTGTTTTACTGTGCATTAGCCAAACCTTATTTCTGTCATAGGGAAGAATTTACATTTAAACTGACGCAAATGGAAACTAAATGTATTATTAATTTTGGTACCCTTTCCCCTAGAGGATTAAATCTTGATATTAATTTAAATGTAAGGTAGGGATATCAATTAGTTAAACAAATGATTTCATGTGGTATATACCTTTGTTGTATTAAATTGTATTAAAATGTATCAATTTAAAAGTAATAAAAATAATTATTGGTAAGAATGTATTTATATAAGAAGTTTGTTTTAAATAAATGTATTAGTATATTTTAGAACACTTTAATAAGTGACAGGAGAGATGAAATTTTGTAGTGGATATTTAATGTGATCTAACTGAAGTGTTTTGGCTGGTAAATATCATTATGCCAGTTATATTTAATGAAAAGTATGTGTATTTGAGTGATATCAAATATTCCATTATGCATTGTATAAAATGGAACGCTGCTTTGGTGGAAAAATATTCCTTGAAGGCGAAAGCTGAGGTACCCGGATACACCAGTAAAGAGTTTTTTGCTATACTTCCTGGTATGGTGTGTTTTTCGTATTGTGACTTTCTTGTGGTGTTTTTTATGGTTTCCTTCTGTGCAGAGTCCGCTTGTCCTCCCTCTGATCTTGTGGGTTTTCTCCAGGTACTTTGGTTTCCTCCCACATTCCAAAGATATGCAGTAAGTGGATTGGACACTCTAAATTGGCCATAGGTATGAGTGTGTGCGCGAGTGCGTGGTATGGACTATCTAATGCAGCAGGGATAGCCACCCACTGGTGTAAACCTTGACTCTAGATAAGTTGTCACTGTTGAAGTGACACTCTGACCCCATGTGAAAAAGTGGAGAAAAAGTGTTGCTGGTGGATGGAACCTCCTGCAGGGTATAATCAACAAGAAACTGTTACTTTTTACACACCCCAAAACTGTTTAATCCTTCTGTGTTTGGTATACCCAAAATACACAGATTAGATCCATCTGTTAGACCTATAGTAACCCTTACCATATTTCTAGACAAAAAGTTGAAGCAGGTCTTCATAGTCCTATACTAATTGACTCCTGGGATTATTTATCTAAATCCAGAAAAGAATTCGACCAACCTCACCATTTATTGGCTACTGTAAATGTCCAGGACTTATTTTCTGTTATTCCACATTCAACAAGTCTACAATGCTGTATGGACAATATTGATTGATAGTGACCTTATGAGTAACAATAAATTGAAATTAATTAGAGAATGCTTAGAACTGCTACTTGAAAACAAGTTCATGTATTTTGAAGGGGAAGTCTACCCGCAAATAAGTGGAATAGCAATGGGTGCTGCTTGCGCTCCACTTTTTGTCAATATTGCCCTACTGTATTGAGAGAAAAACTTAGTTTAATTCACTATTTTACGAGAATACGGTTTGCTATTTATACTTCCTGGATAATATTTTTAAAATTTGGAAAGTTTCAGATAACCTGGAAGAATTAATTAATTACATCAATTCTACTACCCAGTTTTTGAAATTTGCAGACATCATTATGAGTGATGAAATTCACTGTCTTTTGATGTCAGATTAATCAAGGACCTATTGAATCACAAGTTTAAATCTTAGCTATATATAAAGGAAAACTTACACACTTACCTTTATGTTAGTAGTAACCACTTTAACACCAGAAAAAAAGTATAATAAAGGGAAAAATGGTCTGTGTAGCCTACATGACATCTAAATATGAGGACTTAATCGATAAGCTAAATTACACTGAACAATTTTTTCTTGAAAGAGGTTACCCAAACACATTAACCATGATAGTCAAGAGAGAAATCTTGACTGGATGGGGGTACCAAGTATGTTCCCTTTTTGGGAAACAGTTTGAGAAATGTGAACTCATAGCCAGCACTTAACAGAATGAATATAATCACAATCTGTGAACAGAATTCAGCTTCCTACACAGGGAGCATAGAAACAAGTGAAACTAATTGCACTACATCTTTAATTCTTAAATATGGCCAAGATACTGTTGAAATTCAAAACATTATAAGGAAGTACTGGGAGCTTTTTTCCCAAAATTCCAAATAGCCTAGTGGTGTTTTCCAAACCACTACATTTTAGGTACCATAGGGGCAGAACATCAAGGACATTTTGGAAAAAGAACCTAGAATTAGTGTAAATAAATGTGATAGTAATGAGCACAAGGGTACCTATAAGTGTGGAATGTGCCAGCAATGCAAATATATGGCACAAATTGCCGGTTTGAAATTACCTAGCTTAGGAACAGAACTTAGAGCTAACAGGTACTACGACTGTTCTTCAAGAGGGGGTAGTTTACTTAGCTTTCTTTCGGGTATGTTGGGCATACTATGTTGGAAAGACAGAAAGAGCCCTAAAATTAAGAGTTTATGAACACTACTATTAGATAAAGAAAGGAATTGAAACAAATGCTTTGTGTAGACAGCTTCAGAACTGAAGGAATGACACTTTTCAATGTTGGGTCTTGGAACAAGTTGATGTCAACCCATGAGGAGGGCAGTGGCAGACCCTGCTTGAATACTGCAAATTGCTGTGGCATTTGTGCTTACATGCGTGTCCCCCTCCCCCCCGGTCTCAATCAAATACCTCTGGATTTCATATTGAAAATGCAAGCTGCTAAACTTTAATAGCAGGGGGGCAGCTTAGTGTGTTTGTACTATATTATAGAAAATTCAGTTAACTGTTACCATTTGACATACTTTTTAACAATTTTTAAACATTCCAGAATAGAATTTTATTTTTAACACTATTTGTTTTTAATGAAACTGTATGAACTTTTTTTCCAACAACTGGTTTGTATTGTTTAGTGGTACTTAGGAAAATGTGTTGTTCCCATAGTAAAACATGGGCGTGTTTAAATAACGGGAAATGATGTAAATTAAACACCACCATTGAAATGATGGTAGTGGTTATAAAAATGATATGTGAAGTTGTTCTATCTCGCCGTTCATTCTTACAGATGGGTTTGGAGCCGATCCTCGGCTCTGAGTCGGCCTATTACAAAGCTCGAGGTCTTCAGACAGCTCGAGGCCAAGTCCCTATCCCATGATGCACCTAGAGTTACCTCAGATCTAGTTTGCCGCTGCAATAGGTCAGAGGATGTTCATCATGTTTCACTGTTGCAGTCATTACTCTTGGGTTATCCTGCTGGCAGGCTACCCTCAGTCGGCCAGAATTCCAAAGTCTAGGTCCGGCGTCGGTTGCTGTCGCCTCTTCCCTGACGTCAGTGCGCCAGGGGTGTAAAAGATGCAGCCAACGCCATTTTCTTGTCTTTCTTGCTGCGCGGTGCCCGAAGCAAAAGCAGTTTACAAGTGCCGGTCGGCCGACTCCTGAGATTTTCAAATCCGAATTTCAGAACCGAAGTCTTCATTAAAGCTAAGTACCCCGTTGGGAAAACTTTTTTCTTGCTCCAGACCAATGTCAGAAAAAGTTAACAATTGTATTTCTTGTGGGAAGCAAATACCTCATAAGGATTTTCACTCTTACTGTATTCCTTGCCTAGGCCCTGATCACAACGTTGCTAGCTGTCGGTTTTGTGCTAGATTTAACCAACACACTATTAAGCGTCAGTTCGATTTTGCATTTCATTACTTTGGCCAAAGATTTAATTATATAATGCCGTCAGAACAGCTGACGACTGGAGTTTACAAAAAAAACGCAAGGACAAGGAAAAGGATAGGTATCCGAGGTCCAAAACCGATGACGAGGCCTCCGCTAGGCCAGTTGCCAGTTCTCAGTGAGGCGCTTTCACAGCCCCTGGCGCCCGCTACCTCAGAGCCACAGGCTGCTTCTGACTCCCACGTGGAGCCGACTGGGCCTCTGGATACTCAAGGTATTGGACACTCGGAAATCATTCCCTCAGATAGGTCCGGAGCCGCTGAGCAGGCATCGGCTTCTGAGGGTGTCTTCAGACCTACACAACTATATATTAAGCCATCTTCAGCTTCAAAGACAAAGACTAAAGCAGCTCTAAAGACAAAGAAACAAGTACAGCATTCTCCTACTCAGACTTCCATGCCTAAAAACCAGATGCTCAAAATGGCCGAAGACCTAATTACTTTGATCAGGGGTTCCCATCCCCCTCCTGATAAGAGGCCTAGGCAAGAAACAGAGTATGATTCTTCTGATCAGGTTTCTATTTCCTCTGATTCCTCTTCTGAACAGGATTATTCCATGCTTCCCTATGAGGATTCTGATGCTGAAGAATCCATTCCTTCTGCCTCTCCTCCTGAGGATTATTCTTTTGGGGAAACCCTGCATACCATGAGGGAGCATTTCCACTGGGAGAGCCAAGATTATTCTGAATCTAAGAAAAGGCTCAGAGACTTTCTATTACTTCCTCAGCACAAACCCCTTGCTATTCCACCTGTTCCAGACATTGTAGATGATGTATTTTCATAGTCCGGACTGTCCCCTGACTCTTTACCCTCTGCACCTGCTAAGCCAGACAGATACTACAGGGTCCCGGATTCTCATAAATTCCTATATAAAAACCCCACTGCTGACCCAGAAACTATATCTCAGGGTCCCAAAGGGGTTAAAGCTTCCACTGCAAAAAACCCTGTCCCCTCTGATAGGGATTCTAGGGCTCTCGACAGATGGGAGAAAAAAAGTTTACACTTCTGCTACCTTGGCTGTAAGGCCTTTAAATTGTCAGTTTCATATGCTTAAATATCAGCAATATTTAATGTCACTGCTTAAACAGAAATAGCTGACAAATACTGAATGTTCAGAGAACAAGGAAATGCAGGATTTATTGCATGCAGCTGAACAAGTGGGAAAGTATACTTTGCAATGTGGTTATAATTCACTGGAGGCCTCTTGTAGGGTCGCTGTTACAGGTACTGTTATTAGAAGGCATGCTTGGTTAAAGGAACAGAATCTGCCTGATCATGTTAAAGCAAAATTATTAGATGCTCCATTACAGCATGATACTTTGGTATTAAAGCAGAAGAGGTGTTGAAAAAAAATGGAGGATAAAGCAAAATCTATGCAGACAGTCAAGGATTTCTTACAGGTACAGCCACCCAGGTTTAGCAGGAACTGGCCTTCTAAAAATTGGTCTTTTCCAGTGTCAGACAGACCACAAAGAGGCAAATACAGGCGTCCCAGAGGCAGATCTCAGCCCAAGGCTCATACAGGCCTAAACAATGGGGTGCTCCTACCTCCAAGAGCGGAGAAGACAAATCACAACCTTACAGGAAACAGTCCCAATGACTTTCCTCTGCCAGATCCAAGCACTTTTCTTTTGGCAGCCCCCTTAGGGGGAAAACTAGCGCTTTTTTCATCAAATTGGCAAATGGTTACCCAAGACAAATGGGTCCTGAACATAGTGTCCCAAGGCTACAGGTTCCATTTTCACACCCTACCAAGGTCAAAAGGTATGCAAGACCTGCCACACAATCAATGGACAGAGGCACAAAAACAAATTACAGCCCTCATGGACATGAGGGTCATTCAACAAGTACCACAGCAAGAGCAGGGGCAAGGATTTTACTCCAGACCTTTCCTAGTGCCCAGAAAGGACAAAACCTGGAGGCCAATACTGGACCTGTCTATACTAAATACATTTCTGGAAGTTCCAAAATTCAAGATGTTGACTCTACAGCAGCTGCTGCCCATTCTTGCCAAGAAGGCTTGGCTCATAACTTTGGACCTAAAAGAGGCATACCTGCATGTCCCAATCAGACAATCTTGCAGAAGATACCTCAGATTCATAGCTGGCTCAATGCACTACCAATTCTCTGCACTACCCTTTGGCTTATCTACTACACCCAGGGTCTTCACAAAATGCCTGGCACCAGTAATTGCATTTTGCAGACAAAGAGGAATTCAGATATATCCCTACTTGGACGACTGCCTAATTCAAGCAGAGAACAAAGACATTCTTATAAAGCATCTGACGTTTGTAAAAAGATTACTAATTGGCCTAGGGTACACAGTAAATGAAAAGAAATCAAAACTAGTGTCCTCTCAAGAGATAATATTCCTGGGTGCAAGCTTAAATACAACTGCCCAGATGGCTTATCTCACGCCAGACAGACAAAAGCAACTGACTTCTTACTTCAAGAAATTGGCAACAAAAACCCAGTTATCTGCAAGGAAAATCCTGCAGGCCTTGGGTTTCATGGCATCCTGCATTCTACTAATTCCGTATGCCAGACTGCATATGAGGAAACTACAATGGTATCTAAAAAGTGTTTGGACTCAGCATTACCACAGCCTAGAGACAGTAATTGCACTCATTCCCTGCCTGCAACAGGAGTTTTGATGGTGAGCAGAGGCCTGGCACCACAACAAGGGTCTGCCATTCAGTTTACCCACAGTCAGACAGACGCTGACAACGGATGTATCAGATTATGCCTGGGGGGCCCATATGGCAGAAAAATGTATTTAGGGCACATGGCCTGCAAACCAGATGCATCTTCACATCAATCAAAAAGAGATGCTAGCTGTTCAAAATGCCCTGACAGCTTTCAAGGACCTGCTTCATCCAGGACAGCTACTGATAAAGACAGACAATACTACGGTCATGTGGTACATAAACAAGCAGGGAGGTACACATTCCTACCCCCACTGCAGACAAGCAATGACCTTATGGGGCACAGCATTGACTTATCAAGTTCACCTGCAAGCACAATTCCTGCCAGAAAAACAAATACTCTGGCAGACGAACTAAGTAGAAACCTCATGGATCCCCACGAATGGAAACTGGATCCACAAGTCTTCAGCATGATAACAAGGAAATGGGGATGCCCAGACATAGACCTATTTGCCTCCCCTCACAATTGCCAATTGCAGAGATTCTGCACAAGGATTTATCACAAGCAAGCATGGAAAGTGGACGCCCTATCCTTCAGCTGGAAAAATCTAACAGTATATGCCTTTCCTCCACTGCCTCTCCTTCCCAGGGTACTCCTAAAGGTCAGACAAGAGAAGCCAAAAATAATACTGATTGCACTAGACTGGCCACGCCAGCACTGGTACCCAATCCTAAAGAGATTGTCTCAAGGTCCAGCATGGATATTGCCTCAAACTTCTCACTTGCTGACCCAACAAAAAAATCGGATTCTGCACAGCCACCTTAGGACCTTAAATCTGGCAGCATGGCGGATAATGTAGCCATTCAGAACACTCCTCTTTCAAAAGCTGTTATGGATGTTATCTTGGAGGCCAGGAGGTCCAGTACCAGAAAATCTTATGCAGAAAAATGGTAGAGATTCTGTGCTTGGAACCAGGAACAAGGCATTGACACGTGTGTACCAAATATCTCTCAGATTTTACAATACCTAACTGAGATGTTGAACAAAGGCCTTTCTTTCTCATCAATTAAGATTCATGCCTCTGCCATTTCAGCCCATTACAATACGGAACCACCTATCTTTTCTTATCCTTTAATAAGGCAGTACCTCAGAGGGGCCAAAAACATTAGGCCTCCAAGGAGAGCACCAATTCCGGCCTGGGACCTCAGTTATGTTTTGGAAAAACTCACACTGCCTCCTTTCGAGCCAGCCTCAACAGCGGATATAAAATTCTTATCCTGGAAAACAGCTCTGTTCCTAGCAATAACCTCTGCAAGACGAGTCTCGGAGTTACAAGCACTCATGGCTGTAGAACCTTTTATCATTTTTCATCCAGACAGGGTTTCTCTGAGGACAAACCCAACATTTATGCCTAAGGTGGTGTCCAGTGTGGCCCTCAACCAAACCATTCACTTGCCTACCTTTTATCCTAATCTACAGAACAAGGATGAGAAAATTCTACATTCTTTGGACATATACAGGCAATTACGCTTCTACTTGGACAGAACTAAAGCTTTCAGAAAGACTGAGCAACTTTTAGTGTCATATGCTGCAGGATCACAAGGAAAGGCTATCTCAAAATTTCGAAATGGATAGGCCATTGCATCCGTTTCTGCTATTTTCAGCATGGCAGAGCAGCAGCCACTTCAGCAGCCTTCCTCAGAGGAGTACCAACCAAAGATATCTTAGAGGCTGCAACTTGGAGTTCAGTGCACACTTTCACAAAGCACTACCACTTACCTCTTTACTCTAAATCCAGAGCAGGCTTTGCCACTGCAGTTCTGCAGGGCCTCATAGCCTCTCCTAATCCTATTTAGCCCAGCCACCCATCCTCAGCTTTGGGATTCCACCCAAGAGTAATGACTGCAACAGTGAAACACGATGAACATAGTACAGTTGTGTACCTACCATAAATGTAGATGTTAGAGTGTATTCACTGTTGCAGTCCAGGTTACCCACCCACCATCCCCCTTTTCTTCACTGGGACTTATCTGTACTTCTCTATCCTATACAACCTATGTGGTGTATTTGCTTGTAGATGAAGGAAATGTTATTTTTGTGCAAGCATATTTATTGGCATATTTTTTCAGCCTACCAATTTGGGGGCACCTGACATCTGGGGCAAGAGAAACCTGAAGAAAATGGCGTCGGCTGCATCTTTTATACCCCTGGCGCACTGACGTCAGGGAAGAGGTGACAGCAACCGACGCCGGACCTAGACTTTGGAATTCTGGCCGACTGAGGGTAGCCTGCCAGCAGGATAACCCAAGAGTAATGACTGCAACAGTGAATACACTCGAACATCTACATTTATGGTAGGTACACAACTGTACTTTCCTCAGCAATAGCTCGAGCCAGTAAAACTTTATTACAAAGATTTTTTCTTATAACTTGTTAATTCCTTACTTAGCTTTAGCTTCAGCTTTTTTAGCCTTTATATATCTTTTATATGTATTCCTTGGTGTGCCTTTTTCATATTATATATAGCTTTTGGCCTTTGTTTTTCTAAAGGCCTTTATATTTAGTATAGTTAGATAGTTAGTGTGCTTTTGATAACTTTTGATATTTAGAAGTGCTTAGATATAATTAGAGTGTGTGTGCGTGAGTGTGCGTGCGTGCGTGTGTGTGTGTGTGTGTGTGTGTGTGTGTGTGTGTGTGTGTGTGTGTGTGTGTGTGTGTGTGTTTAAAGTGACACTTCGTCAAAAGATATTTAGCCCATAGTTTTTTATCAGGGCTTATTTAAATAGTTTTGGTTGTGTCTTTAGCATATTGTTGTAGTTTCACTGATATTGTGCTGAAAATATCTGTAACAGCCATTATATTATGGCTGACCATGGTAGGGATAAACATCCTAAGTCAGGGTTCAAAAACTGTCCAAAATGTGGGCAGAAAATGTCTGTAACAGCCATGTTAACAGTGTTTACTGTTTGGGAGCTTTACACCTTCAGGAAAGTTGCTCCATTTCTCATTCCTTCTCTTCCAGGGTCCTTCAGGAGAGAAAGACAAAGCTAATCGATAGAGGTCTAGTTAAACCATCTTTTCAGGAAGCTTTGAGTGACCAGGACAGGTCTAGTAAATCTTCCAAGGCTTTTACTACTTCAGAAGTTAAGAAATCAAAAAAAACATTGTCGGCTCCACAGCCCTCGGAGCCAACCGTCTTGTCCTTTCTAAGCCAGTCCACGGTCCTGGAAACGGTATCCGAAGTGCATAAATCTCCACTCCTGCAATCTGTACCTCCTTCTAGCCACTCATCTTGGTCTTTGATAAGCCTTTCCGATTTGGATGTGGATCGTGTGGTGCAGAAGTTGTTACAAACACCGGCGTTTGGTAAATTTTTATCGGCTCTGATCCAAATGGTTTTGGAACCGAAGACCCTTTTGCCATCTACTACTTTTCCTCCTCTGAGCCATACCAGTCCTTCGGAGCCAGAGGAGTCAGACTTGATGATCGTTGAGCCTTCGTAGCCGACGCCTGCTCCAGTGTTTTCAGTTCTGTTTACTCTGACGTCCTCGGCGCCAGTCGAGGAATCTAGGAGCCGACACACTCTGGTTGGGTCCGAGGAGGGTAGTCGGACTGACTTGTTGGTTCCAAATCTGCCTCTCAGGGCTTTGGCTCAGATGAGCTCGGCTCCTACCTCTGGTTCAGAGCCCACTGTCCCGGTGCCGGGGGTATCGACAGTTTCATCGGATCTGTCTGTCCTTTCTCATCGGAGCAGAGGTGCCTTCAAAACCATGACGAGAGTCATGTCTCCTAAGACATCTTCGACTTCATGTCCGGCTACCTTCTCCCCAAAAGCGCCTGTATCCGCTTC
This sequence comes from Protopterus annectens, assembly GCF_019279795.1. Taxonomy (NCBI): domain Eukaryota; kingdom Metazoa; phylum Chordata; order Ceratodontiformes; family Protopteridae; genus Protopterus; species Protopterus annectens. The sequence continues at coordinate 791,601,681 of NC_056739.1, forward strand.
TGCTTCACAGATACTTGCTAAGCGTAGAGATCCAGAGCCTCAGGAAGCCCCATTGGGTGGTCCCTGCTCTTCCGAGACCTCACCAGAAGTTCCCACTGATGAGGTTCCCAGGAAGAGAATCTGTAAGAGGAAGCATTTAGACTCCCCACAGGAGTCTCTCACATCTGATACTGACTTGGATGAATCAGAAGTGTTCCCACGGTCCCCCTCCGAGGATATCTCATTTGCTGAGATATTAGAAATCCTTAGGCAGAGGGGTGACTGGCAGTCCACTAACCCTACTGAAGACATGTTGGTTCTCCTGAAGGCTTTCGAGTCTCAACCCTCCACCTCTTAGGTGTCTCTGCCCTTCGATGAGCTTATGAAGCTGGTCTAACAAAGGGCGTGGGAGTCTCCGGACACCATGGAGTCTGTCCCCAGGAGGCCTAATAAATTTATTTCTGCCCCCCAGGAAAAAAATATTTCTTACCAAGGGAGTGCCAGTTGATGCCATGATGGTGGCGGCAGCCACCAAAAAGGAGATTTTGGAAACTTCTTCCTCTATCCATCCTCCTAACAGAGACTCTAGGATCATGGATAAATACGGGAAGCGCACGTACAGTTCAGCGACTTTTGCACTGCATTCGCTCAACTATCTCACCCATTTTACTAGACTGCAAAGAGCTCTCCTAAAAGAGCTTGGAGGTACTCTTCAGGGTACAGTACCTGCAGGAGCTTCAGATAAAGTTGCCTCCCAGCTTGCTACCCACAGTTCCATAGTAAACTCGTCCATGCGCCTCATTTCATATGCAGCTGATGGAGCGAGTAGAGCAGCTGGTACAAGAATTGCTCTTAGAAGACACTCCTGGATGTGCTTGTGTTCCTTCGCGGAGCACTTTAAGTCATCCTTTGTCAACACCCCTTTTGATGGCTCATCCCATTTTGGGCCGAAAGCTAAGGAAACTTTGACCAGGTGTGAACAGTAAGGAAAGACTGTCTGCCATCAGAATCTGTTTTTCCACTCCTACCCCAAGGGTCAAAGGGGAGGAAAGATGTTCCATAAAGCCCAAGGAGCCTTTCAGGACACACGTGGTGAACCTCCCTCCAGGGGCAGAGGAGGGGGCAATAATGGAAGATGCCACCATTGCAGCAGAGGGGTCCACAAAACCAGGGCGACAGAGATCAGTTCTTTGGGAAGCCCTACCAGTGCTCCTGAAAGGAGGCCCAACTGTCCTACTCTGGAGGCAGTCGGGGGTCAGTTATCTTTGTATCCAGACGCCTGTCTCAAAATAAACAACAACTGGGTACAAAGTATCATTTACAGAGGATATTTCATTCCTTTCGCCACACCCCCTCCATTGACAACAAAATCCCAGATGTTCCACCCAGTTACAGGGAACAGGCAACAGTAGAGGTCCAAATGTTGCTAAGAAAGAGTCATTCAACCGGTCCCAGCCAACCAAGTAGGATCCGGAACTTACTCAAGATTCTTTAGTTCCAAAAAAGACAGGGGACTGGAGACCTATTTTGGACTTCAGCAGACTAAACAGATCTGTCAAAGAGAAGTTCCAGATGGTCACGCTTCAGTCGATACTTCCCTTTTAGGGAAAGACAATTGGATGTGCTCGATAGACCTCCAGGATGCGTACTACTACATAAAAATGGCCAGACCATCCAGGGATCATCTGCGCTTCCTACTGGGAGCCAATCATTACCAGTTTCGAGCCTTGCCCATTGGTCTCCCTACAGCCCCCAGAGTGTTCACCAAATGTATGGCAGTGGTCATGGCTCACCTGAGAAGTTTAGGATTCCAAGTGTTTCTGTACCTAGATGATTGGCTCCTCACCACCACCACCAGGCATCAACTCATACAAGCCAGGGACACCACTTTTTCACTCTGCAGTCATCTGGGCATTACAGTAAACTCAGAAAAATCTGCCTTGTCACCATCGCAACATACCGTTTTTATCAGAGCAGAATTGGACACCACCACCACCACCACTTTGAGACTTCCAGCAGAAAGAGTCTTACTACTCAGTCAGCAGGTCCACAATATCATATCCAAATACAAGGCTCCAGCATCAGAAGTACTAAAATTGTTAGGCATGATGGCAGCTGCAGTATTGGCCATACCACTGGGTTGCATGCACATGTAGATTCTGCAATGGCTGTTGTTCACCTAGAGGTCTTAACAAGAGCTCCCAATGTCTCATCTTATAGTGGTCACAAACAGATGCAAAAAAGGATCTTCAGTGGTGGTTGACCTCTCTATATGTTATGATAGGTCGTCCTTTTGTTGTTCTAGCCCCACCAGCAGCCAAAGTGACCACGGATGCTTCCCTGATAAGGGGGGGGGGCATTTTCAGGGAAGAACAGCCCAAGGCATATGGACCGAATAGGAGACGCATCTGCATATCAATGTCCTAGAGATGAGAGCAATACCTTTAGCATTGCAGTACTTCCAGGGCACTCTTCCTGTGGAAACAATTACGATTCAGACAGACAACATGTCAGTAGTCTGGTACTTGAACAAACAAGGCGGAACCAGGTCCTACCCCCTTTGTCGTGAGGCCCTAAGAGTATGGCAATGGGCTACATCCACCCAGTCCTTTCTATTAGCAACGCACATCCCGGGGAACTCCAACATGATAGCAGACAAGCTGAGCAGAGCAATTTTGTTGCCTCACGAATGGTCCCTCAAGAAAGAAATAGCGGACAAAGTTTTCTGCAGGTGGGGCCAGCTTTGCAGCGACCTCTTTGCCAACCACATGAACACGAAATGCAGAAGGTACTTTGCCCTGATTCTCCCTCCGGGAGAAGCCCCAAGGGACGCACTTGTACACGATTGGTCTCCAGGTCTCCTCTATGCATTCACACCAGTTCCCTTGATACCCAATGTACTACAGAAAGAAAAAGACCTGGGAAGGACCATCATTCTAATAGCCCCTCATTGGCCTCGTCAGATTTGGTTCCCCTTCCTTCATCTTCATCAGTTGGAGGACCCTTGGCTTCTGGACCCAGTTCCAGATCTTCTGACACACTCGTCAGGGGAACTTCATCCCTTTCTTCAGTCCCTGAAGCTGACAGCTTGGCTGCTCCATTTCCCAGTATAGCCAGGTTCCATAACCTTTCAAGTGAAATGCAGCAGATTCTAATATCTACTCATAAATCCTCTACTAGGAAGCTATACCTCAGCAAATGGAAAAGATTTTCTATATGGGCCTCTCAAAATAACATTGATCCCTACCAAACCCCTATGGCCTCCATATTAGAGTTCTTGACTATGGTTTTCAACAAAGGAGCTGCAACAGCAACAGTGTAGGGTCATCTTGCTGCTATCTCTAATTTTCACCTTGGATTTGAAGGATTTAACATAATGTCACACAAACTATCCAAAGCCTTTCTCAAAGGAACCTTTCATCTCAGACCACCTGTGAAATCCCCTTATACCCCATGGAGTCTATATTTTATGCTTTCACCCATTATTCTCCCTCCTTTCGAACCAGCTTTCTCATGCGATTTGAAATATTTGGCATGGAAGACTATCTTTTTAGTAGCTATCACTTCTGCCCTGTGCAGAGCTTCAAGCCTTGTCCATAAAGCCCCCTTATCTAATTTTCCATGCTGAAGTCTCACTACAAACTAATCCCTCATTTTTGCCCAAAGTTTGTACTGAAACTAACCTTAACCAAATTATTGATTTGCCAGTGTTCTTCCCCAAACACACCAGCAACTTAAGAGTATATGCTGCACAAGCTTGATGTTCATAGATAGCTCAGCTTTTACTTGGATAGAACAAAAGAGTTCAGGAAATCAGAACAGCTTTTCATTTCCTTTGCATATTCCAGAAAAGGTATGCCAGTGGCCAAAACAACTCTAAGTGGTTATCAGATTGTATCACATTTGTTTATTCAGCTGCCAGTATGCCCTTGCATCACAAAATAAAGGCTCATTCTACCAGAGCAGTGTCTACATCTTCTGCCTTTTCTACTAGACTTCCTATAGGCAACATCTGTGCAGCAGCCACTTGGTCAACACCTCATACCTTTATCACTCATTACAAAGTGGACAGGGTCTTCAGGGACAGGGCCTCTTTTGAGTTTACTGTCCTGAAAAAACATACTCCCGTGAGCCATCCGAGAAAGATGGTGATTGGGATGCTACCCATCTGTAAGAATGAACGGCAAGATAGAGCAACTTCACATAAAGAAGTTATGTACTTACCATAACGTTCCATGTGAGTTGTTCATCTCGCCTTCATTCTTACCTCCCACCCATCTACACCCTCCAGGGTTTTTTGAGGACCGAGATACTAGATTCTTCCTGGTTGCTGAATCCTTCTATGGCTTTCTGTTAGAGTGATAGAATGGCACATGGTATTATTATACACAGCAAACAAGATCTGAGATAACTCTAGGTGCATCATGTGATAGGGCCATGGCCTCGAGCTGTCTGAAAACCTCGAGCTTTGTAGTAGGCCGACTCGGAGCCAAGGATTATCTCCGAACCCATCTCTAAGAATGAAGGCGAGATGAACAACTCGCATGGAACGTTATGGTAAGTGCATAACTTCATTTTTTAAATGTTGATTTTTATTCTGATGAAGTTTCTGTAAGACAAAAGTGTTAAGTAAATTGATTGTACTTAAGTTTTGGATTGCTTGCCCCTTTTGGTGTGGCCATCACTGAGATATTCTGCTATCAGTTTGAGTTTCTTTATTCTCGGTTGTCAACAGCTGTTTTGAGGTGAGCGAAAGCCTAGAGGATTGCCTGGCTCTGCCATGACCATTTTAGAGGCAGTCATGGATCCATCCTCACACACCTCCTTGGAGGCAGGATAAGGGCAAGGCCTTGCAGGAACTTGGTTTTTGGTTCTCCTGTGCCTAAATTTCAGAGAAATTACCCTAATAAGCTGGCCTTTGTTCTTAGGCAGACACTTCCTCCCACTAGGGTAAAAATGGTGGGAAGCAAGCTTCTCCTGCTAAAGTTGCCCAGACTTCTGTGACACAGAGATCTCCTTTTCCTGACAAACCAGTTGCTGTCTGACTATCCTGTTATTCTCAACCACATTCCTCTTTCTCTGTCTTTCCCTTTCCCTTTCTCTTCCTATTTGGTTAAAGATTACTTAGGATTCCTGGGTCCTGTTCATTATCTGTCTAGTGTGTTTCATGGTCTGGAAATCTCTTCCCCATTTCATGGGCATTCCTCAGCCCCCTCAGGAGAAGTTTGCCTTTCCAGGGGTGCTTCAGGATCTTTTGACTCAGGGAAGTATTCAGAAAGTTCCAGTTTCCAAAGGGGGGAAGGGGTTCTACTCCATAATGTTTCTGGTTCCCAGGAAAGAGGGCACTTGCAGACCCATTCTGGACCGATCTCACCTGAACACTTTTCTGAAGGTCCCTTCTTTGTTCCCTCTGATGCTGTCTCTGGACCTCAAGGATGCTTATCTTCATATCTTTATTCATCCCCTTTTCAGGAAGTTTTTACATTTGTGTTGCTTTCTGGCATTTTCAGTTCTGTGCTTCACCCTTTGGCCTTTCTACTGCCCCAAGGGCATTTACAAAATGCCTTGCTCCTGTGATTGCAGGCCAAGGGGGATCCAAGTCCTTTGTTACTTGGATGACCTCCTGTTTCAGGAATACTTTCCAGAAATCTTGTTGCAAAATCATCAATCTGATGTTAATCTTCATTCATTCCTTACTGTGATAGGTGTCTGTTCTGTCCTCAGAACCAAGTCGGCCTTATAACAAGCTCGTGCCAGCCAAAAAACTCTCGAGCTAAGCTTTACCCATAGTGCCTTTCTCCCTGTTACCTCATATCTCGTTTGCCATGTAGTTGTCAAGACGTATCAAACCAGCTCTCAGCTAAGTGATTAGAAGTTTTTCTATTAAAACATCTTTTGATAGTTCTTTACTACTAAATTTATTATATATTACTTTATTAGTTAATTGCTAGTTTATATATCTGCTTTAGTGCCTCCCTTTCTCTTTTTTTATCAATTTTTTGGTATTCTTAGTACCATCGCTGGTACAAGCCTTTCCCTCTACCCTCTGAGGTCATTTCTTAATACCATTGCTGGTATTCCCCCCTTTCCTTTATCTCTCTAATTTACTAATAGTAATATTTACAAAAAAAAAAAAAGAGAGAGAGAGTTTAGAGCTTTCTTTATTTCTCTGTTGATATGTGTATATTAATCTGTTCGTGTGTGTTATTCTTTGAATTCTCCTTCTCCACTATGTCAGAAAAGAAAGGAACAAATGGATTTAAACAGTGCGACCAGTGTGGTCGCTAAATGCCAAATTCGGATGGCTATACCTCTTGCAATTACTGTCTGGGTGTTCCTCACCTCTCTATACAACCTCTGTGTAAAATTTGTAAGGCCTTCAGTTCTTGCCTGATTAACGAGAGGAAAAACAAATTAATACTTAAGGGTCTACTAAAGACTGCTTTTGCAGAGGCTATTTCTGGGTCAGAGAGTTCACCCCCTCCCAAGAAAAAACACAAATGTAAGAGCCAGTCGGTTCCATCTTCACCCCATGGCACTGGCTCTAAGTCTTCGGAACCAAAGGCCAAAATTCTAAAATTGACACCATCAACTTCGGCACCAGGGTCTCAACTCCCCCCCCCCCCCCATGGTGCCATCCTCTGTTCCAGAACTACAAGCATCCACCTCAGTAACACCCATGGTACCAATAAAGACTACTGCACTGACAATTTCTATAATTGCTACTTCGACTCCAATCTCCCTTTCGACAACAAAAATAGTTTACCCTACACCGGTCACTTCCCCCCTCTACCCCTATGCATCTTACTGGTCACAAGACCACTGTGTCAAAAGGAGAAACAGCCCCCCCAGACTCAATATTCCCCCACGGCAGACCCCTTCTTTGGTCAGCAATGTGGCCCCCTCTTGGAGCGACCTGACACTCCGTCAGGGATATCTAACTGCTCCTCCAGGAGCCTCTCTGAATTTGACGTGGAGAAATCACAGCCCCTGTTAAACCCTCCCTCCCACCCAGAGCGTAGGTTTTTCTGCACGGACTCCTACATACACTCCTCCTTCGACCTCCTTTGAGGTATCAAAGCCCTTGACACCAATGCATATCCCATTTCCAGCTTCTTCAATACCAGACCCTTTGGCCATCAACTAATTCGGAACTGAGCCATCCTCGGGATCGTGACTGGACGTCCGGCACTGTGACCCCCTAGTTTGGCGCCCATTTTTCTACAGCGCTGTCCGCTACGGTTCCCATTGTCTTGGCAGCACCAAGTCCTCTTGGGGCTCCTTCCCTGGGAGTGGGCTCATCGGAGCTGGGTGTGACTCCAGTTCTGAGGTTGTCCTTCTCAGTTCTGGGTTCCATCCATCTTCGGGTGGGACAGCTTTCCATGTGATGGAGAGGGCCCTTGTCTCTGCAGGCACACAGATGATTCCCTCAGCATCTGAGTGCCATACATTTATCCCCCTCTGGTACGCAGCTGAGACAGTCCACCACATTGGGACGTCGAGCACAGAAGCCTCAAGATACCCTTCCGCAGGATGCCCTCTCTTCTGAGTCCTCTTCAGATGTTCCCACCGAGGAGGTTCCAAGCAAGCGATCATGCAAGAGGAAGCACGTGGACTCCCCGAAGAGTCCCTCACAGAAGATACGAACTACAATGAGGGGGGAGGGGTCCCCATGGTTGCCTCCTGAAGATGTCTCTTTCAGAGACGTACTGGATATCATAAAACAACGGGGAGGCTGGAAGACCACCAACCCCTCTTCTGAGGAGTCCGTATTCTTGGAGGCTTTTTGTGCTTGACCCTTTACTTCTTGGGTGACCCCGCCTGCAGATGAACTAGTCCAACTCATCGTACAGTGTGCATGGAAGAGTCAAGATACCATTGAACCAATCCACAGGAGACCAGACAAAATTTTGTCCCCATCGGAAGAAAAGTCCACATTAGTCCAAAGGCCTACCAGTAGATGATATGGTGGTGGTGGCCACTAAGAAAGAGCTCGCCGAGGAGAGTCATACTGTCCACCCCCAAAACAGAGTCTCAGGCGATGGACAGGTTAGGGAAGTGAGTGTTTGCCTTATCGACCTTTGCTATTCGGTCCTTGCATTACTTGGTACACTTTACCAGGTTCCAGAGAGACCTAATGTCAGAACTCTCCGGAACCTTAGCTGGAGTAGTTTCTGATGAGGTATGTGACAGAGTTGCCTCACAACTTGCAACCCTGGAATCTGTATCCAACTCGTCCATGCGGTTAATGTCTCACACTACTGAAGGGGAGGCTAGAGCTGTGGGTTCAGACATTGACATGAGACGCCACACCTGGATGTACCTTTGTGACTTTGCAGACCCTTTTAAGTCTTCGTTTCTTAACTCTCCAGTGGAAGCTTCTTCCCTCTTTGGCCCAGATGTAAAAAGGATGGGAAGACCCTGTCTGCTGCGAACGTTCATTTCTCCACTTCCCAAAGATCTAACACTAGGAATCAGAGGAGTGAAAAGATGTGGCACAAGAAATCCCAGGGTCCTTTTTGTGACACACGTGGTGAGTTTACTCCCTGGGGCTGAGGGGCTAACTCATCTGGAAGACGCCCCTACAGAGTTCAGTGTAACCAGGGTTCCAGAGATTCTTTCTCTGGACAGCCCTACCAGCGGACCTGAAGACCGGCCCGATTACCTTCCTCTGGAAGCAGTCAGGGAGCGTTTCTCTCTGCACCACCCTGCCTGGCAAATAATAACCACAGATTCATGGGTGCAGAATATACTCACCAGAGGTTACCACATACCCTTCAATATTTGCCCAAAGCCATTAAAGCACATTCCCGATGTTCCACCCAGTCTAAAGGGAAGCAGCAGCTTAAGAAATACGAAAGCTGTTTTAAAAAAGCCATGCAAGCAGTCCCACCAGACCAAATAGGATCTGGATTTTACTCAAGGGTGTTTTTAGTGCCAAAAAAGATAGGAGACTGGAGTCCGATCTTGAATCTCAAGATTCTGAACAAATTTTTCAACCAAACAAAATTCCGAATGGTCACGGTTCAGTCTATCTCCTACCCTTCCCTGGAGAAGGATGATTGGATGTGCTCACCAGATATTCAGGATGTGTATTACCACGTAAAAATGGGCAAACACTCCAGAAGATTCTTTCGCTTCCGGCTGGGAGCCACTCATTACCAGTTCAGGGCGCTACCCTTCAGACTCTCTATGGCTCCCAGAGTGTTCACCAAATGCATGGTAGTGGTAACAGCTCACTTGAGACTGCAAGAAATCAGAGTATTTCCGTACTTAGACGATTGGCTCCTTACCACCCCACCAAGCGTCTACTGGTTACAGTCTTACATTACACTCTAAAACTAGCAAAATACCCAGGAATCTCTCTAAACAGGGAAAAATACAAGCTGACTCCTTTTCAAATCCTGGAATTCATAGGAGCAACTTTCAGTACTCAGTCTTGCCTAGTCTCCTTCCAGATCACAGATTAGAAAGACTGAGGTCCCAACTCTGGGTGATACTCTCTCAAGACAAAGTTCCAGCTCGGGTTGTCCTTCAGCTTCTAGGATCAATGGCCGCATCTATTACCATAGTTCCCCTGGCAAGACTACTTCTTCAGTGGCTCCTACTAACACAGTGATCCCCTTCGAATCACCCTATGTCTTTTCAGATCCACAGAACAAACCGTGCAAACAAGATTTAACTTGGTGGTTGAAGCCAGAAAAGACCTATGGAGTTGCCCTTTCTTCCCACCTCAGCCGAAGGCCATAGTGACCACGGATGTTTCCCTGATAGGGTGTGGGGCACTTCCAGCTTTTAGCGTTGCAAGCCTTTCAATCTGCCCTCCCATCAGAGACAATTGCTATCCAGTCTGACAATATGTTGGTCTGGTATATCAAAAAACAAGGGGGAACCAAGTCCTACCCACTGTGTCAAGAGGCCATGAGAATTTGGCAATGGGAGATGGCTTCCAACCGCATTCTGATAACAATGCACATTCCCTGGAATTCCAATGTGATTGCAGACAAATTGAACAGCTGCATCCTCCTGCCTCACAAGTGGTCCCTCAATTCAACCATAGCAGTGAAGATCTTCATCCTTGCTGCGACCTATTCACCTCTTCAGCAAATCACAAATGCAGCAGCTACTTTGCCCTAATTCCCCCACAGGAGGAGTCTCTGAGGGGTGCTCTAATACACGATTGGCCCACAGGGCTCCTTTATGCCTTCCCTCTCCTTCCCCTGATGATCCCACAATTTTCTAAAGAAGGCCCTTTGGTTGAGAAGCAGAGTAATCCTCATTGCACTCTACTGGCCCCAATAAGTTTGGTTCCCCTTCCTTTAGCCTCACCTAGTACACTAACCATGGATTCTGGATCCATCTCCAGAATTACTGTCGCACGCACAGGGGTTAATATATCCCAAGATATCCAGTCTCAAGCTGACATCTTGGTTTTTCCACTTCCAGTAATTGCCAGGCAGAAAAACCTTACCTTCCCTATACGTAAAAGTCTTCTGGTTTCTCACAAATCATCCACCAGGAAAATCTATCTTAGCAAGTGGAAGAGATTTTTTATTTGGTCCCGACAGAACTAGACCCTTGTTCAGCCCCTGTTAGTGCGGTATTAGATTATTTGTCAAGCCGCCTTCATTCAGGAGTGTCAGCCTCCACCATTCGAGTACATTTGGCTGCTATCTCAAACTTCTACAATGGATTCCAAAACTCATCCTTAATTTCCCATTGTCTCTGTAAAACCTTCTTGAAAGGGGTCTCGCACATCAGACCACCCTTCAAAGAACCGATCAAACCTTTGAGTTTAACACTAGTACTGCAAACCCTGACACAATCACCTTTCGAACATGCTGCCACGGGCGATATAAAGTTCTTATCCTGGATATCCCTGTTCTTAGTAGCCATCACCTCAGCAAGATGCATATCTGAGCTTCAAGGCTTGTGCATAAAATGCCCTTACATGGTCTTTCATAAAGACAGAGTATCACTCCGGACTAACCCTTCCTTCTTGCCCAAAGTTCTTTTGGAATTGACTGTTAATCAGACAATTGACCTATTAGACTTTTTTCCAGACTTCTCAAATAAAGGAGAATACTGCCTTCATTTACTGGATGTACATAGACAATTACGATTTTACCTAGACAGAACTAAGTCAATATGTTAAGTTGATCTGTTGTTTCCTATTCAGGGCCAAAATTGGGAACCTCTGTTTCTAAGGTAACTTTGTCTAAATGGTTGAGAAATTGTATATGCTTTGTCTACCAACATAATAAAATTCCTCTACTGAGCAAGGTCAAAGCACACTCAGCCAAATCAGTGGCGACTTCTATTGTTTTCATTCAAGGGCTTCAATGGATGATGTCTGTGCAGCTGCAACATGGGCTACCCCTCATACCTTTATCACTCATTAAAAATTGGATTTGGTCTCCAGAGGGCGAGCATCCTTTGGTTCAGTGGTACTCCGGAACATCCTTCCATAGGGCCTCCCAGGACATAAAGTAGCTAGGGACTCTGTCCCATCAGTAAGGGATGAATGATGATTAACAACATCAGATAAAGAAGTTATGTTCTTATCATAATGTTCTATCTGTGTTGTTCATCTTCATTCCTTCATTACGTCCCACCCTCCTTTCCCCCCTCCAAGGGGCTCCTGGAGGCTCGGAATGGTCCAAATCCCACATTAGGGGACCTGCTCAGAAATAGCCTCTACTTTCTTTATCAGGGCAAAATCGATCTGAGGTAACAGGGAGAGGGGCACTATGGGTAAACCTTAGCTCGAGAGTTTTTTGGCTGGCACGAGCTTTTTATAAGACTGACTTAGTTCCAAGGATGGAACCAACACCCATCTGTAATGAATGAATGAAGATTAACAACACAGATGGAACATTATGGTAAGAACATGACTTCTTTTTTTGCTATTTCCCTTTTGCAGAGCCTGGGGTTCACTATAAATTTCAAAAAGTCCTTTCTGACTCCTTCACAGGATCATGCCTTTTTGGGGTGCAGGATCCAGACTGTTCCAAAGCTGACATCCCTGCTTCCTCCCAAGGTTCTAACTCTCATATCTTTTTTTTTTTTTTTTTTTTTTAAGTCCCTTCTTTGCCTGGCTTCAGTAACAGCCAAAGAATTTCTGAGAGCTTCAGGGTTTGACTTCCACCATTCCTATGTTCTCTTTTACCAAGCTCCACATGAGAAGACTTCAGTGGTTTCTAAAATCACTTTGTCTTCAGCATTCTCAACCCCTCAGTTTCTGAGTTCCTCCTCTTCTGTTTGTCAAGCCGGAACATCAGTGGCGGATTCGGCAGCTGTCTCTCAGTTCAGTGCTCCATTTTCAATCACCTTTTTCCTCTCAGTTGCTGTTCACAGATGCTTCAGATTTTGGATGGGGAGCAGCTTTCGACTCCTTAAAGGTGCTGGGGGTCTGGTTACCTCATCTACAGAAAGACCACATCAGTGTCTGAGATGAGAGCTCTTCTGACTTTTCAGGCTTTTTTTCCTCTCTCCTCCTCAGGACCTGTCAAGGTGTTTACAGACAATACCACAGTGATGTGTTATGCCAACAAATGGGGAAGATGAGATCTTTTCTTCTTTGTTGGTTGGTACTTCTAATATGGGAACTAGCTATCCAGTATCAAGTGACACTTCAAGCAGTTTACATTCCTTCAGGTCAGAACATTGTGGCAAACTCTGAGCAGGTCCATAACTCAATCCTAGGAATAGAAGCTTCACAGTGATGTGTTTCTGGACATTGTCCACCAGTGGGATACTCCTCAAGTGGATCTTTTTGCCTCCCCTCTGAACAGACAGCTTCCTCTATTTTGTGCCCGAGTCCCAGGTCCTTTGGTTTGGAAGGTGGACACACACTCTTTCTTGGAGGGGGATTTTTCTTCATGCCTTTCCTCCCCTTCCTCTTATTCCAAAAGTCCTGTTCAAAATACAACAGGATGTTTCCAAAATCTTGTTGGTGACTCTCTTTTGGCTGAGACAGCATTGGTTCCCTCTTCTGCATTTAGCCAATGGCAATCCACACATTAGCTCAAAGGGTGGACCTACGCACACAAGACAAGGGATCTCTCATCCATCCCTACCTGTCCACTCTTCATTTGACACTGTGGGTGATAGGATTTTGATTCAACGTGGACATCTTTTTTCTAAGGAAATGCTTAGTGTCCTGCAGGAGACCAGGAAATCCTACTTATCCAAATATGAGGTTTTCTGTTTGGTGTCTTTTTCGTAACCTGGATCCACTTTCTATGGATGTTCCTTTGGTTTTATCTTGTCTGTGTGAACTGCTCAGTGCTGGGCTGGGTTATTCTTCTGTTAAGGCTCACTTATCAGCTATCTCTGCTTGAATGCCTTTATCACCTCCTTTAGCTTCTAGATTTAAAGCTAAACAATTTCATTCTTTATATTAGGTCCTAGGAAGCCTGTTCCTCCTCCCTGGGAACTTAATTTTGCTTTAGAAAAATTGACCCAGCCTCCTTTTGAGCCTGTAGCTTCAGCTTCCTTACAGCATTTTTCTGGAAGACTGTACTTTTGATAGCCCTTACCTCTACTAGATGGGTGTCTGAGATTCAAGCCATTATGGCTTGTCTTCCTTTTATAGTATTCCATAAGTAAGAGTGGCAGGGTGTCCCTTCATACTAATCATTTTTTATGCCCATGGTGGTGAATGAGTTGTCCTGATCAGTCTATTCATTTGCCCACCTTTTTCCCTTCTCCTCAATCTGCCAGTGAGAAGGTGCTGCAGACTTTGGATGTGCATAGACAACTCTGATTTTATTTGGATAAGACTAAGACCTTTCGTAAATCTGATCAGCTTTTTGTTTTATTTCATCCTAGGTCTTTAGGATTGGCTGTGTCCAAGCAGACTGTTTCTTCTTGGATTTCTAAAGCCATTTCTTTTTATTCTTTTCATGGTAAGAGCCTTCCTCCTTTTGTTAAGGCTCATTCTACTAGAACTGTAGCTTCTTCTGGTGCCTTTTTCAATGGTATGGATACTAACATTTTTCTTGAGGCAACTGCCTGGACTTCTCTGCATATATTTACCAAGCGCTACAAGTTGGAATTTCCAGAGCTAGAGCTGGTTTTGCTAGGGCCGTCCTTCATGGGTTCCTAGAGAGCTTTGCTGGTCCTTTCTCCTCCCTCTCTTCTTCCCGAGCTTTTGTCTTCTGATAATGCACATACCGGAGAAGTCCAGCGTGCTAGTGGACAAGCTGAGCAGGTACATTCTACCTCATGAGTGGTCCCTCAGTCAGACAGTAGCAGAAATGATTTCCCACAGGTGGGCTAGCCATGCTGCAATCTCTTTGTGCCCCCCCCCCGAATAAATGCAGTAGCTACTTTGCCCTAATCCACCTACAGGGGCCAGGGGGGGATCACTGAGGGATGCTGTCCTTCACAGTTGCTTCCTCCCCAGTCTCCTTTCTGCATATTCCCCAATTCCTTTAATCCCAAAGTTTCTACATAGATTTGCCAGGTTGAAGAACAAAGTATCCTCATTGCACCCTTTTGGCCTCGACAGATTTGGTTCCCCTTCCTGTGGCCTTATTTGATTCATCGTTCTTGGATCCTGGACCCAGCTCCAGATATGCTGTCTCACCCTACAGGTATGATACACCCGGACTTCCCGAGTCTCAAGCTAGAAGCTTGGTTTCTCCATTTCCAGTAATAGCCAGACAACCTATGCTCTCATCCCTTGCTCGCCAAATTTTATTTTCCTTCAAACAATATACAAGAAAACTTTATGATAGCAAGTGGAAAAAAACTGTGCACTAGGCGCTTCAAAATAATGCGGTCCCTTTTTCTGCAGTGATTCGTACTTTCCTGGAGTTCTTGACATTGGTTTTTAATCAAGGGACCAGTTCTTAAACAGTAAAGGTTCAATTAGCAGTGATTTCCAATTTCCATATTGGTCTTGATGGCTCTTCACTTGTTTCCCATAAACTTTGACATTTGTAGGCAATTGTGTTTTTCTACACAGATCAAAGGATTCAGAACTGCAGATACGTTATTTGTTTCCTTTGCTGAAGGGAAATTGGGCAAGCCTGTGTCTAGATCTTCACTAGCCAAGTGGCTTACTAACTGCATTTCCTTTATTTACAATAAGATGAACTTGCCTTTACCTAAACAACTGCTTGCTCACTCAACATGGTCGATAGCAGCTTCCTCAGTCTTTCATTCAAGAGCCTGTATGGATGACATTTGTGCAGCAGCAACTTGGGCTTCTCCTTGCACCTTCATCTCTCATTACAGACTGGACTTCATTTCCAGAGGTAGGGCATCATTTGGCTCAGTGGTGCTTAGGAATATCCTTCCTTGAGGCCGCCCTGGGATTTAGGTAGCTGGGGACTCTGTTCCATCAGTTAAGGACAGAATGAAAGTTGACAACATCAGATAAAGAAGTTATGTTTTTACCATAATGTTCCATCTGTGTTGTTCATTTTCATTTTTCTTCAACTCCCCACCCACCAACCCCCAACCATAATTTTTCTGGAAGAGCAAGTGGATAGAGCGAGTTTTTTGGGGTCTACTCCTCGCATTGTATAGCTCCGGATAACTTTGTTTTGCATTTCTGCTACATATTCTTTAAGCGTCTTTACATAAGAGTACGTTTTATTCTTCTGCTATAGTCTGCAAGCAAGATCTGAGGTAATGGGGTTTGTGCATTCTGGGTGAGGGAGAAGCTCGAGAGTTCAGTCTTGTTACGAGCTTTTACAGTGGCTGAGTCATATCTGAGGGCTTGGATCTGAACCTTTCAGTTGAGGAAGAATGAAAATGGACAGCACAGATGGAACGTTATGGTAGTACACAACTTAGTTTTACTAAAACATCCACATAAACAACTAATGTCTCTGTGTTCCTCTTCCCCCTTTGTTGATTCCTTGAGTATCTCCCATTGTAGGGACCCTTGTTGGAATTGGAATACGTGAGATCACTCCTATTTGCCAGTCTCTCTGAACACAGAACCTGAGAACTGAGCAAAAAAGTTTGATGCTCAAACTGTTCTGGGTTCACTTCCTCTACTACATTATTTACAGCAACAAATTCACTAAAAATATTATTGTTTAAAGATTTGAAGCTGGGGGAGGTTGGGGTATGCTTTGCCACCATCATACTCAAGCCTATCCCTTTCCATTTTCTTGATCTTGTTTGCTGTATCTACTTCTATAGATCTATAATTTTAATTGAAATACCATTGTATTCAACTTGGTAGAAAGGAAAAAGGCAAGTCATTAATAATCAAAGAATTCATTGCCTTAATATCATTGTTCAACTGATCCAGCCTACATTCATTGTCTTTAATAAGTAATTGCATGAGTTTAAAACCATATTTGCTGCAGTAACGCAGTCAATTCCCCCAGCAGAATTGTTTCATAAGAAACTGCTGCCTGAGAAGTCGCTACACGACCATTGTGTGAAGCCATCATTCCTGAGTCTTCCACAAGATCAAAACTAATAACCAAATCCACATGACATAAAAGCAATAGAAAAACAATGGATCTGAAGTAGGAACTTCATTTGTCAGCAACCTTTGGGATACGGATCCGATCTCGGATCCGAGCCGGCAACTTCTATCACAGCATAGATCTGAGCTCCTAGCTCCTCCCTTTACCCATAATCCCCTACCAACCCTGACTGACCTCAGATCTAGTTTGCCGCTCTTCAAGCAACAGCTAGATTCCAGAGCTCTTGGCAGATTTTTTGTGAGAAAAAGAAAGTTTTAATTTTTTTCCTATTTTCTCTTTTGAGTGTCTATGTGTGTGTTAGGTTCCCCCTTAGTGCTAATCTCACTCCTTTTAGTTTAAATTAGCTTATTTTTTAATTTTTATCTCTCCTCCCTGCCCTCGCTGGTCGCAATGTGTGTGTGTGTGTAGTGTGTAGGGGCCTAGCGGGTGTGTTTCCTTTTACTGATGTCAGAGGCCCCTAAAGCCATTTTTTTAAAAATGCACCGAGTGTGGCCACAAGCTTTCACTGGCTGATGGCCACACCCAGTGCATTAGGTGCCTTGGGGTTGAACACCTCTCCTCGGGTTGCGTGATTTGCGCTGCGTTCAACCCCCGGGCACTTAAGGATCGGAGGTCAAAGCTGATTCTGGTGGGCCTTTTGCCCCCAGACCCAGCTCCGGCCTCCGGTACTTCTGTGACCGCTACCCAGTCCTCGGTAGTGGCCACTCCTGCCTCCCTCCCTCCGGCCGGGACTCAACCTTCCACTGTGGCTCCAGAGGAGAGGGAGGCTAGGAAAGAGAAGCGGAGGGAGAAGCACCTTAAGCGGCGGGCCGAGGACTCCTCCTCGGCCCTGCCTGCCAAACGGGCTTCTCCCTCCAGGGTTGCTGGTTCGCCTCCTCCTCGGATCCGATCCCCTTGCTTCTCACCGGGACCTGAGGAGGAGGTAACCCAGTCCCTGTCGAGGTCATCGAGGCGGCACTCCAGGCCTGCCTCGGTGGCCTCCTCGAGGTCCACCTTCAGTATGTCAGATGCGGACATGGACCGGATGATGAGGAGGTTCATCCATGCCCAGATGCAGATTGGAGTGCTCTTGCTCCCCCTCGGGGAGCTCGACCCCCTTTTTTGCCCCTATCGCTCCTTTTCCGACCCGCCTTCCGGGTTCGGAGCTTTCGGAGCCGAGCCGCTTTGGATCCGGGGGTGGGTCGGAGCCGACAGTGCTAGGCACTTCGGCTCCGACGATTCCCTCGAATTTGTCGGATCCAACCTCTCGGAGCCGTGGGCCGAGCTTCGGATCCGAGGGACTCGGTGTGCTTTCGGCCCCATCCCGGTCGGAGCACGTGGGTCCTTCAGATCCGATAGTCTCGACTCTGGGTCCGAACCCCGCCTCGGATCCGAGTGGGAGCCGGATCTCGGATCCGTCAGAGAGCGGCTCCCCCTCGGCTTTCGCGGTGGTAGAGAAGGTATTGTTGAGTGTATCCAGGCCTCCGGTCCTGGCTTCGGCTCCCCCCTGCACTCCCTCTCAGCCTGTCCTGGCTCCCCTCACCCGGCCCTCGGGGCAGCCTGCTTCAGCACCTCTAGGTGTTCAATATTGCTGGTGAGGACTCCTCGGACAGCTCACCCAAGGAGGTTCCTCACAAGTCGAAGTGCAAGAGGAGGCACGTGGACTCCCCTGAGTCCCTCACAGAAGATACGGACTTGGATGAAGGGGAAGGCTCCCAAAGGTCACCCCCCAAGGATGTCTCCTTTGGAGACATCATGGAAGTGCTCAGAATCGGGGGGTGGTCTGTCCCCAAGGCTTCCTCCGATGAGTCCGTATTCCTAGAGGCGTTCGAGACAGGGCCATCTACCTCTTGGGTGTCCCCTCCCCCCGACCCCTTGGTGGATCTTATAGCCACTTGGGCTTGGAGGGAGCTGGACACTGTAGAGCCTGTTCTCAAGCACCCGGACAAAATCTTGAGTCCCCCGACAGAGAGAACCCATTGGAGCAGAGGTCCCCCTGTGGATGCCATGTTGGTGGCTGCAGCCACCAAGAGTGAGTTGGCTCAGGAGAGCCCCACGGTTCATCCGCCGAGCAAGACGTCTCGCGCGATGGACCACCTTGGGAAGTGGGCCTTCAGTTCAGCGACCTTCTCCATGAGGGCCCTGAACTATATGGCACACTTCATTTGGATGCAGCGGGATTTAATCAAAGAATACGCTGCTTGCCCCCAGGGTCCATGTCGGAAGGGGACGAGCAACTGTACTCCTCCCGAATGTCCACCCTACGTTCTATTTCCAACACCTCTATGCGGCTTTTGTCTCGCGCCACTGAGGGAGCCGCTAGAGCAGGCGGAGTCGGGCTGGTCATGAGGAGGCAAGCCTGGCTCCGACATTGTGACTTCTTGGAACCCTTTAAGGCATCATTTGCGAATGCCTCTTTTGATGGTTCTGCTTTGTTTGGCAAAACCGTTCGTGACACCCTTGTCCAGAGTGAGAAAGACGGGAAGACGTCTGCCATCAGAGTCCGCTTCTCTACTCCCCAGAGGTCCTTTACCAAGAACCAAAAGGGTCAGAAGAAGATGTGGTTCTGGAAATCGCATCAATCCCAGTCTGCTCCAGACAACCAGTCCTCTCGTGACAGAGGAGGACAGGGAGGACGCCGCCCTAGAGGCAGAGGGCGTCCGAGGAATTTTGGGACCAGAGAACCCTTCTCTGAGAGGCCCACTCAGAACCCCTGAGGGGTTGCTCGGCTGTTCCACTCTGGAGCCAGTCGGGGGACGTTTTTCGAGGCACCTAGCAATGTGGGAGTCCATAACAACGGATTGCTGGGTGCTTCGGGTTATATCCAGAGGCTACCAAACTCCCTTTCTTGTTACCCCCAGAAACAGAAGCCTCCCTGATGTACCACCCAATCCCAGAGGGAGGCGGCTGCTGTAGAAATTCAGCAGCTCTTACAAAAAAGAGCCATCCAGCCCATCCCCCCAGATCAGCTCGGATCAGGGTTTTACTCCAGGTTCTTTCTGTTGCCAAAAAAGACGGGGGACGCGAGGCCCATCCTGGACCTCTCTCTCTTGAACCTGGCAGTACCAAAGGTAACGCACTACAATCTATTCTCCCACTACTGCGGGAGAACGACTGGATGTGCTCAATAGACCTCAAGGATGCGTACTATCATATTCTGATAGACAGACGCTCCAGGAGGTTTCTCTGCTTCCGGCTGGGAGCCAGCCATTTTCAGTTCAGGGCCCTTCCCTTCGGTCTCACCTCAGCCCTCAGGGTGTTCACCAAGGTCTTGGCAGCGATAGCGGCCCACCTGAGACTCCAGGGAATTCAGGTCTTTCCGTACCTAGACGACTGGCTCCTTACCGCCCCAACAAGGCATCTTCTTTGCTCATGCAGGGATTATTTCCTCAATCTGGTTCCACTCTTAGGGTTGACCATCAACATGGCCAAATCCTCCCTGGCTCCTACACAGGTATTAGATTTCATAGGGGCGAGGTTGGACTCCAGACTGATGCTTGCTTTCTTGACTCCAGATTGGCTTCAGAACCTGAGGTTCCACGTGCAGGCCATCCTTCAACTCCAAGCCCCTCCGGCGGAACTGGTCCTGAGGCTCTAGGGTCCATGGCGGCAGCAATTCCGCTGCTGCCATTGGCCCGGCTGAATATGAGGGTCATACAGTGGACCCTTCAGGTACAATGGTCCTTGTCTCGCAATCCCCTGTCTCATCCCATTCCCCTAAGCAGGGTTTGCAAAAGGTCACTCGTGTGGTGGCTCCAGTCCCCCAATCTCCACACGGGACGCCCCTTCTTGCTGCCTCCGCCAGTCGCCACAGTGACCACGGACGCTTCTCGCCTGGGGTGGGGGGGGCATTATTCAGGCAGAACGGTCCAAGGCACGTGGAACGACATAGAGACCTCATTGCATATCAATGTCCTAGAGATGAGGGCAGTGCTTTTGACGTTGCAAGCACTTCACAACCGTCTTCCGGTGGGGACGATTGCAGTACAGATGGACAACATGTCAGTCATCTGGTACATCAACAAACAGGGGGGAACCAGGTCTTACCCACTCTGCCGCGAGGCCATGAGAGTATGGGAATGGGCGATATCCACCAACCACTTTCTCATCGCAACGCACATTCCGGGACGGTCCAACATTTTAGTGGACAAGCTCAGTCATATTATCCTGACTCCTTACAAATGGTCTCTCAATCCTCTAGTTGCAGAGCAAGTATTTGCCCGATGGGGGCGACCTTGTTGCGATCTTTTTGCGTCTCCCTCAAATACCAAATGCAGCGATTACTTCGCTCTGATCCCCCCTCCAGGGGAGTCCCCGAGAGACTCTCTAGTTCATGCTTGGCCTCCTGGTCCGCTTTATGCTTACCCTCCTCTGCCCCTGATGTTGAAACTATTGCAGAAAACCAGTCAGTTGGGGAGCAAAATGATCCTCATTGCCCCTTTCTGGTCTCGTCAGATGTGGTTCCCTTACCTATGGTCACACATGATTCATCCGCCCTGGATGTTGGATCCCCTCCCGGATCTCATTTCACACCCCCTAGGTCTTCCGACTCCGAACCTGGCCAACCTCAAGCTGACTGCTTGGTTGCTCCAGTTCCGCTCCTGATAAGGACTCCCGGAATCTCCTCACCAGTCAAAGCCATTCTAGTAGCAGCTCACAAGCCTTCCACGAGAAGGGTCTATCGGAGTAAATGGAAATGTTTTTCCATTTGGGCAGAGCACCATCATTTAGATCCTTTTACGGCGCCGGTAGCGTCAGTTCTAGATTTTCTAACTTCTCTCTTTCACCAGGGGGCTAGTTCCTCCACGGTCAAGGTACAACTCACAGCAATTTCACACTATCATGTTGGGCAGGAGTCAGGCCCGCTTATTACTTCCAAGCTGTGTAAGACCTTCCTTAAGGGTACCTTCCTCCTCAGGCGCCCGGTCAAAGAGGTGGTACCTCCATGGGATTTATCCCTAGTTTTGCAGGCCTTGACTAGCCCCCCTTTTGAGCTGGCGGCCACTGTTGATCTTAAATATCTCTCTTGGAAAACGGCCTTTTTGGTGGCCATAACTTCAGCCAAGAGGGTCTTGGAACTCCAGGCTCTCTGTGTCAAACCACCGTATTTGGTTTTCCACCCAGACAGAGTTTCCCTCATGATCAATCCGTCTTTTCTACCTAAGGTATCTTCGGAAGCTAACATTAATCAATCTATTAATCTCCCAGTATTCTTCCCCATCTATCAAAACAAAGGAGAGTATAAGCTGCACTCTTTAGACGTGCACAGACAACTACGTTTTTATATTCATCGAACTACTGGTCATAGGCAATCCAATCAGTTGTTTGTCTCCTTTGCCAAAAACAATTTCGGCAAGTCAGTTTCTAAAGTTACCCTCTCCCGATGGATATCTAGTTGTATTCTCTTAGCATATCAGAGCTCGGGAAGGCCTGCACCTCAGGGAGTCCGTGCTCATTCTACTAGGGCCGTTGCTACTTCGGCTGCCTTCAAGGCTAGGGTTTCCCTGGATGACATTTGTTCTGCAGCCACTTGGGCTTCATCTCATACCTTTATCAGCCATTACAAAGTAGATATTGTCTCCTGGGTTAGGGCATCTTTATCTAACGTTATGGTGAGTACATAACTTCTTATTTACTCAGGATAAAAATGGATCCCCAAATCTTTTTAATATTAATATCACACTCATGATCAGAAATGTAAAACTATTGGTATATAAGGATCTGAAGTAGTTACTTCATTTGCTCTGCAACCTGTGGGGTATCGGATCCGACTTCGGATCCGAGCCGGCAGCTTACCAAGCTCCAAGATCTGAACTCCTAGCTCCTCCCCCTACCCATAATCCCCTGCTACCAACCACATTACCTCAGATCGTTTTTTGCCACGGCTGAAGAAGCTTTACTTTTGAAGAGCTCCTGGCTGGGTGAGATCGTTTCTATCTTTTTTTCACCAAAAAGTTTTCAAAATCGTGTGTGTGATAGTAAACCTTCTACCCCCTTTTTAGTGTTAGTTTTTTACATTTTTACTGGTACAGTTAATTAGTTTTCTTTGTCACTCCCCCTCCCCCCTTAGCGTTTGGGTGTGTCTGTGAGTGCTTCAACATGGCGGAAGGGCCTAAGGCCATTTTTTTCCAAATGTACTGAGTGTGGCCACAAGCTTTCCCCAGCTGATGGCCACACTCAGTGCGTTTTGTGCCTGGCGGCAGCCCATCTCTCAGAGGCCTGCCAGATCTGTGCGGCCTTTAATCCTCGGGCACTTCTGAATAGGAAGAACAAGCTGATCCTGGCGGGAAAGCTCCCCCCAGGAGTCAGCTTCTTCTTCCTCTCCTGTTCGGGCTCCGGCTGCTTCAGCGGCCTTGGCGCCCTCTGTTACCTTAGCTCAACCCGGGACTCAACCTCCCACTTCGGGTTTGAGCTCTGGGGAAACTAGTGCCTCCTCAACTAAGGAGAAGAGGCACAAGGATAAGGAGGGACATAGATCCCATAAAAGGCGGGCCGAGTCTCACCCTTCGGCTCCGCCAGCAAAAATAACTAAATCTCCTTCGGAGGTCTCCGGATCCTTCTCCTCTCGGCTCCGTTTGCCTAGCTTCTTGCCGGAGCCGGAGGAGGAAGATCGGTCTCCCTCGAGGTCGTCGAGGTGGCCCTCCCGGCCCGCCTCGACTACCTCTTCCAGGTCAACTAAAAGCATCTCCGAAGCGGATATGGATCGGATGATGCGTCGGTTCTTACAGACCCAAATGCAGATGGGGGTGCTCTTGCCTCCCCCCCCTCTGGGGGGGAGCGCGGCCCCCATGTTTGCCCCGATCACTCCTTCTCTGACTCGTTTTCGGATCTCGGAGTCATCGGATCCGTGCCCATTCGGACCCAGGGAATTGTCGGCGCCGATAGCGCTGGTCTCTTCGACACCGACTATGCCCTCGAGCTTGTCGGATCCGAGCTCTTGGGGCCGAGGGCTGAGCATCGGATCCGAGGGAGTTGTATCTTCGGAGCTGTTGGCTTCGGAGCGCACCTCTCTCTCGGCGCCGACTGCTTCAGCTCCGACCCCGATCCCTTCCTCGGAGCCGAGGAGATTGCTCTCAGAGGCTGGCGAGGGTGATTCTCCTTTGGCTTTTGAGGTAGTGGAGAGGGTAATGTCGAGATCCTCCAGATCCCCAGTTCGGGCTTTGGATCCACCCATACCCCCACTGTATGAGGGTCTGTCTTCCATCATCCGACCATGGGGACAGCCTGCCCAAGCCCTCCAGCTAGTTCCTGTTGAGGAACAACAACCCGTGGACAAGCCCTCTTCGGATAGCCCCACCGAGGAGGTTCCTCGGAAACGTCGGTGTAAAAGGAGGCACCTGGACTCCCCCGAGTCCATTACCACTGACACGGACTTAGATGATAGGGAGGGTTCCCCAAGGTCACCCCCTGAAGATGTCTCCTTTGGAGACATCATAGAAATGTTGCGTATTAAGGGGGGGGTCTGCCCAAAAACCTTCCCTTGATGAATCCGTGTTCCTGGAGGCATTTGAGGCAGGTCCATCTACTTCCTGGGTGTCCCCTCTGGCCGACCCCCTGGTGGACTTAATTACCACCAGGGCGTGGAAGGAGCCCGACACCGTGGAGCCAATACCTAGGCGTCCCGACAAAATACTAAGTCCTCCCACAGATGGGCAATCATGGGCCAAAGGATCCCCTGTTCATGCCATGTTGGTGGCGGCGGCCACCAAGAAAAAACTCGCTCAGGAGAGTTCTCTGGTCCACCCGCCAGATAAAGAATCTCGAGCGTTGGACCGGATTGGGAAGCAGATGTTTGCTTCAGGGACCTTTTCTATAAGGGCGCTGAACTATATGGCACATACCATCAGGCTACAGTGAGACTTGATCAAGGAATACGCTGCAGCCCCCCCAGAGTCCATGTCGGTCGGAGACAGGAATGTGTTTACGACACGAATGGCCACTCTGAAATCCATCTCTCATGCTTCGGAGGGAGCCGCTAGAGCCAGCAGAGCAGGGGTCGTCTTACGACGTCACGCCTGGCTCCATCTTTGCGACTTCACGGATCCCAAGGCGTCCTTCGCGAACGCCCCCTTTGACGGTTCTGCTCTTTTCGGCAAGACCATTCGCGATACGCTGGTCCAAAGTGAAAAGGATGGGAAGACGCTGTCTGCCGTCGGAGTCCGCTTCTCTAGCCCCCAAAGATCCTTCTCCAGGAATCAGAGGGGACAAAAGAAGCTGTGGTTCCGCAAGTCTCAGCAATCCCATCCAGCTGCGGATCACTTGTCCTCTAGAGGCAGAGGAGGACAAGGTGGACGCCGGCCCAGAGGCAGAGGGGGGCCGCGTAATTTTGGGTCTAGAGAACCTTTCTCGGACAGACCCGCGCAACAGCCCTGAGGGCTTGCCCGACTGTCCCTCTCTGGATGCAGTCGGGGGGCAGTTGACGGAGCACCTGTCAAACTGGGAGTCCCTTACAACGGATCGATGGGTGCTCCGTATCATTTCCAGAGGTTACTTCATTCCTTTCCTAAATCTTCCCCCCAAAACCAGACACCTCCCTGATGTACCACCTGATCAGAGGGAGGCGGCGGCTTTAGAGATTTTAAATCTGCTAAGAAAAAGAGCCATCCAGCCCGTCCCCCCAGATCAGTCTGGATTGGGTTATTACTCGAGGTTCTTTTTGGTGCCAAAGAAAACGGTGGACCTCAGACACATCTTAGACCACTCCGCTCTGAACCTGTTTATTCCCAAGGAAAAGTTCCGGATGGTCACTCTTCAATCTATCCTCCACCTTCTGCGGGAGAAAGACTGGATGTGTTCCATAGACCTCAAGGATGCGTACTACCACATTTTAATGGGCAGACTACCCAGGAGGTTTCTCCGCTTCAAGCTCGGAGCCAGTCATTATCAATTCAGGGTTCTTCCATTCGGCCTCACTTCAGCCCCCAGAGTGTTCACCAAAGTCATGGCGGTGGTTGCTGCCCACCTGAGACTTCAGGGCATTCAGGTCTTCCCGTACCTAGACGACTGGCTCCTTAACGCGACCAACAGGCATCAGCTCTCGGTAGCGAGAGATTACACACTGACTCTAGCCCACAACCTAGGCATTTCAGTAAACCTGCAGAAGTCCTGCTGTGCCCCACTCAAGCCCTGGAATTCATAGGGGCCAGGTTGGATACTTGAATCTCTCGAGCTACCCTAACATCAATCAGACTAAACAGCTTGTCTTATCAGATATTAGCCCTTCTCTGGAATCCTTCTCCTCCAGCAGAGTAAGTCCTGAGGGCACTAGGGTCTATGGCAGCCACGATCGGTCTTTCCCTCCATGCCCGCCTGCGAATGTGAATATTGCAATGGACCCTTCAAGTCCAGTGGTCCCTCTTGCTCCACCCATTGAACACGCCCATACCGCTGAGCAGAGTTTGCAGGGACTCCCTTCTTTGGTGGTTGCATGCGTGGGAACTCAGAGAAGGGAGGCCGTTTGTGATCCCCCTGGTCGAAGCCACGTTGACCACGGACGCTTCTCGCTTCAGGTGGGGGGGGGGCATTGTTCAGGCAGATCCGTTCAAGGCACGTGGACTCCTCTAGAGACCGCATTGCATATCAGTGTCCTAGAGATGAGGGCTGTGCTTTTGGTGTTGCAAGCTCTCCACGACCTTCTTCCCCTGGGGACTATTGCGATCCAGACAGACAACATGTCTGTAGTTTGGTACATAAACAAACAGGGAGGAACCAGATCCTACCCCCTGTGTCGAGAGGCCATGAGAGTTTGGGAATGGGCGATCTCCACCAACCGCTTTCTGGTAGCAACGCACATCCCGGGATGATCCAACATATTAGCGGACAAGCTAAGTCGGGTGCTTCTCACTCCGTACGAGTGGTCTCTGAATCCATCTGTTGCGAAACAGATCTTCCACAAATGGGGTCAGCCTTGCTGCGATATTTTTGCTTCTCCTTTAAACACAAAATGCAGCGAGTACTTCGCAATAATTCCCCCCAGAGGGGAAACCCCCAGAGACGCTCTGGTCCATGCTTAGCCTCCCAGGCTCCTTTATGCTTATCCTCCCCTTCCTCTCATGATGAAGTTCATTCAGAAAGCCTGTCGGTTGGGGAGCAGAGTTATCCTCATAGCCCCATTCTGGCCTCGGCATATCTGGTTCCCCTTTCTGCGGTCTCACACTGTGGCACCTCCGTGGATTCTGGATCCCAGTCCAGAACTGATTTCTCATCCCGCGGATTGCCCAACGCCCAACCTGGTCAACCTCAAGCTTGCGGCTTGGCTGATCCAGTTCCATTAATGGCTAGGACTCCCGGTATCTCGTCTCCCGTTAAGGCCATTCTGGTTGCGGCTCATAAGCCATCTACCAGAAAACTTTACAACAGTAAGTGGAAACGTTTTTCCATTTGGGCTGAAGATAAGGGCTTGGACCCATTTACTTTCACTATCCCGACCATCCTGGACTTCCTCTCGTTAATCTTTCAACAGGGAGCAAGCGCTTCTACGGTTAAGGTACAATTGGCGGCCATCTCCCATTTTCATGTGGGTGATGGCATAGGTTCCTTAGCATCTACAAAGTTGTGCAAAACCTTCTTACGAGGCATCTTCCTTTTAAATCCACCGATAAAGTCTGTGGTTCCCCCATGGGACATCACTCTAGTCTTGCAAGCCTTAACGAGTCCACCTTTCGAACCGGCGGCCTCAATTCCGTTGAAGTTCTTGTCATGGAAAACAGCCTTCTTAGTGGCTATTACTTCTGCCAAAAGGGTTTCAGAATTACAAGCCTTGTGTATGAAGCCTCCTTACCTTATCTTTCACAAAGATAGTGTGTTCCTCAGGACTAACCCGTCTTTCTCGCCTAAGGTTGCTTCAGAAGCAAATATAAATCAATCAATAAATCTACCAGTGTTTTTTCCCACATTTCAGAACAAGGGAGAATACACATTACACAAATTGGATGTACACAGACAGCCGAGTTTCTACTTGCATAGGACTAGAGAGTTTTGCAAGTCGGACCAGTTATTTGTCTCGTATGCAAAATCAGCCATGGGTAAAGCCATTTCCAAAGTCACTGTAGCAAATTGGATTCGTCAGTGTATTATTCAGGAGTATATATCGTCTGGCAAACCAGCCCCGGTTAATATCCGTGCTCATTCTACAAGATCTGTAGCCACCTCAACAACCTTCTGGTCTAGGGTTCCAGTAGACGACATATGTTCAGCAGCTACTTGGTCCTCTTCTCATACGTTCATTTCTTATTATAAATTAGATGTGATTTTGAGAAGTAGGGCTTCTTTTGGCTCCGCGGTGCTTCGGAATATCCTTCCGTAAGGACCACCCAGGTTCTTATAAGGTAGCTGGGGACTCTGTCCCACAGGTTGCAGAGCAAATGAAGTAACTACTTCAGATAAAGAAGTTATGTACTCACCATAACGTTCCATCTGAGTAGGTACTTCATTTGTCTGCAACCGACCCTCCCCTGCCATCCCCCGAACCTTTCGGGATTTTCTGATCACCTTTGCAGTTGATATTTCATATTTACAGGTTGGTAAGGCAAAAAAAACTATCTGAGGTAATGTGGCTGGTAGCAGGGGATTATGGGTAGGGGGAGGAGCTAGGAGCTCGGATCTTGGAGCTTGGTAAGCTGCCAGCTCAGATCCGAAGTCGGATCCGATACCCCACAGGTTGCAGACAAATGAAGTACCTACTCAGATGGAACGTTATGGTGAGTACATAACTTCTTTTTATACTTCACGATAATGGAATAGAATGGTTGGTCACTTTTGCGTTCCCAGAATTCCTTTTCCACTTCAGACTATAGTAACATTAATGGAATTGGTGTTGACTTGCAATTGTCTTTTTTGAAGGTGAATATTTCCATCAAATTTCTGGAGTAGCCATGGCTGCGGCTCCTGCCACTTGCTACGCCAGTGCGGTTCTTGCTGAATAGGAGGAGATCAATGTGTTAAAATCTGAATTTGTTCTTTTACTAAACACATATTGTAGATTTTTAGATGACATACTGATTTTATGGAAAAGTTCTGTTGAACACTGGCAGGTGTTTTTGAGATCACTGGAAGATTCTTTAGAATTTTTAAAGGTTACACCTCACATTGATGTGAATCAGATTAATTATTTGGAAGTAACTATTACTAAGGATTATGAATTGAGAAATTACACTTCAGTGATTTATCATAAAGAAGCATTCTCTGACTCGTACCTACATTATATTAGTTGTCATCCATTACACCAAAAGAGAGGAATTTGCCAAAAATCTTTAAACGTTAAAGATTCGATGGAGAGGGGTAAAAATTCTGAATCGATTGCAATAGGTACACTTTGCACTTTTAAATGTGGAAAGTGCAGGCTTTGCAGATACATAAGTGACTGTTCAAGTGTGTTCATTGAAGGTGTGGATAAAAGTATTACAGCTAGGAACATATATGACTGCAGCTCTTACTGTGTTGTTTACATACCCAGCTGTCATTGATGTACCAGTTTTTATATAAGAAAGACTGCTAGGAATCTTTCCAAATGTATATATGAGCATATGTTGACTATTAAAGAGAGAGATGTAAACAATGCACTTGCCAAGCATTCTTTTTCTTGTGATGGTTTAAGGAAATTTAGGCTCTGAAGTAGTTAACTTCATTTTATCTGCAACCTGTGGGTATTCTGATCCATATCAGATCCGAGATGGAAACTTTTCAAGCATTTGCTCCGAGCTCCTCCCCCTTACCCATAACCCATCACCATCTCTTACCTTCCCCCAGATCTCGTTTGCCGCTTCGTGCATCAGCATCGTGATCTCTGTAGCTCAGAGCATAGGGTATTTTAAGTGCTTTTTTGGTCGTTTTTCTAAAGGATAGTGAGTGTGTGTTTTCACTTAGTTCTCTTTCCTTCCCCAAACTCTTGTTCGTCGGTTGTAAAAAAAAAAAAAAAAAAAAAAAAGTTTGTTGTAAAGTAGTTTAGTGCAGGCCCTCCCTACCCCTTAGGTGTGAGTGCTCTTGGTGTGTCGTTCTTAAGTAGGTTAGCTGTGTGTGTTTGTAGTATGGCTGATCAGCCAAAACCTACCTTTAAGAAATGAGTGTGGCCCTAAGCTTTCACCTGCTGATGGTCACACTCTATGTGTTGTTTGCCTGGGTATTTCCCATCTATCTGTGCAGTGGAGTGTGTGCGCCGGATTTAACTCCAGGGCTTTGAAAGAAAGGAAGGCCAAACTTGGTAGCAAAAGGCCTTCTACCTGCTTCCTCTCTGGACTCATCGGCCTTGGCTCCTGCAGCAGCTGCCGAACCTCCCCCTCCGGCTGGGACTCGTCCTCCCACTAGACCTGTTGAAGGGGAGGCCAAAGGAAGAGACAGGAAGAAAGACAATGACAGAGACAGTTGGGGGGATAGGCCCTGTAAACGGTCTCCAGAGCGGGAGCCCTTCCGTAGCCCGCCTTCTAAAGTATCGAGACCTACGTCTCCTTGGCTCCACTCCTCGAGATTCTCCCCGGAGCCGACGGAGCCCTTGGATCCGAGGCCTTCATCTAGGTCGTCGCAAACACCAGCCTGATCCAAGTCGGTTGCCTCCTCACGCTTGACTCTGAGTCTGTCGGAATTGGATAGGGACAGGATGATGAGATTTATTCGGACCCAAATCCAGATGGGAGTCTTGCCGGGCCCCTCTCCCTCTGGAGGGGGGACCTCCATGCCCTTCTTTCATCCAATTTCTCCTTTCCCAATCCGGCCTGCGGTTTTGGGGTTTATGGATCCAAGGATCTTCGGAGCTGGGGGTTCAGCGCCGACAGTTCCTCCAACCTCGACTCTGGCGAATACCTTGAGTTCCTCGGATCAGACTAGTTTGGATCAGAGGACAGGGAGTCAGATCCGAGGGAATGGAGGTGTCTTCGGCTCTGACTTTGTCGGATCCGAGCCGTTCCTTCTGAACTCCGGCTACTCCAGCCTTGGCCCCGATCCTCACGGTGGACTCAGGGAGAGCTTCCTCCTTGTTTGGTGCTAAGGAGGTATGCTCTCAATCAGCGTTCGACGTGGTGGAGTGGGATGTCTCCCAAAGATCGGGACCCCAGTCTATTATCTTGGATTCAGCCCAGACTCCCTTGGATTCGATTACGACTGCCTTCAGCTTGTCCCAGGGACAGCCCGTGCTAGAGAACCCCCAGGTGGTTCCCCTGGAAGAACCCCTGTGGCTCACGAGTCCTCTTCAGAGAGTCCCACTGAAGAGGATCCCCATAAGCACACGTGTAAAAGGAGGCACCTGGACTCCCCGTCCTTGACAGAAGACACTGATTTAGATGGAGAAGGTTCCCCCAGATCACCTCCCGAGGATGTCTCCTTTGGAGACGTCTTGGTGATCCTTCACCAGAGGGGAGGTTGGTCAGCCCCAAAACCTTCTACGGATGAATCAGTGCTCGTGGAGGCATTTGGCACGGGCCCATCTACGTCCTGGGTGTCCTCACCTGCGGATCCCTTAGTGGATCTTATCACCACGCCAGCATGGAAGGAGCCTGATACCATAGAGCAGATACCAAAATGCCCAGACAGGATTCTCTCTCCACCCTCAGACAGACAGGCCTGGTATAAAGGATCCAGTGTGGATGCTATGGTGGTTGCAGCAGCCACCAAGAGGGAACTGGCCCAGGAAAGTTCCTCGGTCCACTCTCCGGACAAGGAGTCCAGGGCGGTGGATCGATTTGGGAAGTAAGTGTATTCTTCAGTGACATTTTCCATCCAAGCACTGAACTATTATTTGGCACACTTTATACAACTGCAGTGAGACCTAGTCACGGAGTTAGCTGAGTTGCCCCCTAGATTCTTTGTCGCTGGAGGACAAGTGTCTGTTCTCTGTGAAAATGTCGCCTCTGAAATCAGTATCGAATACGTCTATGCAGCTCCTTTCCCATCCTATGGAAGGAGCGGCTAGTGCGTCTGGGACTGGCGTGGCTATGAGGTGACACGCTTGGCTCAGACTGTGTCAATTCATGGACCCCTTCAAGGCATCTTTCACAAATGCTCCCTTCGATGGTGGTTCTCTCTTTTTGGAAAGACCGTACGTGACACCCTTGTCCAGAGCAAAAAGGACTGGAAGACTTTGTCTTCTGTCAGAGTCTGTTTCTCTAGCCCTCAAAGATCCTTTTGTAGGATTCAGAGAGGGCAAAAGAAGGTGTGGTTCTGAAAATCACAGTTTTCCTGGGACTCTCAGGACAACTCGTCCTTTAGAGGCAGAGGGGGGATGCAGCCCCAGAGGCTGAGAGGGTTCAAGGAACTTTGGGTCTAGGGAGCCCTTCTTGGGCAGGCCCACACAGCAGCCCTGAGGGGTTGCCTGACTGTCCTACTCTGGAAGCAGTCTGGGGAGTCCATAACTGTAGATCGTTGGGTGCTTCAAATAATATCCAGAGGCTACACCATCCCGTTTGTTACCCCTCCTGTCCAACCAAAGCGCCTCCCAGATGTCCCACCCGCTCAAAGGGAGATGGCAGCATTGGAGATTTCCAAGCGGATTCACAAATGAGCCATCAAACTGCCTCCTCCCCCAATCAATCCGGATCATGCGTTTACTCCAAGTTCTTTTTAGTGCCAAAAAAGATGGGGGACCTCAGGCCCATTTTGACCTGTCAGCTTTAAACCTGACTGTCGCCAAGCATAAATTCTGGATGGTCACCCTACAGTCCAGTCTACTTTTTCTTTGAGAACGCGACTGGATGTGCTCGGTAGACCTTCAGGATGCTTACTACCACATCAAGATGTGCAGAAGCTCCAGGAGGTTCCTTCGCTTCCGGCTGGGAGCCAGTCATTTCCAGTTCAGAGGCCTACCCTTCAGTCTCACCACAGGCTCCAGGATGTTTACCAAGGTAATGGCAGTCGTAGCGGCTTACCTGAGGCTTCAGGTAAGTTCAGGTATTCCCTTACCTAGATGATTGGCTCCTCATTGCTTCCACCAAGCGTCTTCTTTGCCTAGCCAGAGATTCCTTCCTTCATCTTGCAGTCCAGCTAGGGATTACTATCAATGTTTCCAAGTCCCTCTTGAAACCAGTGCAGTTCTTGGACTTTATTGGGGCACGGCTGGACTGTCTTCGACTAAAAGTTTTCCTAACTCCAGACAGGGTCCAGAGCCTATGGGTCCATATATCAGTAGTTCTTGGCCCCAGGTTACCAAAGGCGGGCGATGTTCTCAAAGCCCTGGGTTCTATGGCTACAGCAATCTCGATCCTCCCCTGTGCGTGTCTTCACATGCGTGTTCTTCAATGGACTCTAGCCGTACAGTGATCTTGGCTAGATCTCCCCATGGAACATCCAATTCAAATCAGCAAAGCCTGCAGGGCGTCAGTTCTCTGGCGGCTCCAATCGCCGGAGATCTTAGCAGGATGCCCATTCATTTCACCCACAGCCGAAGCCACAGTAACCACGGATGCCTCCCAGCTTGGGTGGGGGGGGGGCACTATCTGGGGAGGACGGTCCAAGGCATGTGGTCCCAGATCGAGACCAGATTGTATATCAGTGTTCTGGAGATGAGAGCAGTGCTTTTAGCGTTGCAAGCCTTCCACACTGTTCTTCCTCTGGGGACGATTGCAATTCAGTCAGACAACATGTCAGTTGTCTGGTACATAAATAGGGAGGAACCAGATCTTACCCACTGTGTCGTGAGACCATGAGAATATGGGAGTGGGTGATCTCCACCAGTCGGTTTCTGATTACAACGCACATCTCGGGATACTCCAATATTTTAGTGGACAGATTGAGTCAGGCTGTTCTAATGCCATACGAGTGGTCTCTGAACCAATCGATAGCAGTGGAGATCTTCCATGCACAGGGTCAGCCGTGCTGCGATCTCTTCATGTCTCCTTCCAACTCAAAGTACAGCAAGTTCTTCGCTTTGATCCCCTGACCAGGGGATCCCCCCAGAGATGCTCTAGTCCATGCTTGGCCTCCCGGGTTACTGTACGTTTATCCCCCATTACCTCTTATTCCAAAGTTTCGTTAGAAAGCTTGCTGAGTGGGGTGCAAAGTAATCCTCATTGCCCCGTTCTGGTCCCGTCAGGTGTGGTTCCCCTTCCTCTGGTCTCATGTTCTAGCTCCTCCTTGGATTCTGGATCCCTGCCCAGATCTGATTTCCCATCCCATCCTCAGGCACTTGTCCGCCCCACCTGGACAGCCTCAAGGTTATGGCTTGGTTGCTCCAGTTCCCTTGATTGCCAGAACTCCCAGTCTTTCATCCTCAGTAAGAACTATTCTGGTGGCGTCTCATAAGGCCTCCGCTAGGAAGATTTACTGCAGCAAATGGAAATGATTCTGTATTTTGGCTTCTCACAGAAACCTGGATCCTTTTACAGCCCCTGTTCCTGCAGTGTTGAATTTCTTAGCCAATATTTTTCAGCAAGGGGCTAGTTCCTCCACTGTGAAAGTGCAACTGGCTGCTATCTCAAATTTCCATGTTGGCGAAAACATGAATGCCCTGGCCTCTTCTAGACTGTGTAAGGCTTTTCTTAAAGGTAATTCAAAAAACAATGTAGACCAGCAGACAATGGTATCCTGATAAAAAATTATATTCTTTATTCTTTGTTATGCCATAAGGCACATAAAAAAGGCAAAAAGCTTTTGTCTGGGCCTCGTTGCTGTTTAGCTGTTGTACTGGACGCTGTTTATAATTTTGGAAGGTGAAGATAAGGTTCCTTTGATTGGTCCATATAGTTTCCAAATATATTGTGAAGTAAGAATCATACTGAAGGTCATTACTATTTTTTAATATATTTTTTTAGATTTTATGTACTTTGGATATGGCTATGGATATTAATCAGCTGTTACAAGGGCTTGCCTCTAACCGCAATGATTTGGCCTTTTTTGGGCTAGATGATGCACATCCTGAACAGGATTACTGTACACCTACCCCTGATCAGGAATCATGTACCTCCCTTTTTTCAAAACTGGGCAAGAGAGTGAAACTATTACGTAGTAACGTTTGGCACTTAAGATTATTTAAGGCATATAAGGCCAAGTATATTACCCCTCGGGGCCTTAGGGTCAAGGTCCAACCATTGGCTCATAATCCAAATGAGAATTTAATGAAGTCTTGTGGTGCAGCCCAACATAAGGCCACAATGGGACTTGTTGAGGTTCTAATTAATCATTATGAGGCGACCATTGATCAGGATTTAATTGAGGTTACCAATATGTGTGAATCCATCAAGAAATTTGAGGGGCAACCTTTATTTGTGTCCCTTCTTAACAAACTTAGGGATGAATTGTTGGTACATGACACAACTCAAAGAAAAGAAAAAACACAAGTTTTTGAGAGATTTAACTGATTATTCTAGTGGGGATCCTTTTTCTAAAACATATGCCAAACATGATAGATTTCAGAGTTCACCTCGGTCTGTCCCCAGGAGGAAGAGACCACGTTCTATTCTAAAACAATCAGGGTCACAACATGATACATGGTACATAAAAATGTGGACAATCCACCGGGG
Source organism: Protopterus annectens (assembly GCF_019279795.1). NCBI lineage: Eukaryota > Metazoa > Chordata > Ceratodontiformes > Protopteridae > Protopterus > Protopterus annectens. The sequence continues at coordinate 791,636,539 of NC_056739.1, forward strand.
AGGCCTTTTGTGTCTGGCCGTGGTTCATTAACTGAACCCTTATTTCAATATTTAACCAAATATTTAAAACCTTTGCTCCCTCTTGTCAGATCTGGAATCCAGGATACAACCAAATTCCTACAGATTGTCTCTGACTCACAACTGGAACCTGATTGGTTATTGTGGGCTGGTATTGAGGCTTTGAAACATTGGTTGAGTTCTCTGGACTATATACCTCAAGTTTTAACACCTTTTTACTTGAAATGACTGAACATGTCCCGATGAAAAATTTATTTTTGTATCAGGATACCATCTATTTACAGATTAGGGGAACAGCCATGGGTGCTTCTTTTGCCCCGATTTATGATGATTTATTTATGGCTTTTTTAGAACTTCAAATGACCTATGTCTCTAATCACAACATTTTTCTGCAGGACATGGATATATGGAGGCGGTATTTGGATGATTGCTGGTTGGTTTGGAGGTCTGACTTTTTGTATCTTCAGGAGTTTGTTGATTATTTAAATTCAAACAAGTGGGGAATTCAATTTACGGTCAACTACAGTAAGGATGAAATGATTTTTCTGGATGTGTTGGTCACCAAGAATTCTGACAACACTTTAAAAACTGTGGTTCACCGTAAGTTCCCCCAATACAACTCCTACCTCCATGCCACCAGCTATCATCCACCACACATATATGTCGAAATATACCTAAGTCTTGAGTACATGAGAGTTAAACGTATTTGTTCAGATAACGCTACTTATTTAACACATCGAGATGACCTTATGGTTAGGTTCATTCAAAGGGGCTACAAATTGGGACAAGTATTATCTGCGAGGAATTCGGTTGATTCTATGCAGCGGGAACAATTGTTGAATTATAAAAAGACTGAGTCTAATAATACTTCAGTATTGCATTTAACCACTACTTATGGTCGAAATACTACTAGACTTATTGATAGTGTACAACGCAATTGGAACATTCTTTTGGCTGATGAAAGATTGTGTGATTTTTTTATTAATCATAGGTGTGAGTTTTCTTTCAGGAAAGGCAGGAATTTGGGTTCCCTTTGTAATAATTACAAGAAGGGGCATTATCCCTTAGGGACCAATATTCAGAGAACACTTTTAGGTGATCGTCTCAATGGCTGCTTCCCCTGTGACCACTGTGTATATTGTTGTAAGATTAACAAAACCAAGAGTTTCACCAGTAACAATACTGGTACAGTCTACAATATTTCTGTGTTTGCTAATTGTCAGTCTGATTGGGTCATTTATTTAGCTACATGTAGTTGTTCTGCATTCTACGTGGGGCAGACATCTAGGCCTGTTAAATTTAGAATTGCAGAGCATTTATTCGATATTAGGCACCAATGCACCAATAATGCTTTATACAAACACACACTGAAACATTCCAGCGCTAATTTTAATTTTACTATCATTGATAAGATTCAAGGCAATAGAGGAAAGGTTTCTGGTTGGCATGATACCCTCAATAAATTAGAGAAAAGATGGATTATTAATTTGGGTGGACTATTTCCCCCTGGTTTAAATGAATACTTGTAGTTCACTAATTGTTTGCTATGATGATTGACAGGTGTTCTCTATATAAGGCAAGCAGCCTTCTTGGTTTTTTTTGCTTTTTGTTCTTCACTGATGAAGGCTTGATTTATAAGCCGAAATCGATTTGGATTTTGTACTGTAGGCTTTTTGCCTTTTTTATGTGCCTTATGGCATAACAAAGAATAAAGAATATCATTTTTTAGCAGGATACCATTGTCTGTTGGTCTACGTTGTTTTTTGAATTGCTTTTTGAGACCTGGCAGTTGCCTTACGTGCAGGGACTGTGTTTTGCTTTTCTTAAAGGTGCCTTTCTTTTACATCCTCCAGTTAAGGACTCTGATCCCCCTTGGGACCTTACCTTGGTTCTGCAGGCTTAAGTTGCTCCCCCTTTTGAACCTGCAGTGTCAGTAGATTTAAAGTTCTTATCATGAAAGACAGCCTTCCTAGTGGCCATTACATTGGCTAGGAGGGTTTCTGAGATTCAAGATTTGTCTGCCGTGCCTCCTTACTTGATCTTCCATAAGGACAGGGTTTCTCTCTGCACAAACCCTTCCTTCTTACCAAAAGTGGCTTCTGAATCAAACATTAATCAAACAATTAACCTGCCTGTTTTCTTTCCAAATTTTCAGAATAAGGGCGAATATAAACTGCATTTGCTAGATGTTCATAGACAACTTTGTTTCTATTTACAGAGAACAAAGCCCTTTTGTAAGTCTGACTAGTTATTTGTGTCCTTTTGTAAACCCTTTCTGGGTAAGGCCATCTCCAAAGTTTCCTTAGCTAGATGGATTACACAATGTATTTTGCAAATTTAGAAGGACAAAGGTCTGTCCCTACCTGGTCCTGTTAAAGCGCATTCTACAGGATCTATGGCTTCTGCTGCCTTTTGGTCTAGGGTTTCACTGGATGACATTTGTGCGGCAGAAACTTGGGCAAGGTTACATACTTTCATTTCTCATTATAAGTTGGATTTGATCTCCAGAGGGAGAGCATCCTTTGGCTCTGCGGTGCTCAGGAATATCCTTCCATGAAGGCCTCCCAGGAGTTGAGTAGCTGGGGACGCTGTCCCACAGGTTGCAGATAAAATTAAATTAACTACTTCAGAAAAAAGAAGTTATGTACTCACCATAACATTCCATCTGAGTAGTTGCACTTCATTTTTCTGCAACCTTCCCACCCTTCTTCCCCCAAACCTGTTCATGGTTTATTGTAAAATTGAGTTGCTGATTGGTTTGAGTAGTGGCAAACTCGATCTGAGGGGAAGGTACAAGATGGCTACGGGTAAGGGGGAGGAGCTTGGAGCTCAGCGCAGATGCTTGGAAAGTTGCCATCTCGGATCCCATATGGATCCGAATACCCACAGGTTGCAGAAAAATGAAGTGCAACTACTCAGCTGGAACGTTATGGTGAGTACAAAACTTTTTTTTTTTTTTTGTGTGTGTTGCACCAAGTATGGAAGGTTTTGTGGTCAATTACAATGTTCTGCTTGAATGCCATGAGGCTGAATGGCAGATAAGGATCACAGCTGACAGAGCACCAGGCCTTAATGAGCACATTAATTTAAAGTGTTTCATTCTTGTGCAGAGGTTCTGATTTATATATATATATATATATATATATATATATATATATATATATATATATATATATATATATATACGCATACATATTTTATTTATTGGTTACATTAGTAAAAGCTTCACATTGTTGATTTTTATATTTAAGCTTTAAAATGTTTTAAGCTGTTTTAGTTAATATCACTTTAAGAACGTGTGAAGCATTTGGTTTGTGATTGGTCAGTAAGATCATCTGACTTGTGATGGATGTTTCAGTGCTTTTATACTTATCTTTGTTTTTCTGATGAAGTTCTGAGCATGTTAAAATAGAACAAAAGTGCTAAAATCTTTGTTTCCTTTGCACCCATTCTTTTAAGTTTTGTCATTTGGAGACCTTCTTGAGGTCTTTAAGCAGAAGGGTAACTGGTCTTCCCAAGACCATTCTCCAGAAGAATCAGTATTTCTGGAAGCCTTTGGTATTGGCCCATCTACCTTCTGGGTTACTCCACCCACTGATGAACTCATTGATTTGATTTCTAGGCAGGTGTGGAAGTAACGTGATATGATTGAGCCAATCCCCAAGAGATCAGACCGAATTCTGGCTCTACCAGTAGGCAGGGAATTTTGGGGAAAAGGGGTGCCAGTAGATGCCATGGTCATGGCTGCAGCTACAAAAAAGGAACTTGTATATAACTGAGTTCCACTGTCCATGCTCCTAATAGGGAGTCTAGGGTGATAGACAGATTTACAAAGTGTGTTTATGCTTCAGCTACTTTTGTACTCAGATCACTGAACAGTTTGGCACATTTTACAAGGCTTCAAAGAGATGCGAGTAAAAAGGTATTGAATTCTCTTTCTGGAACCAAAAATGTTGAGGCTTAATCTTCAGTAGTGTCTCAGTTGACTGCCCTACAAGCTATATCTAATTTGTCAATGAGACTAATCTGGCACACTGCAGAAAGCAACAAAAGGGCTGCACACTCGGGTATTTCCATCAGGAGGCATGTCTGTATGCGCCTGTGTGAATTTGCGGAGCCCTTCAAGTCATTATTCATCAGTTCTTCCTTTGACAGCACTTCTTTGTTTGGCCCCACAGTAAAGTACATGCACTCCAGGTATGAGAGAGACAGAAAGACCCTCTCTGGAGTGCGTACTATCATATAAAGATGAGCAGACAATCCAGAAGGTACCGGCTGGGAGCCAGTCACTCTCAATTCAGACCCCTTTGGTCTCACCACAGCCCCCAGGGTATTCACCAAGTGTATGGCAGTGGTAGCAGCTCACTTGAGACTGCAAGGATTCTGGGTGTTTCCATATTTAGATGACTGATTACTGCCCCAACCAGGGATCAACTGATAAAAGCTTAAGATCAGGTGATATAGACCTGTTTTCATCTCGGGATAACCACAAATTACAACAAGTCTTATTTACAACCAGCCCAGACATTAGAATTCATAGGAGCAGTGTTCAGCACAGTATCTAGGGTAGCTTCTCTTCCACTATCAGGAGTGCAAGCAATAAGGATGCAGGTCAGGAAAATAATTTGCAGCACCAGAATTTCAGCCAGATTGATTCTGCAGGCCCCGGGTTCAGTGTCAATGGCAATAGTTTTAGTCCCTTAAGTAAGGTTTCACATGAGAATTCTACAGTGAATGCTAGCAACACAATGGCCAATGCTTTCTCAACCCATTTCAGCGAAGATGAGAATAACCCAAGCATGGAAACTGGTGGATGGAGTCAAAACAGCTGTTAAAAGGTCTTCCTTTCATCCTCCCTCAGCCCAAGGCCAAAAGATCTTCCTTTCATCCTCCCTCAGCCCAAGGCCATAGTGACCAAGGACGTATCCCAGATTGGGTGGTGGAGGGGATTTCCGGGGGGGGGGGCAAACAGTCCAAGGCACTTGGTCCCCCAAAAAGTCCAACTTTGCATATCAAGGTTCTGGAGATGAGAGCAGTGCTTTTGGAATTGCAGGCATTCCAAGACTCTCTCCCTCTTGTGACAATTGCATTCCAGACAGACAACATGCCAGTAGTTTTATACATGAACAAACAAGATGGAACCAGATCTTTTTTTTTTTTTTAACTCATTTATTGAATTATCACTTGTAACATAGGCATATTTACATTTAAATAAAAGTAATCAAATTGTTTAACAAGTTAAACATTATGCTTCACATATATTACGATATATCATATAACCTAAGCAACATTACATAAATTATTCAGTTCCTCTCCCCTTTTTTAAAACAAGAAACATCTTTGTTAAACCATCACTTACGACATAAGCAGTCATACATTTATATAAATGAAAATGAACCACACCAACACAATCCTAGTTGCAAACATTTTACATCACAAACCATACTGACAACTCTCCCAGTTGCCAACTTTGTACATCACTTATAATCTACCCAGTCCTTTTCAGTCAAACATTACATAGCTCATTTAAGTCCTGCCTTCTTTTAAACCTCATTCCTCCCTTGTATGTATTGTTCCCACAATTCCCATTTTTCCTATGTAGTTTGCTCCTGCCTTTTTCTAAATATTTTAATTCCAGTTGTTTTATTCCTGTTACTATATTCACTACTACTAATATAGTTGTTTTAGGTTATGATTTCCATTTTCTAGTAACTGCCTTTCTGGCAGCCACCATAATTAGAGACAGCAAGGCCTTACCATGTCTAGGCAATTCTGATTCTGTATCATAGCTCAGAAAAATCATCTCCCTCGTTGCACCAATCTGCCCACTCAGCATCTCCGACGGTGCATCCTGCAGGGAATCCTTAAAAACTGCCAACTCCCTGCACTCCCAGAAAATATGTTCCCAACTACCTCTTTCTTCCCCATCACACCTCCAACATTTGCTGTCTACCTGAGGAAAAATTCTCTGGAGTCTACTTGGGTTTTAAAAATATCTATGTAAACATTTGCAACCAAAAATACTAAATCTTCTAGATTTTGTTGCATATTTGGGAGACATACATACATCCTCCCATTGTTTCGTTTGCGAATTGCTTATCCAATATTACTTCCCAATCTTTTCTAACCTCTTCTGATTGATTCTTATAGTTATCATGCAATATTTTCTATGCTCTACAAATTATTCCATTTTTTAATGGCAGCTTCTGTTCTAGATTCTACTAAAAAAACTCTACTGGTGCTGGTCTTTCGCTTAAGACCCCCCTATTTCTTTCTGTTTGCCTGTACTCTGATGTCAATCCTTGATAGGGAAGGCAATCTCTAACCTGCAGTCCAAATAAACTCTTGGCATCTTCCCATTCTGTCATATTTCCTTTTCTAGTTATTTGCTCCCAATATCTTGGTTCCTTTGCCTGTTTTCTCTAATAAATTCCAGCCCGCTCTTGCTTATTGTCTATATCCCTAATTGCAGTCATCCTTATCAGCAGAATCTCCTATCTCTGTTCCCGTATTGGCTTAATTCTTGGAATACTTTCTGTTACTTTATGGATGTAATATTCTGTATGATTATTGTTATTCTCCTTAAAGGCCTACATCCAAAATCCCAGTTTCTACTTGTTTCTTGAGCCCCCCCCCCTGTTTCAACATCATTCCTTTCCACTTCGAATTGCAGTTTGTGCTGTGTATAGGAACCTTAACTGTGTAAAGGGAGAATCAGATCTTATCCCCTGTGTCGAGAAGCCCTCAGTGTGTGGCAATGGGCGATATCTTCCAACTGCTTTCTAATAGCAAAGCATATTTTGGGGATGTTCAACATTGTAGCAGACAAGCAGAGCAGGTCTATCTTACTAACTCACGAGTGGTCTCTCACCAACAAAGTGACAAATGATTTTCAGTCAGTTGGGCCAGCCTTGCTGCAGTTGTTTTACATCTTCTCGTAAACAAAAACTGCAGCAGCTTCATTGCCATGATCCCCCCACCCGAGGAAATAGCCGAGGGATGGTCTATTCCACGATTGGCACCCTGGTCTTCTATTTGGTTATCCTTATAGTTCTGATTATAGATAGTGCAGTGGTAGCGTTGTCGCCTCACAGCAAGAGATTCTCCAGTTCGATTCTCACCTGGAGTGCATTCTGTGTGGAGTCTGCATGTCCTCCCTGCGTTTGTGTGGGTTTCCTCCGGGTGCTCTGGTTTTCTCCCATGTTTGAAAGACGTGTCTAGAGAGTTTCTCCCCAAGCCTCCACTGAAAACTGGCTTCATTTCAAATTGGACTTTCCCGGTAAAGAAATGTTAAATAAATCGTCTGACTCCCCTAATTCTCAAATTCCTTCAGAAATAGCCTTCTTTTGGCCTCATCTACTAGATCCACCTGGTATTCTGGATCCAATTCCAGACCTTCTGTCTCACCCGACAGTCATGGTTCACCAGGATATCTCAAATCTCCAAGTAACAGCATGGTTTCTACAATTCCTTTAATAGCCAGGCGACCCATGCTGTCTTCTCCTGTCCATTCTATACTTTTTATCTTCCTATAAACCTTCTACTAGAAAGCTCAGTAGGAGTAAATGGAAAAGATTTGTGTATTGGGCAGACAAGAAACAGATAGACCCCTTCTCACTTCCAGTTCAATCAGTTCTAAAATTTTTAGTGAGTTTATTTAATGAAGGTGCTAGTTCATCAACTATCAAAGTTCAACTCGCAGCAATCTCTAACTTTTATGCAGAGTTTTAAAATTCTTCACTGGCTTCCTGTAAGCTGTGCAAGTCCTTTTTGAGAGGTACTCTTATGCCTGCTAAGACCCCCTTATAAAGACCCCATGCCACCATGGGATTTAAATTTGGTACTGTAAGCGTTAATTCAGTCTCCCTTTGAAGCTACAGCTAAATGTGATCTTAATTTTTTGACCTGGGAAACTCTGTTTCGTTGTAATTACATCTGCTAGAAGAATTTTAGAAATTCAAGCATTATCTTCTCAACCTCCATATTTGATTATTCTTAAAGATAGGGCTACGTTACTTACCAGTGCTTCCTTCCTTCCTAAGGTGGTGTCAGAATCCGACATCAACCAATTCATTAATTTAACAATATTCTTTCCAAAATTTGCAAATTACTTACTGGATGCTCATAGACTGTTTCTACCTACACAGAATAAAAGGGATTAGAAAGACAGATCACCTATTTGTGTCCTTTGCACGTAAATTGGGTGAATCAGTTACAAAGTTGACTCTAGCTAGATGGTTGACAGATTGCATTTCATTTATCTATAACAAATTGAATCTCCCCTTACCAAAACCATTAAAGGCTCATTTAACCAGATCTATGACAACTTCTGCTGTCTACCTGTCTAGAACTTCTATAGAAAATGTGTGTGGCTGCAACGTGATCAAATCCTCATACTTTCATCACTCATTGCAAACTACATCTGGTCTTAAGGGGAAGAGCAGCCTTTGACTCAACCGTACTCGGGAATATCCTTCCTTAGAGTCCATCCAGGAATTTAGGTAGCTGGGGACTCTGTCCCATTAGTTGAGGAATGAATGGAAATTGACAACATCAGAGAAACAAACGTATGTTTTTACCATAAAGTTCCATCTGTGTTGTCCATTTCATTCTTCCCCAGCTCCCCAACCCCCAACATTTTTCATGACTTCTGGAGGAATGAGACACTTAAAGGACACATATGTCCTTTGTGTTGAGCTCTAGTTATGGCATATCATTCCAGTCTTCCTGTCAAGCTGTAAACAAGATCTGAGAGATGTTAGGGGTGGTGCATTATGGGCAGGGAAGGAACTCGAGAGTTTGTTGGAGGCCACAAGCTAGTATAATGGCCAAGTCAGATCCAGTCCTCTGATTCAAACTCGTTAGTTGAGGAAGAATGAAAATAGACAACCCAGCAACCCAGGTGGAATGTTATTGTAAGTGTTTTAAGCTTTTTTTAACGGAGTCCTGTTTGTTTGCAGGGATTGGCTGGTTTGAATTAATTAGGTGATGGAACTGGTTATTTAATGCTGTTACCTTTGTTTGTGTCCAACTCTGATGATGTCTGGTGGATCCAGACGAAAATGCTTAGTAGTGTTTACCAAGTTTTTAATTGTTTTATATTTCTCATCGTGAGTGCAATAGTAATACAAAGATTTGTGTATCTGTTTTATTCTTAGTCAACCATTGTTATTACTGGAAGTCATGTCTTGAACCAAAGCTGGAGCTTGAACTGCATTTTCGCTGAACAGCTGCAGGATTCTTTCGAGTCAGTATTTTCCCTTCACCTTTTCTAGTTGATTCTCTTTCAGGCTCTCTTAATGTCTTCTTTGCAGGCATCCAGGCAATGTATGTACTAACCAGTAATTTAATTTTACTCAAGCTGAGAACATCATTGGCTGTCATTTCTTATTTTCTGTTTTCATAGTGGGAGAGCTGAAGTTCATCTATTGATCAGTGTGCAGCCATCTTGGAAGTTCTTCTTTTGATCTGTTTAAACATCCCCTGATATTCATCATTAGATGACTGTTGCACTAGCCTAAGCTATGTGGCATGTATCATGCCATGAATCAGACCACCCAGAGAGTTTCCAAAGCTTTTGGGGTATCTCCACTTGACTAGCCACTCTACAGCTTGAGAAGAGCAGTATACAGATAGTGGCTAGTGCACAAGAATTTCAGAACATTGTTGTTGCCAGTGGTTGGCCAGCATTTTTCATGGCTTGACAGCTAAGCACGCCACTAAGGGTTACCTTCTACAACTTTTTTATTTTTAAAGAAAAAAAGTTGTATTCTATGAACCCTTCTTGTTGGCTATTAGTGTACCATTTATAGTGGTCTTTATTCCCCTGTGGGGAGTTACTTGTTAAATAACTGTTTCAATAAGGAACGTTTTACTTTTTAATCAAAAAGGATAGTTAGGGGCTAGATATACTGGTTTTAAGGGTTGTCATTAGACATTTTTTACCTCAAAACTAGTTATTTATTTATCCTTGATTTATACATTTAACCACTTGTCAAATGTTGGTTCCAGTAAAATGCTTTCTATAGGGAAATTCCCCTGCAAGGTAACAATTTTTGTGAGCAAAGTTTACTTTTCTGTCAAAGGTGATTGTTGGGTGGGTTAGGGCTAGTGTGTTTGATGATCGTCATTAGAAAATGTTACTTCAAACTTCAGTTTTCTATCACAGGGTAAGACTGACTCATCTGAAATCCACTATCTGCTTTCTGCTTTTCAGTCTTCTTTAGCAAAAAAGACATGGACTGGGGTTCTAAAAGCTGAATCTTTCCTTCTTCGAACCACAAGAAGTGAAAATTGAGGCTTTGTTTGTATCCAGCTTCGTTGTGTCAGCTGCTGGGGATTGACTGTCCTTTGGCCATTCGGAGTTCCTTGGACCACTCAATATTTCCTCTTGGTCTGTCTTGTGTGCTCCTTAGAAAGCCACTATGGACCTGGAAACGAGTGGATGCTCCATGGATGTTAATTTCTCCCCTTTTGATAAGGGAAACATCACACTTGTCAGTGTCGGTGAAGAGAACGGACATTATTCTTTTGCTTTCCCACTCTCACAAATTTCACATGTCTGTGTTGGCAATATGAGAAAGTTAATGACTGACCATTTTTTCAGAGAATAGGCATCTCTCTATTCCTTAATACCCTTTATTTTTTATGTTACCTAGCACTCTGAAATATTCTTATTACTCTGCTAATGATGTTGCTATGACAGCTGCCACTGGATTAGTGATGAAAATATTTGCTTGGCTTCATTCTCAAAATTTTCCAGAGGCTGTCGAAGCTTAGATACTGAATGCTCCCCTGGACAAAGAGGTATTAGTTGGTGTCTCTTCTGCTGAACTCCATAAAAGGTTATAAAATGAGAACTTTAATTCAGGGGGGTTGCATAGTTTTTTCTTCCCTCTTGGCCAAAATTGGCAGGGAAATGCAAAGTAGAAGGGAGGTTCCTCTCAAATCCAAGGACAACTAAAAAGGCAAACTAACTATGCTCATCTTCTTTCCTCCACCACACCTACCTTGGCAGCCCTGTACATCTTTCCAGAGTCTAGTTTTTCATTTTCCACTTGACATCAGATAACATCAGGCACATTGGTTCTGAAAATCCTGCAAGAAGGGTACAACTAGCAGTGGGATTTCCTTTCACTTTTTCAAAAGATTCCACTTTCATTCAGTCAGTCCACCCTATGCCCTTCTATCTTAGATAACATGTTGTCTCAAGGGTTAATAGAACCTGTCCCCAGATCAAACAGGGAAAGGATTTTATTCAAAAAATATTTTTTCTGCCAAAGAAAGAGTGAAACTAGATATCTGTTCTAGATCTCTTCTTTCAAAATCTTTTTATCATTCAAATTCTTAAGTAGTTTGTACATTTTTCTAGCTTGCACTTTGAGTAATCATAAGTTCCAAGAGTTTTCACAAAGTGCCTGGCTGCCGTAATAGTAGTTTCCAAATTGCAAGGCATTCACATTTTTCTATATTTACACGAGTGTCTTATTTTTGATGATTCTTCCACAAGCTGTTAAGAATTTATCTTGTTAACCCAGGTAAGAAAGATTTTTTTTTGAACATAAAAAAATATAAAATTATCTCATTCCATCTAACAGGATTCTGTTTCAGGGATGGCTCATGGATGCATCCTCATAATGTCTTTCCCTTCCTCAGGACAAAGTGGAATATTTCATGGGGTATTTTCCAATGTTCTCCTACCATACTAAAGCTTATACCAGGGAGGGAATATCTCAGAATTTAAGATTCATGGCCTATACTTTCCTCACGATTCCTTTGGCCAGATTTCACATTAAGACATGTCAGTGGTTCACAAGATCAGTTTGGACCCAACTAGGGTACCCCTTTTATTTCAGATCCCAGTGCTGTAGTTTGTGAAAAAAGGAGTTACTGTTGTGAGAGAATTGGTGGCCTTTCTACCCAGGTCTTCCATGTTTTTCTTTTTCTTTTCCAAGCCCTCTGCAGTCTGTAACCACAGATACATCAGACTTGGCTTGCAGAGCTGTATCCAAGTGAAAGTCCAGGGGACAATGCAACAAGCAAGACAAGCAGAAGCACACAAAGGTCAAACAGATGTTTGTTTTAATGAACAATCTCAAATCTATGAACCATATTTGGATTCCAGATCCTTTGCTAGTTATTACAGACAGCAACAGAGTGATCTGGTACATAAACAGGTGGGAACTAAATCTTGTCCCCTTACAGACTTAGCTATGGTAGCTCAGGTGCTAGCTTTTTATCAATTTCTGTTCCATCAGCCTATTTGACAGAGCAGAACATTATGGACCAGGACCCCCCCCCGATGTATATGAATAGATGTACTTATGGGTCTTCAAGATATGATCATCCTTTGGGGAGCTCCTCAAGTAAATCTGATGGTCTCTAACCACATTTGATTAAAGAACTATGTGTTTTTTTTCATCAGATTTAACACATGGGTTGTCAGATCCAATCTGATAAGTCTTTGATGCAACCACTCTGACACCTTCCTTGCCCACAGTTCTCTCATTCTCTCATTCTGCCTGATTTACCTCAGATCTTTGCCACCCTGTTTCATCCAGATGTGTTTTCCGAGACCTCTTCTGGTGAACATAAGTGAAAGCAAAAGCCTTCTCCTGTTTTGACCAGAACTTTGCTGACTTATTTTTGATAAGGACTTTCTATAATACTGATTAGAAGACTTGTAAGGAGTGATGCATCTTTCGAGTCAACTTGAGAAATTGATAGCCTGAACTACATTTTTGTACAGTTCTACGTGATTATATGCTTATAATATTCTGTTTAATTACAATGCCTTTGATGCTAAACTAAATATCTTGTTTCTACTATTATAGGTTCATAGGTTGATACTAGGCTATCTGCCCTAGGGCATTTATAAGCCTAGCCAGAGTGTGTTTGGCTTTCGCCACCCTTTTAGATTAGTTGACTGTGCCTCTGTATAGTAGGTCACAGATCTTGGTTCCTTTTTTTTTTTAAGGTTAGTTTACTGTGCCTCTGTCTAGTGGGGACACAGAAGAGATCCCAGGGGTAAACCTACGATCTCCCATCCACTCATCAAGATTTCTCTTGAAGAGGGTCATTGAGGGGCTCTGCATAACATGGATTGGGATTTTGTTCCAGAGTGAGGGGAGCCTCTGGGATATGATGAATCTGCCCCTCCAGCAAGTCATATTTATTTCTGTGCTGAGGTTTAAGTCCCTGGAGCATGTAGCTCTAAGGGATTTGGATTTCCTGAGGTGGAGCATGTCCATTACTTCTGGGTTGGACATGGCTTTTTATACGTCAGACACAGATGACCTCTAAGGAGGCGGTAAGCAACTGAGTAGAGCTGGAGTTTCTTTAGCCTAGCTGCGTAGGGCATCTGTTTGAGTCCCTTGATCCTCTTGGTGAGGTACTTTTGGAGTGTTTCCAGTTGCTGCAGGTGTCTGGTAAGGTACATCCCAAATGGGGCATTGTATTCAATTATGGGCCTGATGAGTGATGAGTAGAGGGGCACAATGACCTCTCTTGATCTAGATGTGAACCCTTTCATGTTAAGGTGGGCTATATAGAAGGTCTTTCTAACCACTTTGGCAATGTGATTGTCAAAGGAGAGATTGCTATCTACTTGGGTCCCCAAATCCCTAATTACTTCTTCCGTACTTATTACCACCTATGTGGTAATTTGTGGGCAGTTTGTTTTTCCCCAAAGGGGATGACTATGCACTTTTTGGCATTTAGCTTTAGGCCATGGCTCTGGCACCAGTTATCCGTCTCTGTGAGACCCTTTTGGAGGATGCTTGTGTCAGTCGGCGAGTCGATTATGGCACCCAGTTTGCAGTCATCTGCGAACTTGGTCAACCATAGTCCTCCCGTGTTAGCCTGTACCTCAGAGAAATATATACCGAACAAGAGAGGTCCCAGGACTGAGCCTTGTGGGATGCCACTTTTAACTGGTTTAGAGTCTGACATGGCACCTGCAATTCTGACCATGTGGGTTCTATCCCTGAGCCAGTTTGCAACCCATCTTGTGACACAGGGGTTGATATTTAAGCTGGTGAGCTTATTTATGATGCCCGAGTGGGGTATTGTGTCGAAGGCTTTTGCAAGGTCCAGGTAGGCTTTGTGGACTACCTTCCCTTTATCTGTGGCCTTGGTGACTGTTTCAAAGACGTCGACCAGGTTCAAGAGGCAAGATCTGCCCTTAACAAAGCCGAATTGGGTAGCATCCAGTGTTTGGAGGTTCCCAATGTCTTTGTTTATGAGTTCCATGATGATATGCTCCATAGCTTTCTCTCTCTTTCCTCCTAAAACAATCCCAGCTCTCCAATCTGTGTACACTGTTCTAGGACACAGAAACTAACAACCTGAAGAACAAGGACCCTTTCCAAACTCCCTTCAGTCTCTACAGTTGAGCAACCTATCCCTGTAATTTCTCAGTAAAGGGACCATGAAAGTATGTGTGTAAACTATCATGGCCAGTATAGCCTATAACTTATTATTAGATCAAGGTGGTTATAAAGCACTAGCCAGGAAAACCAGCAGTTTTACTCCCTCCCCACTCTGTAACCAGTCTAATCTACTTTTTCCACCATTTAAAGACACTCGGAACTACTACTCCTTTTCTTGCATTAGGAACCTAAACTCTCTCCTTTTTTACCCTGCTTACAATAAATTAATTTGGGCCACCAGGTGGCAGACTTGTTCTTCCCAGGCCTTGAAGCCTTCTCCTGACCTGTACTACACCTTTGCTATATACTGTTTATTAACAGACTTGCTATTAAACTGTAGCCCATAACATCTATTTATTTTTATGGTTAGCTCTCACACACCCTCCAAATAGCTCTATTATCTACTCTTTTAACTTTATTCCAGTATTTAGGGTTACCTACCTACTGTAATCCCTGCTTCAACTGATTGTTTTTTTCAGCTCCTTACCACTGTTGTCTCTACCCGTTCCGTTCGCCCTGCGGGCTCACTCCGCTTCCCTACCCCCAAATCCACCCACCCCTACTGCTCCTAAGCTTATACATCCTCACCACACCCTCTTCCTCTCCAATCCAATCACAATAGTCATCTTGTTAACATTATACATACACCTCTCTCTAATCACCCCTAGTATAACTCCTCCCCTTTAAAGAACACCAGTAAGCTTATTAGTCATTATGCAACCACAACCTTTATAAATCCAACTAAGGCTCCTAATCATTGTCTTTCTCCTACTTTCTCTAACAGCAACCTACCTGCTAACCTTATATGAACAGTCAAAATATTTACAGCTGAACTTCCCTAATGCACAAACAAGTACTATACCTCTAATAAACTCCCCAGAACACATAAATATAACATCATTACATAGCTATTTACCTGCTAAATATCATAGATTGACCCTTATCAAATACAACTATCTAAAACCTAAAAAAAACCGTCACCATTACTTTAACCTCCACAATCCGTTAAACAAACTATTACACCTGTCTTACTAGATGTGGACATTCATCCTAACGCAGGACCAGGGCAAAAAACAAGCACAGAATCACAAATTCATGTTCCTGCTACCCCAAATATCCCATCTAAATCTCCCAACTCACTCTATATAGCTTACCTCAATATTCGCAGCATAAATAATAAAATTGCCCACCTCCATGCTCTCCTAGATGTTCATTCCTTTGATATACTTTGTTTAACAGAAACATGGCTAAAACCCACTACACAAGATGTTGAAATTATTCCATCTGGGTACAACATCTTGAGACAAGACCGCAAAGTAAAAAATGGAAAAAAGTAAAAATGTTGCTATCCTCTATAAAGAAGGGCTACAAATATCTATACTAGATCTTGGTTCCTCTTCTGAAAACAATGCATAAATCATTAGCACCAAACTTCAACTTAATCCCAGCAAATCCCTAAATATAATATGTATCTACTTGCCCCCTGGTAACATCACCACTCTGGAAGGTATCCTTGCTGAACTCTCCACAAAAATTCCCCAAGAGACAATGATTCTTGGAGACTTTAATATAGACTGGAAGGACTGCTCTACTGAATCACCAACCTCCCATATTAACCTTAATGGCTGCTCACAAAGAATCAACTCCACAACCTGAATTAATAAACCCAATAACAAAGAAGCCATCCTAGACTGGATTATAATAAATAATCACCAACAACTCTATAATGTAGGGACCCTCCCTGACGATGTAAGTGACCATACTCTCACTTAAATAATCAGGCAAAGGTTGAGCTCACACAACCCAACCATATATAAAACAATAAGAAGCAACAGAATCTTTAACCCCAATAACTTCCAAGCTGAACTAAAAGAATGTGATTGGTCACCTATAAAATACCTCCCACTTGAAGCAACAAACTACTTTAACTCAAAATTCTTAACAATCCTTAACCACTAAAGCGTTCCATCAAAATTAAATCTAAACCCATCCCATGGCTTACAAAGAAAACCAGGCAGAACATTCAACAGAGAAATAACGTTTGGGCACTATGGAGAATAACTAAAAACCCTGTAGACTAACAACAATTCAGGCAAAAAATAAATGAGATTAAGAAAGCTATACTTGAAGATAAAAAAAAAACTTTTACTTCCACCTCCAACAGACCAACCAAAACAATCCACAAAAGTTCTGGGCTAGCATAAACAGACTACTTCAACCAGGCCAGCCCGCAACACCACCCCCTATAGGATCAAATTCCGACAATCCAAAGCAAACTGCTAATACTTTTAATACCTTCTTCACTGAGACCATCCAAACACTTGCTAATCAGCTAACAACTGATAGCTTTGCTCTTCCAACCAATACTACTAACTCTCTCCCAACTCTAAACCTGTAACCTGTCCCAAATTCCCTCATCTGCAACCTCTTAAGTAAACTAAAACCTACTACCCTCTCAGCTGACCAGCTACCTACTGAATACCTGCAAAAGGCAGCCAGAGTCATAACTTAACCTGTATCATTGCTGATAAATAGAACCATACAAGAAAGCACTATTCCCACCATTTGGAAAATCTCCTACATTATCCCCCTACACAAGGGTGGAAACTCCAGAGAATACTTTAACTATTGTCCCATAGCTCTACTTTCCCCATTAGCTAAAATAATGGAAAAGTGCATCCACAGACAGTTACTAGACAACATACTCCAGAACAATTTATTGGCCATATCTCAACATGGCTTCAGGCCTTTCCACAGTACAACAACTGCACTCCTATCCTTCACTGACAGCATCAATAAAACTGTAATAACAATCGTTTCTCTTCAGCACTTTTCATCGACCTTTCAAAAGCATTCGACATGGTCAACCACCACTTACTTCTCAATATTCTAAAATCCTTCTCTCTGGGCACAAAGACTATAAAATGGTTCCAGTCCTACCTTGATAATAGCAGACAGTGCTATGGGACAACAACCTCTCATCTCCCAGTTACCCTAGGTGTTCCTCAGGCCTCTATATTGGGCCCCCTCCTTTTCTCAATATTTATCAATTACCTCAACCTAGCTATTCCTTTAACTAACTGTGTATACTACACAGATGATTCGACAATAATCTGCTCAGCTAAGTCTCAATCCCAACTACAGACTCTAACTCAGACAATGTTCAGTAAAACAGAAAATTGGTTTCTACAATGCTGCCTCCTCTTGAACCCCCAAAAAAAACAAACTCCTCATCTTCACTCCTACCCGTAAATCACTCCCAATGAACTTTTCAGTCTTTACCAGTAATGGTGCACTCATATCTCCCAAGCCAACAACTAAACTTCTAGGGATAACCATTGATAACAACCTGAACTTTGAAACCCATATCAACAATACCATAAAAACTGTCAACAGGAAACTAGGCTCTCTCTATAGGATAAAACCCTTTCTCTCCCCACTAGCCAAAACTACTATTGCCTATTGCCACCTTATCTCCACAATTCTTTATGCTTCTTCCATATATACTAACTTATCAAAAAATAACCTTAACAAGCTAGCCAACGCTTACAATAACCTTGCCAGATTTGCTACTGCTTCCTCCTTTAGGACTCGTCACTGCCATTGTCTGAAACAATTAGACTGGTTAGAGCTTCTGAATCAGATTCACTTTAAACAACTCACCATTGTGCACAAAACCCTTTTCCAACCTACCAATACCCCAATACTTCCTAGTCTCATTACCCAATATAAGAACCTTTCAACTTTACGCTCATCTAATAAACTACTTGTATCAGCATGTAAATCTAATAACATGGCAGGAGATGCTCTGTTCTCAAATACAGTTGGAAAGTATTGGAACCAACTGCCCCATGAACTTGCATCACTGTCTTCATTTACACTTTTTAAACACAATCTGAAACTCTATCTTAAAACCCATTGGTTATGTCCCTGTACAAATCCAGACTAATCTCATACTATATCCCAAATACCCTCTCTTAAGACCTAATTCCTGCTCTATCTGTGTTTTTTTTAGATCAAGGCCTATACTTGGCAAAAACATATCCTAATAGAGATAATTTAAAACACCTAGTTAAATTCTTCTACATATAATTCTAATGCATCCTTTCTAAGGCAGGCAACAAGTATTGTTTAAACTGTGAGCATTGCTGAACTGTTGAAACTTGAAGTATGCATTTGTTTAACAATTACTTTCTAGTTACTAATGAAGTCTTGTACATAAAGTCTAAAATATCTTATCTAATGCTTGTAACATGTTTTTTGTATAAACTGTGAATATTCCTGAACTGTTTAAAATTTGTAGTATTTAAATGTATAACAACTAGTACCTGTATGTTTGCAGTCTAGTAATCTCTTGGAGCTTATCTCCCCGGGACTTCACTGAAAATGGACATAAATCCAGTTAGACTATCCCGGTCAACAAATGTAAAATAAAATAAAATAAATAAATTAGTTCAGTCTCTTGCTCTTCCCTTCCCTTTATCTTATAGTATAGAGCTTAGTATATTTAATTTTGTAGGTTATATTGGTGTTTAGGTTAGTTTTTGGTAGTTTTTTTATAGGTAAAGTCTTTTCTGAGTACCTTTTACTTGTAGAACTTTCCAGTAATAGTACTGTCATTAAGGCTTGGATATGAGCGTGTTCACTTACTGTTATATAGTTATTTTTTCATGTAGATTTACTTAAATATGTGTAATAGTTAGAATGAGGCAAGTACTGCAATTATATAGAGGATTCTTCTTTCTAATGGCTGAAAAACCTTCAAAGTTTAAAAATTGTTCAACCTGTGGACACAAAATTCCTCCTCAAGACCCCACTCCCTTTGTCTCTCTTGTTTTGATGCATCTCACCTTCAAGATAATTCTAGAAAAAGAAGTGAATTCCGCTAAAGAACGCTCAGCAGAACAAAAAACAATGTAAATATTGGAAGAGCGTTGCACCACAGGTATTAGAATTTCATCTGAGCATTCAAAACTTGCTAAACAACCAAAATGGCAGAAAGATAGCTTCAAAACAACAGGTTCAATAACAGGCTTTTACCATGTTGAATCTACAGTATATGAAATATAGAGCTTTGCTGTTGTAAAAGTCAAGTGGCGTTGTAATTCCACAGCTTTAAAACATGTGGATGTCATAAAAACAGAAAAAAATGAACATAAAAGCCTGCTATTGAAGCTGTTGTTTTGAAGCTGTCTTTCTGCCATTTTGGTTGATTAGCAAGTTTTGAATACTCAGATGAAATACTAATACCTGTGGTGCAACGCTCTTCCAATATTTACCTTCAAGATAATTGTGATATCTGTGCTGTCTTCAGATCCACAGCCCTCCAAGGCAGGCAATAAACACTGATACTTAAAGCTTGCTTCCTTCTCAGATAGGGTGTTCCATGATCTCTTCTGAAGCTAGACAACCCACTGTTGTGTCTTTCGGCTTTTCCCGGTTAAGGGTCACCACAGCGGAACTCCGGTCCACTAATGATTGGTAGCTGATTTTTATGTACCGAGTTGCCAGCCCTGACGCACAACCTTCAACGAAGGTACGCCCATTCACGCATGTCTCCACACAGAAGACGCTCTAGCTGAGAGTTGAACTGGACAGCGTCTTACTGTGAGGCAATGCTACCGCAGCACCACCACCGCGTATTAAGCTAGACAACCTACTGCCTCTCCCAATTCAGAAAAGAGAAATGAGAAAGAGAAGGACAGAGCTCGAGTTAAACGTTAAGAGAAATCAGTACAGAAAATAACTGAAGAAAAGAGACTAGAAGAGAAAGGCAGAAAAATCTAGGAAAAGGTCATCTGACCAGTCTACCAGCTCTGACACCTAAGACTTTTGAGGCAGTCAGTTCCAGGTGTAATTCTGATCTGAAATCCATCACCTAGAAATACTTTTTCCCCAGGTCCAGTGATCCCTAGGTGACATTCTCCAGTACTACAACACAAGCTACCCTCAAGACTTGCATTGGTAGGTTCATCATCAAGGCCTGGATGATCTACCAGAAGTTTCACTGAGATGGGAATTATCCAGATGATGAGAGAATTCATGAGAACACAGATTCAGCTGGGAGCCCTCCTGGCAGCATCCCCCAGAGGAGAATCAGGGACAGATCCATCAACCCTACCCACCTTTGCTCTGATAACTCCTCCCTTCTCGCAGCTGGCATCTATGGGTTAGAATCCTGCTGGCTTATATCTTTCAGATCTGATGACCCTAGAGACTTTGGCTTTGACTTCTTCCCTTACTCTCTCAACTCCGATGCTTTCTGTTTGAGAATAGTCCCATAGCCAAAGTGTAGGTGTCAGAGAACCAACAGTGAAGTCGACACCAATGTTTTTATTGCCATTCCTACCCCTCGGTGCTTCTGCATTTAACAGTTTGGCTCTGAGACCTTTCTCAGAACCAATCTCCATAGGATCTGGGAGGCTTCCCCATTCGGCTGATGGTGGGAGTGCTATCTTGTCTCCAATGCCAGTGTCAGCCTTTGAGGCTATGGAAAGGGCCTTGACTGAAATATTGCTTAGTTAACATAGACTAGATCCAGATTTGCTGAATTCAGCCTGTTTTTCATACACCTGAACTCCGATCCAGCCATCTTACATTAAGAAGGGCTCCCCTGCTCCCTTGTGGCAGAAGAGTGTTAGGTATAACCTTGTCTGAGCTGGGGATTGCTGGAGGAAGGATCATTGTGGGATTTCTCATTGGCAGACTAGTTTAAAACGGTTTAGTTATGCCTGTATATATAAGCCTCACATTAGCTTGTAGTTGGACACTGCTCAGTGGGTGTTAGCAGTGCCTTGTATAGACACAAACACCTAGAAGCTATTTTTTCCCTGGACACCAGTCACTGAAGCCCTCACAGGTTCCCTGCTGCTCTGTGGGCAAAGCAGCTGTACACTTCTACACTGCAGGAAACTCAGCTGAGCACTGAGCAGTGTCATCCCACTTTTCATCCTTGATCTTGTATAGAATAAGTCCCCTTGTTAATCCCATAGCAATAGCTGATCTAATTTGCTCTCTCAAAAATTTGTATTTAAGAATTACCTGCTGTTATGGACAATCAGTTTCCTAACATTTCTCTAATATACATTTCTGCTGATTTCTGTTCTAACAAAATTCACATAGAAAGCCATGAGGTGCAAGGCCAAGGTAGTTCTCATTGCCCCATTTTGGTCCCCTTCCTTTGGCCTCACTTACTGCATCCACCCTCGGTGCTAGATCCCATTCTGGATCTACCGAGTCACCCATCTGGGATGCCGCTTCCGAATCTTCAGACCCTGAAATTAACTGAATGGTTTCTCCAATTTTAACAATATCCAGAGATGCCTGGCTCTCTTCCCTTGTGGTCCATATAGTATTTTCTTCTCCGAAAGACTCTACAAAAAAGGCTCACAAAAGAAGGTTGAAAAGATTTTCCCTATGGGCATCTTCAAGAGGATTAGATCCTTTTTCATCCCCTCTTCTGTTGCTACAGGAGTTTCTTTCAGATCTTTTTTGTTAGGGGTCTGTTTACGCTACTGTAAAGTTTCAGATGTCTGCCATTTCTAATTTTCACATAGGACATAATGATTATCTATTGGTTCTCTTAGGATATCTGTCACTCGTCCCTCTCTAACATAGATGACAAGCAGGACAGGGTATTTCATTTAGATGCTTTAATACATAGAAGCACATGAGGATGGATAGCAACATCATAAAATATAAATTAACTAATTAACAGACAGACGTTACAGACATACATGCTTACATCTCAACAGCTTACTACAAAATGGCAGTCAGGCTCGCACATGCTCAGTATTTATACACTTGTGCAAGCCCTTGGATAGCTTCTTAAAGATACACACACTGATCTACATCCTCCCTCTTAGAAAGATTGTCCTTAGTAAAAACAACATTAGAGTTAGACGTGCATTATTATAGACATTAGAAACAAAACACACTGTTCATGTTCAAGTTGCCGTGTATCTGTTACATTGTCTGGAGATAAGATCGGATTTCGTAACATAACAATCTGGACAGAATTTAGCAACAGGGACAGTCTTCTGTGAACTCATATTAGGAACTTTCTTGTCAAGCTGAATTTGCCAAAATGAGCTCTTTGCATCTAGGACAGAGAAAACCGTGGCATTTGGCATTAGAGCTGTGACTTCTTTGACTGTACGCTTTGGCTGATGATGTCTTTTTAGTGTTTTGTTCAAATCTCATGGATCAGTACATATTCTGATGTTATCTGAGCTTTTCTTATGAGCTACCACCATGGAAGATAACCACTCAGTTGGTTCTGCAATTGGACAAATCACACCTTGTTGCACCATTTTATCTAGCATTGCATTGACGCTGTCCTGCATGACTATTGGAACTTTTAGATCTGGCCTGTTAACTGGACTGACATCTGGGACTGACTTCATGGAGTACACAACTGGAAGCTTCCCTAGTTTGTCTTTGAGAAGATCAGCATAGGTAGAAAAAATGTACTGGGTGAAATTAGAGTAGCGGTTTTTCAAACTAACTTGATGGACGTCCTTATTAAATGAAAGCAGTCCCATTTTTAAACTGTTTCTGAGCCTTAATAATGACAGGAAGTGCCTCTTGACCACATAAATTAACAAGTCATAACTTTTTCCAACAGAGTAACATGAAAGCACTACTGAGCCTTCAGTTTGAATTTGTCCACCATCATAAGCAGCAAGCTGTGCACACCTTGCCAAATCAAGCCTTTCACCGTGACACGCACACTAGCAAATGTCACTACTGATGTAACATTGCACATGGAATCTGTATCAACTTTGAGCTCTGTGGGTTTTCCATTTAATTGAACAGTATAAAAAAACCTCATTGTTTGCCCATAAATCTACTAAATTGACTGTTTTCTGAAGCACTGATGCACTATCAACGTAAAGAGTAGAGTTGCAGCTCTCTAATTGATCGACTCGTTTCTTAAAATGTTCCCTTTTAATAAAAGAATGTGGGCCTTGATTTGCAAAACCTTTTGAAATTATTCCATTTATTGCATTTGTGGCATTGCTGACCAAAAGCTAAATATTTCTCCTTTTTAGATTCATGATTTCCACCACAATTACGACAGTTGGCAATGAAACTGGGTAAGCACTCACTATGCCTGTTTGCTGACTCTGAATTATGTTTCACTGAGACTGTGCAAACTCTGGAATTTGCTGGAAAGCTCTGGAATTTACCAGTGGGTGCTGCAGAGGCTACAGTAGCTGTCATGTGTTTGGGCCCGTTTGTTTTTACCATGTGCTGCATACTATCAACATGAGCTTTGTCACTGTGTCTTCTAGAGCTATTCTTGTTTGTAAGCACATTTGTGTGCTTTTCTGTGAGCTAATATATGCGAGAAATCTCAGTGGCCTTCTTCAAAGTTAAATCACTCTCCCGAAGCAAAATCTTTCTCACAGCATCATCTTTAATACCACCCCCAAGTCTGTCCTTTATCAACTCATCTCTTGAATCACCAGATCGGTACGTTTTAGCCTTGTTTCTCATGACGATTATATATGCTGTAAAAGTTTCATCAGGCTTTTGATCCCTTGTATAAAATAAGTGCCTTTCCATTCTAACATTTGTCTGGGGGTTGCCCATTTTTCTAAACTTATGTTTTAAGCACTCAGGGTGCTCCCTTGACTCAGCCGGTGCAATGAATTGACAGTCCCCCCCGTATAGATAGCAGGTGCATACACAAATGAATGCTCCCTTTCTGTGTCTTCTGACCCAGCTAAATTAAGCAGAATAAATGCCTTTGTGCGGTCATCTTTATCAGAAAATACAGCCTGTATGAAAATGTACTCCTGCTCCAACACTCTCAATTTCTCTGCAGTATTATCATCAAGCACACGTGCACTGGGTTTTCGAAATCCATCTGCCATGCCCACAAAGTATGCACAAACACACTGAAAATATAGCCCTTGTAATTATGTACAAACTGTTCTGTGAGCATTGTAATAACATTCAAATGCAAAATAAACTCTCTGAAATACTGTACTTTGTGAAATATGCTCTGTAATGGCTGTATTTTGTGAAATAACTTTACAATAACACTGCACAAATGTGAACACTTTATACACTTTTGATAACTTGGATGCCTTTAATATGAAAAATACATGCTTAGCGAAAATGCGTTAATTTCCTCTTATTTTATTTGTTTTATGCAGTTCTGAGTTTATTTCAAACATTTTCCATAGTAATTTGAATAGTTTTGTCAATATTGGGCATATCTGTTTGTGAATATCGTTTAGAGCATTCTGTATGCCTCGTTTCATATTTTGCGAATAAGAAATTATTTGAGCAAGTTTTAATATCTGAAATTCATTTCTGACCTGCTTTGCGAATTATGTATGCAGTAGGGATGATTCACTGCTTTATATTCCTCAAATGCCAACCGGGTGCCCCTTGGACTTAAGTGGAAGAAACTGGAACTCTTTATGGCAGCAATCATTTTGGCCGTGCTTCTTTGGACATCATGTCCCTTTAGACATGCCACTTCTGACACCATGCCACTTGTCCCTCTCTAATACAGATGACAAGTAGGCGGGGTATGTTGTTTAGATGCTTTAA
Organism: Protopterus annectens; assembly: GCF_019279795.1. Taxonomy (NCBI): domain Eukaryota; kingdom Metazoa; phylum Chordata; order Ceratodontiformes; family Protopteridae; genus Protopterus; species Protopterus annectens. The sequence continues at coordinate 791,661,555 of NC_056739.1, forward strand.
TACGTAGAAATACATCAGGATGGATAGCAGTATCTTAATATATAAATGAATTGGTTAACAGACGGACCTTACAAGACATACATGCTTACATCTCAGCAGCTTACTACAAAATAGCAGTCAGGCTCACATGTGCTCAGTATTTATACACTTGTATAAGACCTTGGATAGCTTCTTAAAGATACATACACACACATTCATCGACTATATCTAAAGCCTTCCTTGAAAGAACTTTCTTGTTGAGATCCAGTCCCTCCATGGGTTATCACCTTGCTGCTTCAATCATTCACTCAAAAACCCTTTAAACCTGAGGCCTCAGCTGACTTAATATTTCTTTCTTGAAAGACCATTTTTTGCTTGCCGTTAAGAGTTTTGGAGTTACAAGCACTGTCATGCAAGCCACCCTTTGTCATATTCCATAAAGATAGAGTGGCATTGAGAACTAACCCTTCTTTCTAAAGGTGTCATCTGAAGCAAATTTGATTCAGTGCATTGATTTACCTGTGTTTTTCCCTAACTACTCGACTAAAGGTGAACACACACCTTATATCTATATATCTAACTGGGGGCTGTCTGATTCCAGCCGAGGTGTTTTAAAGAGGCCCCAAGTTACAGGATTTCTGTTAATTCAGACCATCCTGACAACACTTTTGCAAATGTTACAACTACAGCTACTAATGTTACTGTAACTACAGGTGATGTAGTTGAAACTGTTCGGGACACTTCTTTGGCAGATGCTGGTGATTCTAATTTATCTACCGAAGAGAACATCCCTTTATTGAAGCCACCAATGAATATTTTGAAAGAAGCAGGGGAAACCTTGTCACGGAAACTATCGGTGAGGAGCAAGAAGAAGGCGAATTGTTAACTGTAAACACCTCATGCGTAAATAACTGTGTTAAAATTTATAATTTATATGATTGTTTTTTAAGTTCTGAGCAATTTTTTTTAAAGTTCTGAGCAATTATTTGTTTTAAGTTTAGGACTCAATTTCATTCCTTCTAAAAGAATGAACTTGAGTCGAACTTTATTAGATTTAAAAATGTTTTGCAGGAAATTAAACCTGAGTTACGTTTTTTTCTGATATGGAGCATGTTAGGCATACCTATTGCAAACCAAATACTATTTCTCCTAACCTCTGTAACACTATTCGGGTTTTTGAAAACTGTTGTGAGGAAGAGATTAGGAAACTAACTCTAAACCCATTGCCATATTTTTTAATCTTGCTAGAACACAACAAATAGCTTTGAAAGAACTTCAAAGTTTTAGTCATCTTAGATACATGAAGGCTGACAAGGGTGGGTGGGGTGGTCATTATGGAACAACTTAGATACGTTATGGTGATGGAATAAATGTTAAACAATGAGGCCAAGTATTTGCTCCATAGATTTATCTTATGTACATTCTGCTTGTCACAAAATATGGATTCAGCCATACAAGCTTCTAGTTGATGGTTACATCAGTACAGACAAGTCTTTTGGGGACCCTTTTTCCTACAGATTTGAAAAATCTGCCCTTTATGGTTTAGTCTCCTCACTCTGGTATGGAAGGAATTTCATTAGTGGTTGACCATTTGTTGTTGATCTTGATGATGTTCCACTCACCAGGCTAAACAAGGAGAAAGTTACTGTTAGCTGCCTGTCTGGTGCTAGGATCCACCACATAATGCACGCACTCAGGTCACTCCACAACAAGTACAAATATGACTGTGTCATGGTCCATGTTGGTGTGAATGACCTGAGACATAACTCCCTGGACTACATGAAAAGAGACATGGAGGAGCTCTCCGATTTTGTAGCCCAAGCAGGTATGACCCTATCCCTGAGTAGCATTCTGCCATCACCCAGAATGATACCACAGTACAAGGACAAAATGATTGACTTCAGCAATTGGCTAAGCTTCTGGTGTCGTTCTAAGGGGATCCAGTATCTGTCTGCCTGGGATGACATGATCGACAGACCACAATGCTTTGGCAGAGATTGCCTGCACCTGTCGCCCTTGGGATTCCAGATACTGGCTAAGGCTCTTGCCACCCCTATAGTGCCTTTTTAGGCAAGGTTCAAATGACAAATTCACCACTGTAATAGGTACAAGCAAGCAAAATCTGTGGGTAATGCTACTCAATGCTAGAAGTTGAAACCTCAAAATGCATTCACTCAAGGCACGCCTTAAAATGGAGAACATCGACATCTGTGTAGTGACAGAGACAAGGTTCCAGAGAGTACTCCTGCATTATCAGGCTGTAATTCATACCACACCTTTCAGCCACGTAACCTGGACCGAAAAACTAAAGGTGGAGGCATAGCCATATTCATTTAGGATATCCACACCTCCAGGCTAGTTGCTCAGCATAATGCATCCGAGATTATCCAAGTGCAACTAACGTCGTGCAAGACCGCAATCCAGATTGTACCTTGCTACTGATCCCCCACCATGCCCCAGGATTCCCACTCCTCATTTCTTGATACACTAGAAAATATTAGGGTACAACCCAACAGCCTAATGGGCGATTTCAACTACCCCACCATTAACTGGGAAAGCTACTCATGTGCCAACGCTTTTGCTCAACATTTTCAGGAATTCATAAATTCCAGCTCCTTGAATCAAATTTACACCCCCACCAGAGGCAGCAACATCCTAGACCTCATTACCAACATGGGCGACCGGTGTTCCACACCAGAGGTCAATTCCTCATTGGTCAGATCTGACCACAAGCTAATCACCCTAGACATCCACATCCCGCCCCCACCCTCATTAGGGAAACCACCATAAAAATGTTCTCCAATGCCAACTTCATGCTTCTTAAGACAGAAGTGGCAAACTTCACGACACCCATGCAGGCAGATAATAGAGGTACGACTGCTGAATCCTACACAAATGCACGTTATAAGCACTTACACGAGTGCATGGATCCTGCCATCCCTAACAGAAACAAGATGCTATCCTCCAAAAAAAGGAAGCCAATCTGGTGGTCCCCTGCCAAAAACAAACTCTACAACAGAAGAAAGAAACTGTTGCAAAAAAGAATACAATTCCATGATTGAAGGAACTCCCTGGCCAGCCTCAGTAAGAAGCTGAGATCCCTCATCCTCCAAAGCTAGTTACGAAAACAAAATCGCCACTGATTCTAAAGACAATCACAAAACATTATATAGCTATGTCAAGAATTTCAACGGCAACACTCAGATTGAGTTACAACACAATGGCACTAAATATACAGAACCAACTGATATTGCCAACATCCTGGCAGATAAGTTCATTGCTAACTTTACCCCCCTCTCACCCCCTAAAGGGCCCATCTCTATACCGGAAGAAAGCGAAGTTCCTATAATCATGGCTGCACAGGTAAAAACCACACTCTCCAAAGCCAAGAACACAGCATCCATGGGACCTGACAACATCCCAGGCTGCTTTCTGCACGAACTGCGGAATAAACTGGCACCCCACCTAAGCACCATGTTCAATCATAGCCTCTCCTCAGGCTTTGTGCCCACTGAATGGCGCACAACGATGGTTATCCCACTCCACAAAGGGGGAGCCACCACATCCCATTAGCCTGATGAGTCTGGACTGCAAGGCCATGGAACTTATCAAAGACATTGGTAATCTCCAGACTCTGGACCCCACCCAGTTTGGGTTTGTAAAAGGCAGATCATGTCTTCTAAACCTGATAAATGACTTTGAAGCAGTTACCAAAGCCGTGGACAAGAGTAAGGTGGTTCACACAGCCTATCTAGATCTCGCCAAGGCCTTTGACACCATTCCCCACTCTGGAATTATAGATAAACTCACTAAACTAGGTATAAATCCCTATGTCACAAGATGGGTTGCCAACTGGCTCACTTACAAAACCCACGCTGTGAAAGTAGCAGACTCCAAATCCAACTTCAGACCAGTGACCAGTGGAGTACCACAGGGTTCAGTCCTGGATCCTCTCTTGTTTGGTATCTACTTCTCTGAAGTACAGGCCAACATAGAAGGTCTTTGGCTAACGAAGTTTGCAGATGATGGCAAACTAGGAGCCATAATCGAAACTTCTAATGATGTGGACATCCTACAAAAGGGCCTCACTGAAACAGATGCCTGGTGTCAAAGCCGAGGCCTCAAGCTCAATGCAAAAAGTGCATTGTCATCTTCCTTTGGTAAAAACTCTGTACCCATGAACTACCACATAGGTGGTAGTCTACTTAACACCGAAAGAGTGATAAGAGACTTTGGGACACAGGTGGACAGTAGTTTCTCCTTTGATAATCACATTGCCACAGTAGTCAGGAAGTCCTTCTACATGGAACACCTCATCACAAAAGGTTTCTCATCCAGGAAAAAAGAGGTAATTGTTCCCCTCTACTTGTCACTCATTACACCCATTATAGAGTACAACACCCCTTTTAGTATGTGCCTCACAAGACATGTACAACAACTGGAAAGGCCACAGAAATACCTCACAAAGAGGATTACTGGCCTCAAACAGATGCCCTACGTAGACCTTCTCAAAAAACTCCTGCTTTACTCTGTTGCATATCGCCTACTCAGAGGCGATCTCTGCCAAACATACAAAGCTATGTCAAACCCAGAGCTGTTGGACATGCTCCACTTAAAGAAATCCCAATCCCTCCGAGTTACACACTCTACAGACCTAAACCTTGTCACCACAATAAACAGAACATGCTAGAGGGATAGATTCCTGTCCCAGAGACTTCCCATACTCTGGAAAAAAACTACCTATCTATATCAAACAAAGCTCCTCATTAGCACTCTTCAAGAAAAATCTTGATGATTGGATGGGAAATAGGAAATTCACCCCAGGGATCACCTCTGTGGCTCTGCTCGACAGGGGCACAGGAAAATTATTCTCTTGGGTGGCGAAAGCCAGGGTACCTGGCTTATTATAGACCCTAGGGCCAATAGCCTAGTACCTACCTATGAACAAAAAATCGAGTTTTTTTATAAAGAATTTGGGGATTTTGTAAATAAATGTAGAGAATGTAATACTAATTTCATCTTTGATCCTAATAAAACTGTGATGTTTACAATAGACATCAACTCGCTTTTTGCCAGTATACCACACAAAGATGGTATTGACTACATTAGGCAGTACTTGGGTTTGATTTCTCAATTTAGCAATGATGATAATTACACTTGTATGCTTTTGGAACTTTTGCTTCAAAATAATTATTTTTTGTTCATCCGAAAAGTACAAGCAACTGAAAGGGGTGGCTATGGGGTCGGCTGCTGCCCCTGCATATGCTGATATTGTGCTTGGATGGGGGAACAAACTATTTTGAAAGGTTTTTTGTCTTCCTATAAAGTAGTTTTTTTATGCTAGGTTTGTCGACGATTTATTTTTTGTTATAGAGGAGTGGTATCGATCAAGTTCAAGCATTTAATGACAGTATAAATTATCAGTCTGCATTTTTGAAATTTAGTTTAGGAAATGTTGGTCTTGCAGTTAAGTTTTTGGACCTTACTGTTGCATGGGATATATATGGCTGTAAATTTACTTGCAGAGCTTATAGGAAACATACTTTTGTAAATGATTATCTACACTATTCGAGCAATCACCCTACATTTATGAAAAATAATATCCCTAAGGGTCAATTGATATGTGCTTCACGGATGACCTTGGATGACAGCATTTTTTAACAGAAAATTGATTTTATTGTTGGGTTGTTTCTAGAAAGAAGTTATCACCTAAGTTTATTGAACAAACTAACTGATAAGGGACTTAGAAATTCTGATTTTCTGCCTATTTTAGTTAATGGTTTTACATCTAAAACCCCTATTGTTTCCAACAAAAGAAAAAATAAGACATATGATACATCCTGTATTTTAGACATGTCCATTGATAGAAACAGTATTATTTCTATAATACACAAGAATTGGAACATCTTAAAAGGGAACTCTGAGTTAATCAAAATAATTGGAGATGGACCTAAATTTATGTACAAAAACACTTTGTCTGAAAAATTGCTTACAGACTTGTACTTTTTCTAAAACTTCTACTTTTATTAGTGGAAGGGATAAGGGAATGTACAAATGTGGTTTTTGCAACACTTGGTTTATTTTAGAGGGCCCTTTTGTTGAGTTGCCACATCTGAATAAGACCATTGCTATTGTTGGGGTTTACAGTTGTAACAACTAAGGGATAGTGTACATTGCTGTTTGTTTATCATGTAATGAGTTTTATATAGGTATGTCTACAAGATGTTTAAATAAATGAATTAAGGAACACTTATTGTATTAAAACCAAAAATAATAATAAACATACTCAAGTGTTTGGCATATAAGAAATTTTTATTTTTTTATTCTAGAACAGGTACCTGAAAATATTAGGGGAGGTTGTTTTAACGATAAAGTTGAACAAAGAGAAACTATATGACAGCTAAGACTAGGGGCTGATAACCTGGTATGAATGATTCCATCAAAGTTGTGTTTTTTTAAAAAATAGGAGGTTAAAAATTTTAAAATGAGCATTAAAAAGTTTTTTTAGAAAAACATTTTATGCATGAGTTTTAGGTTGACTTGTATGACTTTTGCTGTTTTGGAGTATTTTACATTGTTTGTGGTTATTTAAGTTGATTAGATCATTTTAATAAGTTGATTACTTGATTAATTATTCATTCGTTGTTGTACGTAAGGTATGTATTTCTTGTTGAAGGTTATTCTGATGGTCTCTTTGAGGCAAAAGTGACATTAAAGCTTGTTTTTGCTAACGTTGGTGGTTACCTTTTGGTGGTTTCTGTTCTACCTGTATGGTTGATTTTTATTAAAAGTTAACACATACTTCATATATTAGATTTTCACAACAGCTGTGTTTTTATCCACACTGTACTAAAGATATTAGAATGTGAGACACTCTCTTGCTATCCTTTTCCAGAACAAAAATAAGACAGCATGTATCAAAAGTTACACTGAAGTGGCTTGCAGACTGTATTTCTTTTGTTTACAAATCTTGAGGATTGCCTTTGCACTCAAAACCTAAGGCTTACTGCACCAGAGCAATGCCTACTTCCACAACATTTGCAAAAAGAATTCCTATTCGCAACATCTGTGCAGCAGCAACCTGGACATCAGCTCATACCTTTGTGATTCATTGTACATTGGATGTGCACTTTAGAGCTCACACATCTTTTGGCTAAGCCATTCTCAGGAATTCCCTTCCTTGAGACCACCTAGGTTTTTTTAGGCCGCTTAGGAATCTGTTCCATGCATTGAATCAAATGAAAATCGCATTAGATATGATAGTTATGTACTTACCATAACGCTAGATCCATGTTGTCACATTTTCGTCCAGTTCAACATCATTCCCTCCCTTCCCTCTTCCAAATTGTCATTTACATCATCTGGGGCTCAAACAGACTTTGAGTAAGTCCCTGCACTCAGTCCTGGAAGATAGATGCTTTTTCATTCCCATGGGTGGGAATTTTTCTGTATTCTTTTCTACTCTTTTCTCTAATAACAAGGGTCATTCTAATGATTCATGAGGACTTTCCAATGCTTGTGGTGTCTCCATTTTGGCCAGGCAACAGCTGCTATCCCTTCTTTTGAAACTGGCCAGGAGCAATTACCACAAGCTTCCAAACAGAATGGACAAAAGACAGAGGTTATTTGATACACCCCATCCATAAAATTCTTAAATTAACTGCCTCTATGACAAAATTTTAGTCCCTTTGGTACATTTTTTTGAAGATGTGCTGTGTAGGATTAGAGAAGGCACTTTGCATGCTCTTTATGGTGAGTCAGTCTTATCTCATCCTTTTCAAAGATATGGCAACTCTGAAAACTAATCCTTCATTTGTGCCAAAAGTGGTTTCAGAATTTACTTTGATCAGGGTATTCATCTCTGTTTTTTTCGAGATCCAAAAAATAAGGAAAGAAAAAGATACAAAAAAAAGAGAGAGAGTGAAACTCTGGATGTCCACAGACAACTCTGATATTACACTGAGGACAAAAACCTTCAGGGATTATGAACAAATGTTTATTTCCTATGAAGTTTAACGAATAGGGGCAACCTGTATTCACTCTTAACAGTCCCTAAACAGTTGTCTTTTGCAATTTCTTTTTGTTGCTGTCACTATTACAAGGCACTTCTTGGCAGGGTCAGGCCGTATTCTACCATGACTTTTGCTTCTGTCATGACTTTTTGGTAAAGGGTCAACAAAAATTATTCTAGAGATAATATGTTGACATTTTGTGTGTAGTTTTACCAAACACTACAAACTGGATTCTTTCTGTCGGGCCAGAGCAGACTTTGCTAGGACCATCTTCAGGGGCTCCAGAACTCTCATCCTTTTTCCTCCTCCCATTGTTTCTAAGCTTTGATATCTGTGTCATATAGCTTAGGCTACTGCAACAGTCATCCAATAATGACCATAGTTCAGTTGTGTAAATAAACTTACTATAACAGTAGATTTCCAAATAGATCACCATTGCACTAGAAGCACCCTCCTTCCATCCCTCAGTTTTTTTAGTGTCTTTATGCCAGGGCATCAGATTTGTTTCATTTTCTCTAGCCTCCTCCTCTTTCTGAAGCAACAAACTCTGAACTTTTGGTGTCTTTGCCACTGTCTTTATAGTGCTGACTTTAATCTGTACAGTGGCTAGAGCGAATGAAAGGTGCCCTAAAGCTTTGAAGCCTGTCAGTCTTCTTGATCCTTTAGCAGACTATATCCTATATAGCTTAGACTGTTGTAGCATTGACATATTCGAACACGTATTGTTGTTACATTTACTGTACTATGTGTAGTTGATGATAATTGTCGAAGAGTTGATGTTGACTCATGGCAACAGTATAGATAGTTCTCCTGAACTGTTTTCTGTCTTCAGTCTGATGACTAATCACTGACGAATATCTCTCTGTTTGTAGTTAGTGTTTAGTCCATCACATCATCTTCCAGTTATACACTGATTGTCAACCTTGCTTGTTTGGTATGTTTTTTTGTTTTTTTTCTTTACGTGATATGTCCCAAGTATGAAATGTGAAGTCTCATCATGTGAGGATACTTTAGTTTTATCTACTACAACACAAACTATTTTTATTAGTATTATTATTATTATTATTATTATTATTATTATTATTATTATTATTTTGGGCAGACAATTTTATACACAGTATTCTTTGACTGACATAATTCAGAGATTTCAGTTTTGATTTCTTCATTGTCTGTGATATTATTAAAATACTGGAGCTTGGTTAAGTCATATTTCACACATAAATGCATCTTTGCATTTGAAAATCTTATCTAAGTCCTTCAGAGCCATTCTTCCAAAAGAGCTTTGGCATCAGACATCATGGCTGTTTATCATTTCACTGCTGATTTTCAATCCAAGCAGGCTGAAGTTTTGTAATATTTGTATTTCTCTTTGTTATGGTGCAAACCCATTTCTAGAATATTATTTTACTGTTTATAAGCAGATATTTCTGATTTTTTTTTCACTTTAATGTGGTATCATTTGCAAAGGTTGTTGAAAACATTGTTTTTCACGTCTGTTTTCTTCATGCACTCCTGCTTCTTTGAATATCTGATATATTTTTAAATGAAATAAGTGTGTGGAAGAGGTATGCAGCCTTGTTCTATAACCTTATATCAAAACCATTCTGGTTCTCCTTGTTTTGCTCATGTTGTCCATGAGAACTATCATGTGTTTTGGTATACCAATGCTTTAGTTTTCTGTAATATATATGCAGTCCAAGGTCTTGCTAATTATTAAGGAAACTCTGGTAGGTACTTCTTTCTTTTCCAAGGATCCATCTTGCATGTGTAGTGGTAGTTGTTGCCATTTACATCTTCTGGGGCTTGAACAGACCTCAGTCAAGACCGTGTCTGTTTGTTCACCATCATCATGCACTATGTGTGGCACGTTCTTAGGCTTTTGCTATATTTCTTAAAATTGTGGTCCATATTATTAGCATAGTCAGCAAACCTGATCTGAGGTAAACAAGTCAGAAGGAAGGAATGGTGGGTAAAGGAGGAGTCAGATCTCTCGGATCCAAGACTGTGGTAGAAGACATTGAGATCAGATCCGGTCAGATATGACAATCCATATGTATTAAACCTGGCAAAAATGAGACGACAAGGATCCTCCTTGCCCATAGACATGGAAGACAGATGCCTTTTCTTCCCCATTGGTGGGAATGTTTCTTTTTGCTTTTCTCCTCTTCCATCTGACAACAAGAGTCCTTCTAATGATTCATGAGGACTTTCCAAGGATACTTGTGGTGTCTCCATTTGGGTCAGGCAATAGTGGGTATCCCTTCTTTTGAAATTGGCCATGAGCAATTATCATAAGCTTCCTTTTCTTGGCCTCCTCCCATTCTTTTAGCTTTCCTTCTCTAATTATTTGTTCCCTATACCTTAGTTACTTTGTCAGCTTCCTCCAGTAAATTCCAGCCCCTTGTTGTCTATTCTGTGTTCTCCTTATTGCGATCCTCCTTATCAGCAGAATCTCCTTTCTCCATTTCCATGTTGGCTTAGTTCTTAGTATACTTCCTGATATTTTATGAATATATTATTCTGTATGACTATTATTCTCCTTAAGAATGTGTCCAAAATCCCATTCATTCCTTGTTTATTGAATTACCTCCCTGATTTCATAATTATCCCTTTCCACTTTGAATTGTAGCTTTCATCTTGTGTTATGTATCCTTTCAAATCATGTAATCCAAAACCACCTTGTTCTATTGGGAGGATCACCATATCCCACTTAATTCTTGCCCTCTTTCCTCTCCAAATAAATTACTTCAGCTCTTTATTAATTACTATCCACAACTTTTCCTCTGGTTGATAAAAAAAAAATATGCCTGACTTTTGTATATAAAACTGGAGAGAATAAAAAAACTTTTGCAGTTTATATCTTATGATCTATGTCCATAAACAGGAGCTTCCAGTTTCTCAGTGTTTGTATTATTTTTAGTTTAGTCTCTCTGCACATATATTTAGCCACCATAACAGAAGGCTTTTTAATCCTTACTTGTAAATATTTCATCTTGTTGTGCTCCCGTAAATATGGGTACTGCTGAACCAGTTCGGGTGTGGGTACATAATATACTATTATAGTCTTTGATATGATGATGTCCATTTTCATTCATTCTTCAACTGTTGCGTTCAGATCTGACTATGGGATCCTACTCAGCTGCTTCTTCCAGATCATAGGATTGTTAAACTCTTGAGCTTCTCCCTTTACCCATAATACCTCATCAACCTAACGTACCTCAGACCTCATTTGCCAGTATTGCAAACAGACATAGATTGCAAGGTCTAATGCATTAGGAATTTCTTAGTCTATAGTTTTTACCAATTAAGTTTAATTTCTTTTATCCTTTTTTCTTGCACACTTGTAGTTTTCTGTCTCTTCTCCTTACTGGCCCTTTACTTTCAGAGCTTATCCCTTCTAGGTTACCATTTCTGTTCCTTGGACAGTCGCCCAGAAGACATTCTAGACCCTCTTCAACAGCTTCATCTCTTTGATTGTGCAGAAGCATATCTGAAGCAGATGTGGATAGGACATTGAAGAAGTTCCTCAGAATGCAGATTCAAATGAGAGACCACTTGGATCCACCCACATTGGATCATGAGAGCCTTTATAGACCCACAACACCATTGTTTTCTCCTCCTCCTCCAATCCATTCTTTGGTTTCAGAGTTATCAGATACAAAATCCTTGGCGACGTATTCCTCTATTCCAGTGATCATTGTTTCTTTCATTCTGATAGTTTCTCTCATTCAACTGGCACCGAGTACCTTGGAGCCAGAGGACTCTTGGAGCCAAAGCATGGAGGTAGGCTCCGGGGTTTTAGAGCTGACTCTGAAGTTGGAGTCATCTCTTATCCTCAGAGCCTCAGTATTAACTTGGTTCTGACTCTTGTCCTTGGCTGGGTTGCCTTTGGGATGTCAGGAGCCAATGATCCAAGAGGGTCTTTTGTTGGATCCATCAATTTCTGCTCCTCTTAGGTGCTCTGCTTTCAAAGTAGTGGAGAGAGTCTTATCTACGCCTAGAGAACAGACACCTCTGTCCTCTTTGATTCAGATGACTTTATCTCATTTGGTTTTGCATCCTTACTCTTGTTCTTTCCTTCCTCTGGGACAGCCCACCTGAACTAGCCCTCCAGTCAACCTTTCAGGGTATCATCATCATCTCTTCTGATACCTCTTTAGAGCATCCTGTTGAGGAGGTCCCTTGGAAGAAAATGTGCAAGAGGAGGAACTTAGACTCCCCACTAGAGTCTGTCATTGAAGACACTGATTTTGATGAGGGGGAAGTGTCCCTCAGATCACCACCTGATGATGTCTCCTTTGAAGACATCTTGGAACTCCTTAAACAAAGAGGTGGTTGGTCTCCTGATAACCCTTTTCAAGAGGAATCAGTGTTTTTGGATGCTTTCAGGTCTGGCCCACCTTCCTCCTGGGTGACTCCACCCGCTGATGACTTTCTAGATTTAATCAAGGTGGGCGTGGAAGGAATCTGACATTGTTGAGGCTATTCCCAAGAATCCAGACAAAATCTTTGCACTTCCAAAAGACTGTCTCCATTGGACTAAAGGAGTGCTGGTTGACGCTACAGTTGTTGAGGGAGCCCTAAGAAAGGAACTAGTGGAACATTATTCTTCTGTCCACCACCCCCCCCAACAGGGACTCTAGGGTGCTGGACAGGTATAGGAAACATCTGTGCATCAGCAAAATTAGCTTTAAGGTCACCGAATTATTTGGCACATTTTACCAGACTTCAAAGAGATTTCTTCAAGGAGCTTACTAAATCTCTTTTGGAGTCTATGTCCTCCGAGGAAAGGAATAGTATTTCCTCACAGCTGACTACCCATCAATCAATATCTAATTTGTCTAGGAGGTTAATCTCTCATGCTGCTGAAGGTACCTCACTGTGGCATGTTCAGGAATTTTCAGTAGGTGACATGCCTGGATGCACTTGTATGATTTTACGGAACCATTTAAATCTTTTCATCAATGCACCCTTTGATGGAACCTCACTGTTTGGCCTCAAGTTAAGACAGACACTCTAGGTATGAACAAGAAGGAAAGACCCTGTCTGCTGTGGACACATGTTTTTTTGCTCCTCAAAAGTGGTGTTTTTCTAGGAGCCAACGAGGTGGTAGAGAGATGTATGTGGTTCAAGAAGTCCCAGAATCTCTTTCACGATCCACGTGGCGATAATTCCCCAGAGTCACAGGGGGGATCTCAAATGGAAGACATCATTCCCGTGACAGAGGTGATGTGCATAACTAGGGATCTTGAGGTTCTTTCTCTGACAGATCCTATCAGCACTCTTGAATGGAGGTCAGGTGTCATCTATCCCTGCACCAGACAGCCTGGCTAAACATCACAAAAGATTTTTGGGTGCAGAGGATAATATCCAGAGGTCATGTTATACCATTTTCCCAATCCCTTCCAGCAGTTCCGATGTTCCACTCAGTCAGAGGGAAGCAGCTTCTCTCGAGATGATAAAGCTGCTAGAAGAGAGGCATCCAAGAGGACCCACAGATCCGAGAAGGTTCAAAACTTATTCAAGATTCTTTTTGGTGCCAAAAAAAATACAGGGGACTTGAGACCAATTTTGGATCTCAGGAGGTTAAATGAGTCTGTTCAGTATACAAAGTTCTGGATGGTCACAGTTCAGTCCATTATGCTATTTCTGCACAAGGGCAACTGGATGTGCTTAGTAGATCTTCACAATGGGTACTATCACATCAAAATGATCAGGTGGTCCAGAAGATAGCAACACTTCTGGCTGAGAGCCAGTCATTACCAGTTCAGAGCACTGCCCTTTGGTCTCGCCACAATCTCCAGGGTGTTCACCAAATGCACATTAGTCATAGCAACTCACCTGAGACTGCTGGGATTCCATTTGTTTCCCTATATAGATGACTAGATCCTGACTGCTCCAACCAGGCATCAACTGTTTCAAGCAAGAGACTATTTACTCCATCTGTGCTCCAGTCTTACAATATCTGTCAGTTACAACAAATCTCAACTCACTCAGAGTTTGGAATTAATTGGTGCTCATATCAATGCAGCCATCCAAATAGCTTCTCTTCCTCTGTCTCAACACATGTGGGGGGGAGGGGTGTTATTTCCTGAGAAGGACAGTCCAAGGCACATGGTCTTCCAAAGAGGCCAAGATGCATATCAGTGTCCTAGAGATGAGAGCTGTCTTTCTAGCACTGCATGCCCTTCAAGACACTCCCAGTCAGGACTGTTGCGGTCCAGATGGACAGTATGTCAGTAGTCTGGTAAATCAACAAACAGGGGGAATCAATCTTACCCTGTTTCTTGAGAAGCTGTGTGAGTATGGCAATGGGCGATATCCTCCATTTGCTTTCTTACAGGAACGCACACCCCAGGGAAATCCAACGTGCTTGCAAACAAGTTAAGTAGGTCCATTCTTATATCTTGCTAGTGGTCTCTCAGTGTCAACTTGGCAGAGAGAACATTCTGTCATTGGGGCCAACCATGCTGTGGTCTTTTTGCTTCTTCCCTCAACAGTAAACTCAGCAGGTTCTTTGCCCTGATTCCCCCCACCGGGGAAGTCACTGAGAGATGCTCTACTTCATCTTTAGCCCTCCAGTGTCCTTTATGTTTATCCCTGTTAGCCCTCATTCCCAAATTTCTACAAAAAACATCTCAGTTGAAGAGCACAGTTATACTTATTGCCCCTTACTGGCCTCGTCAGATTTGGTTCCCCTTTTTTGGCCTCATCTTCTACATCCTCCTTGGATTCTGGATCCAAATCCAGGCCTCTCCTGTCTTATCCGACAGGCATGACTCACCCAAGCTTAACAGGGCTCAAGCTAACCCCTTGGTTTTTCCAGTTCCATTGATTGCTAGACAGCCCCAGCTCTCCTCCCCTATCAGTCACATTTTATTATCTTCCCATAAAGTTTCCACTAGAAAGATTACAAGAGAAAATGGAAAAGATTTGTTCTTTGTGCCATAGGCAAACACTTGGATGCCTTTTCAACACCAATTACAAAACTCCTTGACTTTTGTGCCACAATTTTCAATGAGGGTACTAGTTCCTCAACTGTCAGAGTACAATTAGCAGCCATTGGAGGTAATAATTCTATTTTAGCTTCCTGCAAGTTTGCATAGCCTTTCTAAGAGGAACATTTTTACTTAGCTTAGACCTCCTTTAATGGAGCCTGCCCTACCTCTATTTGGGATTTAAACATTGTACCTCAGGCCTTGACTCAACTGCCCTTTGAACCTTCACCTAAATCTGATGTAAAATTTTTGACCTGGAAAACTGTTTTCTTAGTTGCTATTGCATCTGCCAGAAAAGTGTCTGAACTTTAAATGTTGTCTTCTAAGCCGCCACCTTTATTTTTTCGCAAGGATAGGGTCTCTGTATGGACCAATCCTTCCATTTTTACCATAGGTTTTCTGAGTCTAATATTAATCAGATCATTAATCTTATGGGCAGCAAACTAGATCTGAGGTATGTTAGGTTGGTGTGGGCCGTTATAAGTAAAGGGCGGAGCTGAAGAGTTCAAGAATCCTACGATCTGGAAAAAGTGGTTGAGTCGGATCCAGTGACCAGGTCCAAACTCAAAAGTTGAGGAATGAAAATAGGCAACAAAGATGGAATGTTATGCTGAGTACGTATCGTTTTATTGTATCTTCATTAATTTTATATTACAAAGCAACTTGAAACTCTTAAAATATTCCATAAAATCAAGATGTCCTATTCTGGATTTATCAAGTACAAAATAATATCATCTATAAATAAAGTCAGCTTTTCATGATTACCCTACCATGTATATCCTTGAATTTCTGCTGTTATTTTCTTTGACAATAGCTCTAAATGTAAAGCAAATAAAGGAGAAAGAGGACACTCCTGTCTGGTTCCTGTTTTCAAACACAACTTATCAGAGAGGAACCTTCCCACTTTAATTCTTGCCTCCAATCTTTTATATAGTCTCTTAATTAACATTATTGTTGTATCAGGGAATGCAGATGCTTCCATTGCCTTACTCATAAAATCCCAGGTTACTCTTTTGAATTCTTTCTCTGAATAAAACACTTACTAACAACAGTGTTTTATAATGCTTCCCTCTGATTATGATTGTTCTATTAATGCTTTCAAATGTTTGCCTCCCCTTCAGCCACCATAATACAGCCACCCCAACTTTCTTCTAAGATGCAGGTGTTTCCCCTCCTTTTAAAATGCTATTAAAATCTTCTAGATCTTTATTACTTTCTTCCCTCCTAACTTTCCAGACTTAAACAGGAATACCATCAGTTCTTGGAGACTTCCCTGCAGACTGATTATACATCACCACTTGTATCTCATCTCCTCTTGTCTTTAGTAGTAGTTGTTGAACCTCATCTTTCTCTGATTGTGCCGTAATAGTCTTCCATAAATTTTTCCATTTGCCCTGTATCTTAGTTTTCATATTCTTCTGCTTTATACAAATTTTCATAAAATATCCAAAATAGTCTCTAATATATCTACAGGATCTTGTGCTATTTTTCTTCTTATACACTCCTTAGGTTTGGTGACAAAGTTTTCTACTTTCTTGTCCAAGTCATTTTGCTAAACGTTTTTGTGCTCTGGAATTTTTCCAAAAAAATAGTTGCTTAACAGCAGTCTTTCAAAAGTCATTCACGTTATCCAAATGTGCCCTTATTTTATGTTTTACACTGTATATTTGCTTCTCCATGTTCTGTGAGCTTCTCCTTATTCTGTAATACTTAAACCTGTGTTAGCTCCTCCTAGTAACTCCTGTTACTTCTGGATTGTTTCTGTCTTTTCTACCCTGATTTTAAACTCCATTTTCTTTGTCTTGTTCACTTGCTATCCTTTCTGAAGAAATTTTTATCTTCCCTAATAACGTTCAAATTATTTCCACTAGCCTTCCTTAAATTGCCGTATTTGTAACAGGTAGGTGGGAAAGCG
This sequence comes from Protopterus annectens, assembly GCF_019279795.1. Lineage (NCBI taxonomy): Eukaryota > Metazoa > Chordata > Ceratodontiformes > Protopteridae > Protopterus > Protopterus annectens. The sequence goes on from NC_056739.1 coordinate 791,678,459, forward strand.
CCTGTGTCTTACTTTTACTGCATTACCCTGCAATTTTATCTTAGTTTGTTATTGGTGCATAATCTGAAATAGTTACTGGATATGTCAAAGCTTGCAATTAAATGCAGATGTTCTTGTGAAATATAATAACTGATGTTGTCCTTTTCATTCTTCCTCACTTATGGGTTACATATCCAATGCTCGGATCTGCCTCGGCATCATAATTCAGACTTTGGGTCCAACTCTTGAGCTCCTCCCTCTAAGCATAATGCCCAACTCCATCCGTGTTGCCTGAGATCTCGTTTGCCACCTTTGCGAACAGACCCAGGTTCCACTCTTGAATGCTTTTACTGGTATTAAGTACGATTAGTCTGTATTATAAAAACTGATTACTATTTTTCTCCCTCCCTCTACTTTTCGCCATCAGGGTTATTTATCATTCCTTTCCCTTTTTCCATACTTTTTCAGAGTACTCTCTCTCTTATTCTCGTCTTTTGGGTATTTCTTTCTACCCTAGTTGGTAGTTTATTTTCTGTTCTTTAGTTATTTAAAATAAACCTTGCTTAACCTGTTGCTTTTTCTTGGTAGTATTTTGTTTTTTTCTTCCTCACTATCTAAATGATGTCAGACAAACGTACATGCCTTAAAAAAATGCATTTCTTGTGGGAATAAGATCCCAAACTCGGATACCTACAAGTAGTGCGTTTATTGCCTTGGAGCTGGGGACTTGGACACGTCATGCAGAACCTGAACCAATCCGAAAGCCCTGGCAGACAGAAAGTATAAGCTTATTTCAAGGGTAGTCTTCCCTCTTCTTCTGCTCCAGGAGCTCAAACCCCCTCCAGACTTAGTAACTCTGCTTCTCTGGAGCACCAAAAGCATTAGGTTCATAAGTTCATAGGTTGGTACTAGGCTATCGGCCCTAGGACCCTATGCAAGCCTACCCATAACAATTCCCTGGCTATTTCTTCCCACAATATTTACTTCCCTGGACCCCTGTCTAGCAGGGCAACTGACGTGATCACCGGGGTAAATTTACTATCTCCCATCCAGTCGTCAGGGTTCCTTTTGAAGATGGCCAAGGAGGCACTCTGCTTGAGATGTATGGGCAGTCTATTTCAGAGTATGGGGAGTCTCTGGGTCAGGAACCTATCCCTCCAGCATGTTTTGTTCATTGTGATGACAAGGCTTAGGTTCCCTGGAGCATGTGGCTCTGATGGATTGGGATTTCTTTAAGTGTAGCATGTCCAACAGCTCTGGGTTTGACATGGCCTTGTATGTTAAGCAGAGATAGTCTCTGAGTAGACAGTATGCGACGGAGTATAGCTGGAGTTTTTTAGTTGGTCAGCATAGGGCATCTGCTTTAGTCCTGTGATTCTTTTAGTGAGGTGTTTCTGCAGTCTTTCCAGTTGCAGATGTCTTGTGAGGTACATACCAGAACAGGGCATTGTACTCTATGATGGGTCTAATGAGGGATGAGTACAGTGGGACAATGACCTCCTTTTTTCTGGATGAAAAGCCCTTAGTGATGAGGTGTGCCACATAGAAGGATTTCCTGACTGTTGTGGCGATGTGGTTATCGAAGGTGAGACCACTGTCCATCTGTGTTCCTAAGTCTCTTTTCACACTTTCGGTGTTTAGTGTACTGCCACCTATGTGGTAATTTATGGGTACATGTTTTTTCCCAAAGGGGATAACTATATACTTCTTGGCATTCAGCTTGAACCCATGGCTCCGGCACCAAGCATCTGTTTCTGTAAGGCCCTTTTGTAGAATATCCACATCATTTGGGAATTCAATAATGGCTCCCAGTTTGCAGTCATCTGCGAACTTTGTTAGCTAGAGTCTCTCAGTGTTGGCCTGTACTTCAGAGAAGTAGATGCCAAACAAGAGAGGTCTCAGGACTGAACCCTGAGGTACTCCACTTGTTACTTGTCTGGTGCTGGATTTGGAGTCGGCTACTTTTACAGTCTAGGTTCTGTCATTAAGCCATCCCATCGAGTGACGTAGGGATTTATGCCCAGCTTTAGTAAGTTTATCTATGATTCCAGAGTGGGGGATGGTGTCGAAGGCCTTGGCTATATAGGCTGTGTGGACTGCCTTACCCTCGTCCACGGCTGTGGAGACTGATTTGAAGAAGTCAGTCAGGTTCAGGAAACACGATCAGCCCTTCACAAACCCAAACTGGGTGGGGTCCAGTGTTTGAAGGTTGCCAATGTCTTTGTTTATAAGTTCCATGATAATACATTTCATGGCCTTACAGATCAGGCTCGTCAGACTGATGAGACGATAGTTCCCGGGATCCAAGGTGGATCCCCCTTGTGGAGTGGGATAACTGTACTTGTGCGCCACTCAGTGGGCACAAAGCCTCAGGTGAGGCTATGATTAAATATGACACTTAGGTGAGGCACCAGTTCATTTTGTAGTTCATGTAGTATACACCCCGGGATGTCGTCTGCTCCCATGGATGCTGTATTCTTAGCTTTGGAGAGTGCGTGTTTTACCCATGTGGCCGTGATTACTGGAATTTGTCAATCTTTCTGTATTGAGATGGGCTTTTTAGGGGGGTGAAGTTTGCACTGAATCGATCTGCCAGGATATTGGCAATGTCCTTGGGATCAGTATATTTAATGCCATTCTTTTGTAGCTCAGAGCAGATCTGAGCATTCTCCTCTGAAGTCCCCATTGGAGCAGCCAAAAAAGACTAGAAAGCTCTCAGATTTGACTCCTCTGGATCTGAAGAATTTTCAACATTCATATCCACAGCCTTTGGATCCTAAGGCTTTGGCTCCTATAGTTGTTACGATCAATCCAACAGTTCCCCCCTCAGATCCTAAGTCATCAGATCTGAATCTGGATAGTTCCTTTGAGAGTATTACTCCCGAATATATTATGAAGCCAGTTTCACATACCTTGCCTGCTCAGCTTCTCCAAACACTACAGAAGCATTCCAGGCCCCTTTCTACCTCTTCCTGTAGTTTTTTGAAAGCTTGTCAGAAGCAGGTGTGGACAGAATGATGTGAAAGTTTCTTGGTGCTTAGATCCAGGTGGGGATCTTACAAGCTCCATCCCCTATCGGATTTGTAAGCATGCCTGTTACAGCTAAGACTATTATTTTTCCTTCTACGATCTGTCTAGCATTTTCAAAGCCCAAGGATCCAAAATCCTAGAGAGGATGTGCGTTGGATCCATGGAAACTTTCTTCCTCCACTCTGACTGTTTCCCTGACTGGTTTTGCTCTGGTACCTTTGGATCAGAATGGGTGTCTGACCTAAGGGGGTAGGTTTGGCTCTAGTTTTGTCAGATCCATCCCTTCCTCTTGGAGAGTTGAGATCTGATTCTCTCCACGAGGCTGGGATCCAGGGGTGGGCTAGATCTACCTTCTTTGGAAGCTTCATCTCTGTGGGGATGGGTTTGGGCTTTTCTTGGTTCCCTTAGCCTTTGAGGTGATGGAAAGAGCTTTTTTTTTCCAGAGGGAACCATCTTCTCATGTTTTGGATCCTACCCCTATACTCTCATCAGTTCCGAGCTCTGAGTTGGTTAGACCTATTTTGCAGGGACAGTCAGTTCCAATGATTCTCCGGCCATTATGAGTGGAGGAAATTCCCCTCTCTTCCGGCACCTCTTGAGAACATCCCACGGAAGAGGTTCCCCGGAAGAGGACATGTAAGAGGAAACACACAGACTTCCCCATGGAGTCTCTTAAGGAAGACACTGATTTTGATGGAGATGGATCCCCCAGATCACCACTGGATGACATCTGAAGATTCTGAAGTGGAAAGGTGGTTGGTGATCTGTCATCCTGACAACTTTTTGGCCCCACCTGCAGACAGACCCACTGGAGCAAAGGAATCCTGGTTGATGCTGTGGTGGTGGCAGCCACTAAGAAAGAGTTAGCAGAACAGAGATCTCTTGTCCAGCCGCCTAACTGAGTCCAGGGCATTGGACAGATTTGGAAAGCGAGTCTTCACCTCAGTTGCTTTTGCCCTTAGGTCACTTAATTATCTGGCGCACTTTACTAGGCTTCAGAGAGATTTGACTAAAGAACCATCAAGTACTCTTGAGTCCATGTCTGCTGAGGAGTTCAAAAGGACTTCCTCTCAAATGGCCACTCTTTGTCTGTTTCAAACACTTTGAAGTTAATAAAATTAAAAACATCCCTAGAATCACTTTAAAAAATTTTGTGATCTCATTGCAGAAATGCCTATTTCCAAACATTTCCCTTAACCTTAAAATTCATAAAAATGTAATAAACAAATATTTTACTTCATCATTCAACATATTATTTAATTAATATAAAAAAATGTCTTTAAAAAACATTTATCTTATAAATATTAACATTAAAATAATCTTAAACCTAATTAATATGTAAATAAATACATAATTTAATAAATATCTTGGAAATATTTATTTAGTTAATTTTAATATATAAATAAATCTAATTTAAATTCACAAATTATTTTATAATTATATAATTATTATATTATAAATTAATTTGAGCATAAATATTAAATAACAATTTATTTAAATTAATTTAATTTAAAATATTTCATATAAGGTTATTCTGTAACCTTAAGCATCCTATAACACATATATCAATTTATTTTCACATGTTATATATTCAGTTTTAAGTTCCAGAATTTATTCATTTATTTTTACATTGTCACAAGAATTCAGATGTTATTCATAGGTATTCATTGTGAACCTTTTATTTCCTTCATAAGTGTGCTCCTGCCAATCCTTCATTTCATTTTCAATGTTTCTCTTCCCCAATATAAATTTAAATTATGGTTTACCAGAACAAAAATAAATGGTTCTCCTGTTTCCCTAAATGAAATGTTTAAATAGTATTTTTGTCTTTCTTTTTTCAATGATATCTTAAGTTTGTTATTTAAACTTCTCATTTCATTTGGCTTTAGTTATATCAAAATGTTTCCCTTCTCTCACATTATAAAACTATTAAATTCTTAAGTACATCACTTTCTAACCTTCACAACCCAACCACTATCTTTCTACTTTCAATGTAAACTTCCTTTCCATTTATATATTCCAGTTTTATTCTCCTTTATTTAGAGAATATGGTTCCTCTTTATTCACATCTTCCTTATATACACCTAGAGATTCTTTTCCATCACTTTTTTTACTTATTTTATACATTTCTTCTACTTCATTGGTTAAATTGATTATATAATTTTATATATTCTCTCTCACAAATTTCCTTTATTGACACTTAATTGAATTAATTTCCATTCTTTATCCTTTTATTCCTTCTTTTCCTGGTTCTTTTATATTATTGTACACAACTTAACCATTTTCCAAATGTCCATTTTCTATCTTCTTATACTCTACTCAAATATTTCCTTAATCCCCTCTAATCCTTCTTCTTCCCTCTTTCAAAAATTTCTTGACAATTGTCTTTTCCCAAACTTTTTAACCCCTTTCTTAGTTTACTTTAAAATTAACCCATGTATTTTTTCTAAAAATTTTAGTTTCCAATTTTGATTTTCTTAACTATTCTTTTTGATCATAGTTCAAAAATACCATTGAACAATATGCTTTTGTGTAAATATCTTTTAGTATTTCTATCCATTGATGTTTAATTATTAATATATTTCATTCAGTCCCTCTGGCCCCATCAGATTTTATATTTCTTTTTGACACCTCAATATCCAGAATCACATTATTTTCGTATCTAGTATAATATAGAATTCAAAAAATTTTAGTAGAAGTCAGTTGTCATATTTTTCCAATTTGCAATCTCACATGGACATATCTAGATTAAATTTTTTAATAATAATCCAACAAAGCGCTTATTTTTACCAATAAATCCATACTTGGAACAATATATAATTGGTCCTTGGTACATAATCCAATTCAATCATACCTTTATGGGATAATACCTGGAAATAAATTAATAAAATGGAAAAATATAAAAATTACATAATACTAATTGTCTTTTATTAAGTGTTTTATCTTCAAAAATTCAAACTTCAATTTTGTAAAATCTTCAAGAATCCTTTATCAAATAAATTCTACATTAACAAAAATCAAAGAAGGCAACTTTTTATATCCAACTATCAATTGTCACAAAAAAGTAAAAAAGCAAGATCTTTTTAAATACTTCAGGCTACAGTTTTAAAATGTTTACTTTTTTTAGTCAACAAATTTGTTTTGTTTTACTTTTTTAGACTTCTTCTTATGAATAAATATGCCATAGGTTTTGTTTTTTTCAGTTTATAAATCCTGTTTCAATCATGCTTTTCTTGGTTTATTCATTTAAAATATTGCAGCAATTCATTTATATTTTACCTCTTCACCAGTAATTCCCCTCATACTAAATTGTATTTCTATTCCTATACCAGTTTATCATTAATATCTATTCATTATATATTTACCAGCTTCATTGACCCCATTCCTGTTCACATTTCATCATTCTTTTTCCAAACCAATCCATCTGTTCCTAGAAAACCACCTTTCAACTATTCCTAAATATTTCTTTGTCCTGGTTCTTCACCTTCTCTTTAACCTTCTTCAAAATTTTTTCTTTTTTCTTAACTTTTTTTCTTCTTTTCACTTTCACTCGGGTTGTAACATACTTTTCAAATTTTTTATTTTTTTTAATTTGGGGGTAAAAGTGGGGGGTTGTAAGTGTATTTTCTCTTTCATCAATTCCTTTTTTTTTTCAAAGTTTTTCTTTCCATGGTACTTAAATTCATTTTTTTTTCTTAATAAATTAATGTGAATTGGTTTCTTGTATTAACCCTGTACCATAGGTATAAATTAATTCTATGTAATTGTATAGGTATAATTCATGGGTCAAAGTTGTATTCCCAAAATTATATATTCATATCATTAGTTTCTGAAGTGTTGTTAATGTTATTGTCTATTGTTTTTTACCACATTTTGCCTTTCTTGGGTTCTCAGGAGGAAGGAGGTGATTACTTTCTCTCCTTTCTCCATCCCCATTCCTCCCCTCTCTTATTTTTCCACCTTTCTCCTTTTTTTTATTCAAAATATCTTTTTCATTATTACCCTGTTTTAATTATAAAAATTTTATTTATTATTTTTAAATTCAAATTCATTTTCATAAAATCATTGTTTCCTTTGGCTTTTAAAATTTTTTGTGTTGGAAATATCATGTAATTCATCTTTAACTTCCCATTCTCCTGGTAACTTAATGTCATTTTTTAATTCATTATCTCTCTTTTTATGTTTATATTCTCACATTTTGTGTCAATATCTCATCTTTATTCAATAATCTTCCTAATGTTATAAAATCTATCCCTTTCTTTAATAACCAATTCAAATTTAATTTCCTGTTTTTTATTTTCATTTTATTTTTAGATTTCTTCACCACACTTGTTAATTATTTTTTCAATATTTTTTATGATTTCAAATTGGAACAATTCATATTGGTTATCACCAAACTTTTTTTGATTCATTATTTAACAACAATCAACATTGGAACACAACCCCTTTAAATAGTCATTTTCTATAATTTATAAACTACCAGAGCATTCATATAACTATACATTTTGTCAATATTAATACTATCAATTATAAATTCCATCAAACTTTAATACTTTATTCTTCAAGTTCTTTGCTATTGTTCTTAACATTGTTATTTTTTAAATTTTCAGTATACAAAAATTATTTTGTTTGTTTGTAGTTTTTGAGCCATTCCTGTACCTTTTTTGCTGTTTGTTTGTTTGTAGTAGTACTTTGTTCCAAACCAAGTTCTTGGCTCAAGTTTTTCCTCCTGTTCTCTATCCTTCAAAATCCTCTCTCTGAAGCTCTCAAGTTGCTCCAAACCGGTAGCTCGCCAGGTTCAGCCGGTTCCAGTATCATCATTCTTCTTCCCCCATAGTCTCTTCTTCAGCGCTTCCCTTTTCTTCTCTTTCCTTCCTGTTCCTTTTCAACAATTCTTCCTCCTCCAGCGGGCTTCGCCTACTGTAGAGTGAGCTGTCCAATAAAGAGGCTGAGTAAGCTCAATCAGCCCTGGCCTTCGCCACCTCTGCTTTCCTAAGCTGTCTAGCCCTTTGAAACCTTCCGTGAAGTCCACCTAAAAGATGTATACCACCAAAGAACGCTAATAGTTCAAATAACAAAGTAAAATAATATAAAAGAAATAATGCCAAATAAATAAGAATAAATCTGGATGTAAACCAGAAAATTCACTTTTGTAGCAGTAAAAATAAATTAAATAAGTAAAAATAAATTAAAATCACAACAAACCAACTTCATCAATACACAACTTCAATATCATTCAATCATTCAAAATATAATCTTGAAAGCAACTATTTAATTAATAGTTTAATGAATAGTCCAATGAAATACATCATGAAAATCAAATTGACAAATCTCTTTTGTCTCTCATAAATATTAATGCATATTCTCTGAAAGTGTCTTGTGCTTAATTTCATTTCTTACAACATTTCACATTTCATATTTTATTATAATTAATAAAATAAATAAATAAAACAACAAAAATTTATTTAATTTCATTAAATTAATTTAATTTAAAAAAAATAAAATAGTAATTAAATTATATATAAATAAAATTTTCTCTTGGATATATATTTATATATGTTTCTACCCCATTTAGGGTCCATTTTGGGAAATTACATTGGAGTATTTATTTTATTTCAGTTACAGTGAAGAAATTGATAATTGATATAAATTCCAGGTTTATTTCCTGCATCCTGGTTGACCTGCCACCAAAAGCCACTCTACTTTCTAATATTTTCTCCCACAGGCTCCACAGGCCACCCCTCTGGTTTGTTAACCTGTTCCAAAAAAAAAAATATTATTCATTTCAAGTGCAAAAATGGAATGTTTAAATAGTGCATTTGTGTTTTTCTTTTTGGTGATATCATAAGTGTGTTCGTATATCCTTCTCTTCAATTGTCTCTCTGTCTTCCCTACATAAAATAACTTTGAAGTTAATCTCTCACGCAGCTGAAGGGACCTCACAAGCAGCCGGTTCAAGCATCACCATAAGTACACATGCCTGGATACAGCTATGCGATTTTGCAAAGCCCTTTAAGATGTCTTTGTAATGCTCCATTTGATGGCACTTCCTTGTTTGGGGCATCAGTAAAAGATACGCTTATTCGCAACAAACACGAAAGAAAGACCCTGTCTGCCATGCAGATCAAGTTTTCTACTCCTCAGTGGCCCTTCTTTTGGAACCAAATAGCTGGTAAGAAAATGTGGTTGTGTAAACCTGTGAGGGACCTTTCCAGGGTTTGCATGGGGAAAATTCCTCCAGAGGCAGAGTGGGAAATTTTAATTGTAGGCATTGCCCTAGCGAGAGAGGGAGGAGGTTTGCAGAACCAGGGTTTTGAAATTCTTTTTTTCACTGGCCTGATTAGCGCTTCTGAAGTGTTGTCTGACTGTCCAACTCTGGAAGCAGTTGGATGTTGGTTCTCTTTACACCTAGATGCCTGGACAAAGATCACAAGATATTTATGGGTGCTAAGAATAATATCTGGAGGTTATTACATACCATTTCCCTTCTTCCGCATTGTCAAATTATTAAACTTACCAATGTTCCACCCAGTCAGAGGAAGGTTGCAACACAAGAAGTACAAAAGTTGCTAGAAAAAAGTTGTCCAGAAGGCCCCACCTGACCAGATAGGATTCAGAACTTATTCAGGCTTCTTTTTAGTGCCAAAGAAAACAGCGGGACCTCAGACCCATTTTGGATCTAAGCAAATTGAATCAGTATGTATGAAATTGAATCTGCACAAGGACCCTTGGATGTGCTCTCTAGATCTTCAATATGCATACTGTCACATATTATCACATCAAAATAGACAGACTATCCAGAAGACATCTTCACTTCTGGCTGGGAGCCAGTCATTACCAATTCATTGGGACAGTTTTGAACACACCACCACAGATAGCATATGTACCTCTCCACTGCATTACTTCTATTAGAAAACCAGGCTATTCTTTTTCATTCATCTCCCCCCAGCAAGTTTAGTGTTTTAAGCACTTTGGTCGATGTCAGCTGCTGCAATGCTGTACTCTTCTTTATGTGGGTTTTCCAATGGACTCTAGCTGTACTGTACAGTGGTCCATTCTATATCAACCACTGCCCCTTTAAGTAAAGTTAACCCTGATTTGCAAACAGCACATTCACTATTGGATACAATTAGATGATCTTTTTCTGGACAAACGCTTTGTTTTACCAAACCCAGTAGCCAGAGTGACCACAGACTATTCTCAACTGGGGTTGGGGGGGCATTTCTTGGGAAGAACTGTCCAAGGCACATGATGTGGTTCTCCCAAGAAAATGAGTTACATATCAATGTAATAGAGATGAGGGCAGTCCTTTTAATGTTGCAAGCATTTCAAGATGCTCTTCCCTAGGAGACTATTGCAGTTTAGATTGACAACATGTCACTAGTCTGGTACAACAACAAGCAAGGAGGAACTCAATCTTCCCCCCTCTGCAGAAAGGTCATGAGGGTTTGGGGAGGGCATTCTTATCAGACCACTTTCTAATTGTGGCGCACATCCCGGGGAAAACGAACATGCTTGTTGATAAACTAAACAGATCCATTCTGATGCCCCATGAGTGGTCTTTCAATCAGTGTGTAGCAAATATGATCTTCATGCATTGGGGCCAAACTTGCTGCAACCTATTTTCCACCCCTCTCAATAACAAGTGCAGCAAGTACGTTGCTCTGATCTCCCCTCGGGAGTCACTGAAAGATGTTTTTCATGCTTGGCCTTTGGGTCTCCTGTATGCTTATCCTCCTCTTCCCAATTACAAAACTTTTTGCAGAATGAAAGCGGGCTGAAGAGCACAGTAATCCTAATTCCCCTTTCTGGACTGTGCAAGTATGGCTCCCCTTTCTACAGTGTCATCTTTATCCTCCATGGGTACTGGAGCCTACTCAGGATCTCCTCTTACTCATCAGGGATTTAACAACCCAACATTCAGGCCCTAAAGCTGACCGCATGGTTTCTCCACTTCCAGTAATAGTTACAGTCCAGTCTCTTCCCCAGTTCGTGGCATTATTTTGGCCTTCTCAAAAAGATTGTACCAAAAACATTTATAAAAGTAAAGAGAAACTGTTCTTTTTGGGCATCAGACAAGAAGCTTGACCTTTTTTCTGTACCAGTTTCTGCTATTCTTCATTTTTTGACAACTCTTTTCAAAGCCTGGGGCTAGCTTCCTCTACAATTAAACTTCAGTTGGCAGCAATTTCAAATTTCCACATAGGGAATAAATCTTTTTCCTTGGTTTCATCTAGATAAAGCTTTTATGAAAGACATTTTTGTTCTGAGACCTCCAATAAAAGATCCTTCACTGCCCTGGGAACTTATTGCTGTACTTGAATGTTTAACACAAAAACCCTTTGAACTATTAGACAAATCTGCTCTGAAATTTCTGTCATGGAAGACAAGACAGTTTTCTTGGTAGCTATAACTTCAGCAAAAAGAATATCTGAACTCCAGGCTCTTTCAGCAAAAACCCTTTACATCGTTTTTCATAAAGATAGGGTATACAAGCAGAATAACTCTTCCTTTTTTTTTTTTTTTAAAAAATACCTAAAATAGCTTCTGAAAATGATATCAACCAATCCATTCACTTGCCAGTTTTCTTTCCAAAATTTTCCAGTAAAGGAGAGTACATGCTACACCTCCTTGATATGTATGACAAAACAGTTTAGAAAGTCAGACCAGCTTTATGTATCTTTCTCTCTAAATTGCCTAGGCCAACCGGTTTCTAAGGCTACCCTAGCTATACACTCACAAACACTGGCTAATCTACAATGTATGTACTGTACCTGTGTACTATGTATATATTCTACCTATGTTCCAAATTTCAGATGTACACCACAAATCTATTAATTACCTTTATTTTTAAAATTAATATTTTTTTGTTTCTTCTCTCCACTGTAACTGTTTATGTGCCGCATGCCACTGTAAAAACATGTCTCCTGTAATTTGTGCATATACTGATAATGTCTAAATAACTAAATGTGTCTGTAATTTTTCTTTGTGGAGCTTTTCTCCCCGGGCCTCTGCTGAAAAAGGGCCTTTTCGGCTCAGTCAGACACCCCCGGTTAACAAATGTAAAATAAAATAAAATGTAAAATAAATAAATGGATTACAGACTGTATCTCAATAAGGTATGACATTACCAAAATCTCCCAAGAATCATTCAACCGGATCCATGGCTATGTCATCTGCTTTTGGTCACGAACATCTTTTGATGATATTTGCACCTCATCTACGTGGTTCAGTGCTCATACCTTGCTACTCATTACAAATTGGATATTATTTCTAAGAACAGAGCTGCCTTTGGTTCGGTGGTGCTCTGGAATATTTATTCCACGAGGGCCACCCATGATCATGATCAACGTTGCTGGGGACTTTGTCCCATACTTTGAGGATGAATGAAAAGGACAACATCGGATTTAAAAGTTATGTACTCACAGTAGCTAGGCATCTGTGTTGTCCATTTGCATTCTTCCACAACTCCCCTCCCATACATCCCCCATCCTTTTTTTCTGGAGAGACGCATTGGACTGTATTGGGAACTTAAGTTCCAGCTTTGAGCCCCGTCTTTTCTATCAAGCTATACCAGTCTCCATTTAACTCTAGAGATATATGGTAGCAAACTTGGTCTGAGGCAGTGGGAATGGAATAAGGCATTATGGGCAGAGGGAGGAGCTTGAGTGCTTTATCGAAGTCTGGAACTTGCAGCTGAGTCAGATCCGAAGGTCAGATATGAATGCATACATTGAAGAAGAAGAATGAAAATGGACAACAGAGATGCCTAGTCATAGTAAGTGCACAACATTTAATTATGGTCAAGATGTGGTCCACAAGGGCCCAGTGCTCATCTTCATATAAGTAGTAATGACTCTTTCCAAAACTTAAAAACTACTTACTTATCCTCTTAACAGAAACCGGATGATATAAAACTAAAGTAGGTGAGGGGCAATCCAGTCAAGTGTGCATGTCAGTGGCTTAAAATTCAGTGTTTTGAAATTCAACATTGTAACTTTCAGTATAATGACTCAGTGAAATTAGTTTTTCAGTATTTTAAAAATTAGGTATTGTGGTCTCAGTCAAATGAAATTCAGTATTTTGAGTTTTCAGTCATGTGAAGTAGAGCCACACATATGTACAAACACACACACTATTATTTCATTGTTATCCTAACCAGATTTTTTTGTGCTTTTCCTCTAGCTAGCATCTCTAATAGTATCTATATGGAATTGTTGTTTGGACTTTGTAATTGTGTGTGTGTGCGTGTGTGTGCGCGCGCACACACATGCACCTTTTGTCTGTGTTCAGCACTCTTCTAAGATTCCTGACAAGGCCACTGGCTTCAAAGTGTGTAGTGCCTGTGGGCACAAGATTCCCCCCCCATAGCCCCCAAGAACCACACATCCTGTGTTTATTGTTTAGGGGTAGCCCACTTAAATGTTGAATGCGAGTCCTGTGCCTCCTTTAAGGTCAATGGTCTTGTGGACTGAAGAAACAAGCTTGTCCTCAAGGGTCTTCACTTTGCTCAAGCAGGAGAATCGACCCCTTGGTGTCCACTTCGGCTTCTACTTTCCCCAAGAAAATGGAGATGTGTAAGCCTGCCAAGGAAAGAGAAAGAGAGGAGAGTAAGGAGAGAGGAAAGAGGAAAGGAAAACAGAAGCAAAAACAATGACATTGAAAGAGGTCTCTGGATCTGATCCCCCAAGTTGGGCATGGTCCCAAAAGAATCTTAGGCTGTTGGATCTATTGTCAGGGCAGGAGCAAGTTTGGTTATAAACACCATCTCTGGCATGCCATTTCTGTCTGGAGCCAGCCAATCCTCTGTTCCATTTCCCTGTAATTTAGGAAAGACATTGATTCCCTAGACCACCTTCCATGGCTTTTTCATACAGGTTTTTCCATTTGTGGAGAACCCTTTCTGAAGTCAGTGTTGATAGGATGATGAGGAAATTTCTTCGGACACAGATTGATTGGGGTTCTTCCAGCATTTCCCCCTCCAGGATCTCTGCGTCTGGTCCAGTCAACTCCCTTTTTGGTTACTCTTTCCATAGTCCAGCCTTGGATCCATTATCTACAGGTCGAAGTGAACCCAGTGAGAGCACATTGTTGAAGCAAATAGTGACTTCCACTTCCTTTCGACACTTGTGCCATGTGATTACAATGGGTCTTGTTGCCAAGGTACGAGGGTTGAGTTTGACTCCAAAGTTTTTAGAGCCATCTCTGCCTCTTGGTATTTTGTCAGATTTGGAGCTAAGTCAGGTTGGGGCCGAAGATGTTCCTTCCTTAGTAACTTCGAGTCATTGGATGTCATCTTGGCCACTGATTTCAACCTTTGTGTTTGAAGCTTTTTGAAAGGATCCTATCCAGATATAGAGAGGAGTTTCCTCAAACACACACACCACACTGTTGGCACTGTCCCTACTACCTCTGGATCCTGTGCTGTCTGCCACACAATCCTGTCCATTGGGGCAGGTAACCTCAGCCTTGAGGATCTTTAAATTCCCATACCAGATTTGAACCTTTTGTGGAGCATCCCACCAGTGAAAGTCACAGGAAAGAGAGACCTTACAAATCGAGGCATAAAGACTCCTCTAAGGAGTCTATATGCCTCCATTTAGGCTTCCCTCAGGAATCACTCAGTGGAAGTACCAACATCAAGGAAGGGAAGGGGTCCTAAAAGTCCCCCCTGAAGATGTGTCCGTCGGAGAAATTATAGAATTGATGAAGGGGGGGGTAGTCATCTGAAGCCCCCTTCTCAGGGGGGAGGTGGTATTCCTTGAGACATTGGGGGTGGGTTATCTGTTGCTTTTGTGGTCTTGCTTGCTAATGAACTTATTGATTTGGCCTCACAGCAGGCTTGGAAGGACCCTGACTTGGAGGAACCAATACCCAGTAAACATGATACAATTGTTGCGTCCCCTAGAAACGGATCATTAGAGCAAGTGTCCCCTGTAGATGCTATGGTGGTAGCAGTAGCCTCTAAGAAGGAGATTTCCAAGGAGAGCACCTTTGTCCATCCCCCTAACAGAGTACAGGGCGTAAGACAGATTTGAAAACTGGACTTATGCTTTAGTGATGTTTACTGTTCACACACCAAACTACCTGACTCTCATGAGTCTGTTTCAGAGGGATTTTACAAGGAAAGTTTTCAAATCCCTCTCTGGTAATTTCCCTGCAGTCATTCAGAAACCTGAAGAGTCATAGCTATCTGACTTAGAATCCATGTCTTGTGTCCATGCAGGTACTTTCCAACACAGTGGATGGCACTGCAAGGCAGCAGGCACCACCATTGCTATTCGTCAGTATTCCTAGATGCATCTCTGAAATTTTGCTGAGAACTTTGTCATCCTTCATCGAGACTATTTGGAGCTACATTAAAAGAGATGCTCACCAGAAGCAAGCAGGAGGGCAAGATTCTATCTCCTGTAATATGTTTTTCCACCCCAAAGTATTTTTTCCTGGAACAAGCAGGGTGGAAAGAAACTTTCACAAGTCCCAGAATTTCTGTCCAGGACACTTCTGGTTACAGTCCCCCATCGGAGCAGAGGTGGACATTGCCCAATGCATAGAGGCAGACCGCAAAATCAAGGGTTTTCAGTTTCCCTTTTCTAAGAAACCTTTCCTGTGCTCCTGAATGGTTGCTGAACTGCCGCACTGTGGAGGCAGTCTGAGAGCAAGCACTTAATTTCTGCACCCTCTTGCCTGGGTAGCTATCACTCAAGATTCTTGGGTGAAGAATATAATCAACAGAGGATGCGTTATTCCCTTTGCTCATCCCCCCAGCAAACAAAAAAAATTCCCAGACATTCCACCCATTCACAGTGAGTTAGTGGCAATAGAAGTGGCAAAGCTGCTAGAAAAGCAATTTATTCAGTATGTCCCAACAGATCAACAAAGATCTAGAGTCTATTCAAGATTGTTTTGTTTCTAGAAAAAAAAACTGTGGCTTTAGGCCTGTTCTGGACCTCAGTCATTCTGTGAGGCGCACAAAGTCCATATGGTCATGGTGCTGTCCATTTTACCTCTTCTGAGGAAGAACATCTGGATATGCTCAATAGACCTTCATGATGCTTACTGCCAAGTAAAGATTACAAGGCAATCCAGATGATTTGTCTGCTTTTGGCTGGGTCCATTCATTTCCAATTTACACCACTTGCCCTTTGGTCTCACTACAACTCCCAGGATGCTCACTAAGTGCCTGGCAGTGCTGGCAGCTTACCTAAGGCTGTAAGGGTTCTGAGTGTGTCCCTATCTAGACAACTCCCAGGATGCTCACTAAGTGCCTGGCAGTGCTGGCAGCTTACCTAAGGCTGTAAGGGTTCTGAGTGTGTCCCTATCTAGACAACTGGCTGCTAACCACTCCTACCAGAGATCTACTGATCCCATGCAGGGACTTCTTGCTCCAATTCTCTCACTATATAGGGATTGCAATAAATATGAAGAAAAGTTAGTTGACACGAATGCAAGCAACAAAATTCATAGGATGTCACATGGACACATCTCACATAGTCATACTCCCAGAATTGAGTCCTGTCTGTCTGCAAGTTTCCAGAGTCCTCTCTTCTTGCAATCCCCTAGCAAGTCTAATTGATGTCAGTAGCTATATTGACTGTACTGGTTCTGCATGTGAGATGCTATGTAAGACTGTAGTCAACCCTTTGTGGTCAGTGATCAATTTTACATTAACCTCTCTACTTTCCAATATGGCTTACATCAGTGTGCAGGTACCACATTCTGTGCTGGTTGATCTTCCCCCATGTCTCTTAGAGTTGACCATTCACTTACCCCCCCTCCCGCCACGATGGCCACTGTGACTATGGGCACCTCACTTTGGGCCTTTGGGAGGAGGCATTTCAAACGGAAGACAGTCAATGACTAATGGTCCAAGACAGATGAGTCTTCATATCAATGTTTTGAAAATGATGGTGTTCCTCCTAGTGTTGCAGGCCTTTTAGGACTCTCTCCCCAGAGGTGTGACTTCCATCCAGATGGACAACATTGAGGTAGTTTAGTCCATCGACAATCAAGGGGAAAACCCATTCATACCCATTATGTTGGGAAGCGATGAGTGTTTGGCGGTGGACAATGTCTTAACATTATCTAGTGGCATTGGACATTCTGAGGAATTCCAGTGTCATGGTGGGCAAACTGAGCAAGTCTATTCTGCCTCATGAGTGATCCCTCAGTCAGTCAATGGCAGCTATGCTTTTTGTTCGTTGGCACCAGGCATGATGTGACTTTCACTTCCCACTCAAACACCAAGTGTACCAGATACTTTGCCCTCATCCCCCAGATTGACAGTCACCAAGTGATGTTCTTGTCCAGAGTTGGCTCCCAGGCCTCCTTTATGCTGTTTCACCTTTTCCCCTAATAACCAAATTTCTACAGAATATTGTCCGCTGCAAGGCAATAGTAATTCTCATTGCCTGTTTCTGGTTCCAACAGGTTTGGTTCTCTTTCCTTTTACCTCACCTGAAATACCCTGCATGGGTGCTGGACCCTCTTCCAGACCTTCTGTCTCATCCATCTGGCCAGCTTCTCCCAGATCTGAAAGCCCTAAAGTTGACCACATGGTTCCTCCAGTTCCAGTGATGGGCAGGGATGCTGGGCTTTCTGCTTCATTTATTCATATTTTTATTGTCATCCCAGAAACCTAACACAAGAAAGGTTTACAAAAGTAAATGGAAAAAATTTGCTGTTTAGGCTTCTTTGAAAGGTTTGCTTCAGCACCTTTCCCTTCCATTTTGGATTTTCTAACAGGTTTATTCCTAGAAGGTGCTAGTTTTTAAACAATTAAGATTGAACTAGCAGCCAAATACATTTTTCATGTTGAGGAAAAAAGAATCCTGCTGCATTTTTGAAACTCCCCAAGGCTTTCTTAAAAGGAACTTTTTTACTCAGACACCCTATCCCCCCTTGACATATTACCTTGATGCTTTCAGGCTTTAACCAGATCAATTTTAGAACCAGCAGTATTGGCAGATCTGAAGTTTTTACTTGAAAAACTATCTTCCTAATGACTGTCACTTCTGTTGGGAGAATTTTTGAAATTCAAGCCCTATCTTCAACACCTGTCATCTTTGTGTTTCACAAGGATAGGTTGTCCCTTTGGGCTAACCTGAATTTTCTTCTCAAGGTGGCTTTAGATACTTCACTTAACCAGATAATTAATCTAGCAGTTTTCTTACCTAGCTTATCTAACAAAGGTCACTATGTCTTTCACCTGATGGATGTTCGCCGTCAATTGACATTTTACCTACATCTTACCAAAGGAATTAGACCACCATTTTTTTTATTTCCTTCTCAAAGGCTAAGTGGGGGCAAGGCATTTCTAAAGTCACCCTGTCCAGGTGGCTCCCTGCTTGCACTACCTTTCTCTATAAAGAAAAGCGTTTGGTTGTATCACACAAAACCAAGGCTGATTTAGGTAAATCAGTAGCAACCTCAACTGCTTATTTTGCTAGAGCTTCATATACAAGATTTGTTCTGCAGCTACTTGGTGTACTGTTAATACTTTTGTATCTCATTATAAGCTGGATATGGAATGATAGGTCCCATGCATCCTTTGGCTCCAGTGTTCTTTGGGAATATCCTTCCATGAGACCATCCTGGAGTTCTAGTAGCTAGGGAATCTCTCCCATACATTAAGTTGGATGGAAAAGACAGTTTTGGATATGAAAATTATGTACTTACCATAACACTAGTGCTGGGTTATTCTGTCAAGCTCAGCTGCCCTCAGTCCTCCTTACTTTGTCATCATTTGGCTCTCAACTGATGAAATAGACCTGCCCAGGGCCTTGTCTTATATTCAGCCTTGATCTGAGTTATTGTAGGGACAAAAGAGAATTATGGATAGGAGAGGAGCCTGAACCCTAGATCCAAGGACTTGAAAAAAGGCACTGAGGTCAGATCCAATTGGATCCAGAGACCCCCTACTTTGAACCATATAGAGCAAGGCAAGTGCAGATCTTTGTGGTATGTACATACATTTCATTTATTGTTGTTTACTGTTGTTTATTCTTGAGGAATAATATGCAAATTCTATCAAGAGTTCCTACTACTGAATTTGTGTCTTCCATGCCAAATATTTCATAAATACCCTCTTTTGTTATTTTTTATTTATTTTACATTTGTTGACCAGGATGCATGTCCATTTTCAGCGGAGGCCCGGGGAGAAAAGCTCCAAGGGTAAGCAGATACAGCATTACATAATACCAGCATTACATATTACAAACAGACTATTTACAGAGATTACATAAGTAAGCAAGTTAAACAAGTTCCACAGGTTACAGTTAGTCCTGAGCACAAGTCAGGATTAAATTAAATTACACAGTAAACTGGTTAACAGATTTTTACACATTTGAGTTAGCCAGGCTTGATACATTGACATAGCCAGTTAAGTGACAAATGTTGTTTGAGTCTAGTTTTAAATTGACTCAAGGTGGAAAGTAAGGTAACATCAGCTGGAAGAGAGTTCCAGGATCTACTTACAGAGTTTGCAAAGAGAGAATCACCGGCTGTGTTATTAATTTTGCTAGTCTGAATTAGTAGTTTGTTAGAGGATCGAAGCGGTCTAGGATTGTTATAGGAGGTGATAATATTTTTAAGTGCAGGAGTATTGTCCGGATTATAGAGGATTTTATAGGCCATAATCAGTTGGTTATACTGGATTAGGCTAGGTAGTTCAAGCCAACCAAGCTGATTTAGATTGATGCAATGATGTGTCCTAAAAGGCAGTCCAGTGGCAAACCTGGCAATGTGGTTGTAGCAAACTGAGAGTTTGTTAAGGACAGTCTTGTTCAAATTCGAGAGTAGAGGGGATGCATACAGAAGGGTTGAAAGAAGGTGAGAGCGAGCTATGGCAATTTTAGCTGGAGGGGTTAGGAAGGCTTTTATTCTGTAAAGTGACCCTAGTTTTTTATTGATGGTTTTGATAGTTTGGTTAACATGTAGGTCAAATTTGAGATTATTGTCTATGATGACACCTAATAGTTTTGTAGATGGGTCAGGGAGATTATTGTGCCATCATTTGATTTTATGGTAAAGGTGAAAGCGGTAGACCTACGTGTTGGTGAAAATAACAGCATTTTAGTTTTTTTGGGCTTTAGGATCAGACGATGTTCAGAAAGCCAGTTTTCTATTGTATTAAAGGTGGTCTGGGTAGCTGACCATAACTCTACTGGAGATGTGGCTGAGCAAATCAGAGTAGAGTCATCAGCATATTGGATACAGTTGACTTTTGGGATGACAGTATGAAGGTCGTTAATGAAGATGGAAAACAGCAAGGGGCCTAGTATAGAGCCTAGTGGTACTCCGAGGGTGTTAGGTAGAAGGTTAGAGAGTTTGTTCTGCCAGAGGACAGCCTGCTGTCGACCATTCTGGTAGGATTGAAACCATTGGAGGGCTCCAGTATCTAGACAGAATGTTTGCAGGGTGTGGATTAAAAGTTGGTGATCAACCATATCGAATGCCTTGGAAAGATCCAAAAAGAGGGCTGAGGATATATAATTATTGTTGCGATTATGGTTTATGGTGTTAGTAAAGGCTAGGAGGGCTGAAGTAGTGCTGATGAGGACGGAAGCCATGCTGAGTGTCTGCCATAAGGCGATTTTGGATTAGGTGGTGCGTGAGTTGTCTATGAATACATTTTTCCATAATCTTTGCAAGTGGAGAGAGTATAGCTATTGACCTATAATTGGAGAATTCAGTAGAGCTGCCTCCTTTGTGAAGTGGGATTACATAGAATATTTTCCAGATGGTGGGAATTTTAGCTTCTACTATGGTTCGATTGATTAGTATTTAGACAGGGTAAGCAATAGCATCATCTGATTTTTGTAGGTACACTCGGCAGGGAGTTGATCAGCAGAAAGTGTAGTGGGTTTTAATTTATTGATCAAGGTACGGATAAGTGAAGTGGCAACTGGTTGGAAGCTGAACGCAAGTAAGTTTCTAGGGGTGCTACTTTCAGGACCAGGGGAGCTAGGAGGTAGTTGGCTAGCTAGGGCTTGAATTGTCTCCGTAAAGAATTGGTTAAAACTATCAGAAACATCTTCAGGGGTTTTATCAATAGTAGCAGCAGGGATTGGGGTTGAGGTTTGTCCAGGATGTAGTAGATTATTTAAACCTGCCAAAAACTTCTGAGGGTTATTTTGATTTACTGTCTGTAAATTACAGTAGTATTGTTTTTTGTCTTGTAAAATTGATTTTTTGGTTTCGTTCCTGGATTGCCTTTATTTAATGTGATCTTGAGGGTCTTTAGAAGAACGCCATAAAGCCAATGCTTTGTTTCTAAGGGTAATTTTGAGTTTAGAATCTATAGAAAGCCATGGTGCAGTTTTTGCCGTGGTTCTCGTTGAATGAACAGGTGCATGCAAAACAAGGATCTCAAGGAATTTGTTGTTAAAGTATGCTACTGCTTCCTCTAAGGGGAGGTGTTTTAGAATAGACCAATTACATGAGTTTAGTTCTTGTTGGAATTTGGCAGGGTCAAAGTTTTTATTGTTTCTAACCTTTCTGAGTAAGGGTTGTTGGGAATTAATGGTTTTGTGCTTAATTACATATGTGAGAAGGTGTTCGCTTAGGCCATTAAAGAGGGTACCAGAGGTGTACAGTTGGGGGTGACTGTTTATGAGTACCCAGTCAAGTATACTTTCTTTTTGGTTGGGTTTACCTATCCTGGTAGGGGTGGATATGATTTGTGTAAATGCATGCAGGTTAATATGGGTGGTTGGGGATTCTAAGGAACAGGTGCCCCAGTCTATGTTAAAGTCTCCAAGTAGTAGGGTTTCTTGGGGGTAGTGACATGATAACCAGTGCAGGATATCTTCAAATGTAGATATATTGTTACCTGGGGGAATGTACATACAGATGATATTAATGCATTTATTTTTATTAAGTTGCAATTTGTTGGCAAGGATCTCAGAGTTATTAATCTGAGGAGGTTGTATTACATCTATGGTGACATTCAACTCATATTTATAGAGTACAGCTACCCCACCCCCCTTCCTCGAAGCACGATCCAGCCTGTATATGTTGTACCCAGGTGGTAACACTTCATTGTTTTTAGTGCTAGGTTTTAACCAGGTTTCAGATAAACAGAGAATCTCAGGGGAGTGGACATCCAGAAGTGCATGCAATTCATGTACCTTGTTATTAATGCTTCTAATATTGAGATGACAGACTAGGAGAGAGTTAGTTGGCCTATTAATTGTAGGTTTGTAGCTTAGATTACAAGTAGAGGGGGTATGTGTATCTGAAGTGAGTGGGCCAGGGTTGGGGTGAATATCACCACCAAGTATTAGGTTGAGTCTATACTTGGTGATGAACTTCAGGAATTTGTTTATTAGTTTGTGGTAGTGTTTGGATCTAGAGCTAATGTGCCTGGGGTTGAGATGTTGATAGACTGAACAAGATGTTGGATAGGATCTGGTACTGTAAGTATGGTTGAAGGTGGAAGGATTTACAGCTGGGGTGGTAGTATGGCCTTTTGGGACCTGAAATCCCGTAAGAAACTGGTTTTCATACATGGTGAGGAGGTATGGTGTGAACAAGAGGGGTGTGAACAAGAGGGGTAGTAAAGAGGAGTATATCATTATATGTGATTCAGCTAGTGAGTGAAGGAACTGTTTTACCTGGTGATGCAACACCAGAAGATAGAGTGGTGAGGTAAAGGTACTGGAAGGGAGGATGGGAGAATGCCAGATGAAAGCTAATAGGTGCTATTAAATGTAGGTAGTAGAATAGGGGTGGGTGGAATTATCCCAGATGAAAGCAGATAGGACCTAGAAAGTGGGGGAGTGGCTATAGTACTATAAATTTAGAGGTACTGGGGGCGGGAGGGAATTGGGGGCAGGGAGGGGGATCGAAGAGAGCCCGAGCGTAGCGAGGCTATTACAGTTTACAAGGTTTCCTAAGGTGTCCTAAAGCTATAAGGTAAGTATTACAGCTCTAATGTAAGAGTCAATTTACTGCAGTTACAGGGGAAGGAGGCAACCACTCAAGTAGAAACAAAGAGCCCTATGGCTGACCAATATGGTGACCTGCTTAATTACAAAGCACTGTAAGTGAAAGCTTAACAAATGCTTTTTGTGTCTAACCTACTCTGTTTAAATGTTGAGAGAAACTGATTGCAGTCCTGTAGACACCGTTTTGTAGGGAACTGTAGAGTTCAACTAGGAAAAGAGAAAAGCAGAAATTCTAGGGTAAGCATGAAGACAACAACAGGCAGTTATTATATAATAATGCATTCAGAAAGGTTTGGTGGGGGGGGTAAAGTAGCATAATTCAGAATGAACTAAGATTTATAGCTAAGAAACCTAAGCAAGAGAGCAATGCAGTAAATAAACACTTGCCAGATTTTAAAGATATACCAGAAAAACTAAATCAATTATTCACAATTGTACAACTAGAAAATTGCCAGTAAAAGCACTTCAGGTATAGCTAGCCCAAGTTATTCAAGTCATAAAAGCACTTCTTCAATGTGTTTGTGCAATTTAAACATTAATAAACACATGCAGCAAGGAGGAGCTCTGATTATACACTTTCTCTAGGTACAGGTTCAGTTTAAACACAAATATTACCACAGAAATTCAGTAAAGTCACTAGCTACTTATAGAGCCTCTGAAAAACAAAATAGAGCAGTCTGTGCAGAATCAGAATTTAGCAGCATGTAATTCAGTTACACAAAAAACAGTAAAAGATCCATACAATGAAGAAACTTACACAAAATCACACCAGGTCAGCCAAGGGGGGAAGAGAGAGGGAAATCCTAAGCACCTAGATTTGAAAATGATGCCTGTACTAAATTTTAGCAGTTTAACCTGTTTGAGGAAAGAGGGGGGTGGGGGGAAAGAGAAGGCAGTGAGAGTGGTTACGGTTAATACCCTGATTGACTCAAGACACCACACCAGAGATAAGTTGAAATCTGCACTCAGCACTGTGTTATTTGCACTCAGTACTTTAATGTTACTTGCACTCAGCACTGTAATTTCACTTATGTTTAGCAGGAAAGACAGACCAACAGTATACAATTTTGGGAATTTTTACAAGGGTTGCCTGTTCAAATGTCAGGCTATTGCAGTTTACAAGGTTTCCTAAGGTGTCCTAAAGCTATAAGGTAAGTATTACAGCTCTAATGTAAGAGTCAATTTACTGCAGTTACAGGGGAAGGAGGCAACCACTCAAGTAGAAACAAAGAGCCCTATGGTTATATAGATAACAGATAGTTATATTTTAACTTCTAGGTCCCCCAATACACCCTCATTAAATTCCAGTCCCCAAGTATAATTGATATTCCCTGCTCCTCAAATTTTTTTAAGCTCCAAACTTAAATACACAATCCACCGCCTCCTTTGCCAGTAACCCCTTGCTACCTCAAATCTACCATTATTATCTTTTTTCCTCAATTATGTACTATATATATATATATATATATATATATATATATATGTGTGTGTGTGTATATATATATATATATATATATATATATATATATATATATATATATATATATATATGTGCGTATATATATATATATATATATATATATATATATATATATATATATATATATAGGATCTCCTCTGACAATTAGCGTGATTACTCCCCTTTTTCTTTGTCCCTGATATTCTGCCAAATATCCATCCTGAAATCCTTTTTGTCAAATTCACATTCTCATTTGTTTCCAAATGTGTCTTCTGCAGCATTGTTACTTGCACTCTACATTTCTTAATGTAATTCAGTAATCTTTCCTTTCTGTCTGGACTTTTAAGGCCATTTACACTCCAAGATAATATGGATAACTTAACCATTATGATAAAATGCTGTTGTTTCACTTATTATACATAACTATTTTTATTGTCTATTCCCAACTTTTGTCTTGCATGCATACACTAATGTTTGGCAGGTTGTTTGTTCTCATCTCCATTTGAACCTATGTCACATTTTCAAGACTTTTTGCTTTAATAAACACTCTTAAACAGAAAAACTAAATTTCTTTTTAGAACACCTCCATTTCCTATTAACTTAGAACAAACACACAACTATAAACATTTTTGACAAATGGAAGTTCAACACTCCAGACAGAAAAAAAATGCCCCAAATTGAAAGCTTCACCCACAGGCATTACTTAATCTAAAATTAAGGTTATCCATTCTAAAGTGCATGTTTCCATTGAATAATCTTGAAAAAATCTTGTTGGCATGTGGGATCAGAGTGATTGTGCTGTAATTTCTGTAGTCAGTCGGGTTACCCTTCTTTAAGACTGATGTATACATACAGTGGCTATAAAAAGTTTAGATACCCCTGTTAAAATGCCAGGTTCTTGTGATATAAAAAATGACCCCACAATAAATAATTTCAAAACTTTTCCCATCTTTAATGTGGCCTATAACCTGTGCAATCCAATTGAAGAACAAGCAGATCTGTTAGGGGGAAAATATAAAAAAAAAATGTACAATACGCTGATTACATAAGTGTGCTCGCCCTTAAACTAATACATTTTTGAAGCACCTTTTGATTTAATTACAGCATTCAGTCTTTTTGGGTACACACCTGCCATTAATTAAAGAGACTTTGATTAACGCCAGATAAAGTTCAGCTGTCCTAGTAGGATTTTTCTGACATTTACTCAGTTGCCTGCTACAGCAAAAGCCATGGTTCACAGAGAGCTTACAAAGCATCAACGAGATCTCATTGTTGAAAGATATCAGTCAGGAGAAGAGTACAAAAAAATTCCATGGCATTGGATACACCATGGAACACAGTGAAGATAGTCATCAAAAAGTGTAGGAAATATGGGACAACAGTGACGTTGCAAAGAACTGTACGTTCCTCCAAAATTGATGAAAAGACAAGATGAAAACTGGTCAGGGAGGCTGCCAAGAGACCTACAGCAATAGTGAAGGAGCTGCAGGAATTTCTGCCAAGTATTGGTTGTGTGTTACATGTAACAATCTCCTGTATTCTCCATATGTCTGGGCTATGAGGTAGGGTTGCAAGACGGAAGCCTTTTCTTACACAGAAAAACATCCAGGCCCAGCTAAAATTTGCAAAACAATACATCAAGTCTCCCAAAAGCATGTGGGCAAATATGTTTTGGTCTCATGAGACCACGGCTGAACTTTTTGGCCCCAATTCCAAAAGGTACATTTGGCGCAAAAACAGCACTTCGCATCACCAAAAGAACACCGTCCTCACAGTTAAGCATGGTGGTGGCAGTATCATGCTTTGGGGTTGCTTTTCTTCAGCTGGAACTGGGGCTTTAGTCAAGGTGGAGGGCATTATGAACAGTTTCAAGTACCAGTCACCTTTGGCCCAAAACCTTCAGACGTGTGCTAGAAAGCTGAAGATGAAGAGGAATTTCAGCTTTCAACATGACAATGACCCCAAGCATACATCCACATCAAGAATAGAATGGCTTCACCAGAAGAAAATTAAGTTTTGGAATGGCCCAGCCAGAACCCAGACCTAAATCCAATAGAAAATCTGTGGGGTGACCTGAAGAGGTTTGTGCAGAAGAGATGCCCTTGCAACCTGACAGATTTGGAGTGCTTTTGCAAGAAAGAGTATTGCCAAGTCAAGATGTGCCATGCTGATAGACTCCTACCCAAGAAGACTGAATACTGTAATTAAATCAAAAGGTGCTTCAACAAAGTATTAGTTTAAGGGTGTGCACACTTATGCAACCAGCTTATTGTATGTTTTTTTTTATTTTCCCCTAACAGATTTGTTTGTTTTTAAATTGAATTGTACATGTTATAGGTCATATTAAAGGTGGGAAAGTTTTGAAATTATTTATTGTGGTCTCATTTTTTTATATCACAAAAACCTGGCATTTTAGCAGGGATGTGTAAACTTTTTATATCCAATGCAGATGTTTCCCACTTAGGGAAGATGCATTTTTCCACTAAGTATTAAACAGCTGCATTCAGATACTTTATAGCTTAATAGATATGGCATGGATGCCTGGTCCATTGTTGGGTGATAACATTTTTACTGCTTCTAATTCTTTCATCATATCACTGTTCCAGTATTCTTGACTTAAAAGGATCCCCTGCCGAAGGTAGTCCGACATCCAGCCAGTATACCAAAGCCTTTGGTTGTTATAGGGATGTCGTACATTACACACATTCTCCCTGCTCACGGCATAGGGCATAAAGGTGACCTACAAACATCCATACCTCAGAATGCCATCTTCATTCTTTGGTCTAAACACCTTTTTTATCGGCTGGTTGTCTAGCCCTTTCAGATAAGTGCCCAGTTTTTTTTTCTCTTATCTTCTTTTTTTTTTTAATTGTTGAAAGGATTACACATCATCCAGAAAGGGGAAATGCCAGTGTAGGCGACATATTCCCCATAAGGATGTCAGGCGCAGTGTTTATTTTGCTTAGGAGCTTCTCCTGACAATATGTCTTCAATTTGTCAGGCTTTTGTCCCTATAACTTTGCATAGGCATCTTTTCCACCTCTCTACCTAAAAAAAAAAAAAAAATATTATATTGCTGGCTCAGGGTACAGTGGTGGAATGGGTCAGTCGTCCAGAAAGAAGACCAATAAAGTTTGGTTAGATTTTTCTTTTGTACCACCCCCACTGGACATCTGTCTTGAGGCTAGTGAAAGCCCAGAGAATTGCCTGGTTCTACAGTCAGATTTCAGTGCCATGACCATTTTCGAGGTCAACATGGATCCAGTTTCTCACACGTCCTTGGAGGCTCTGCAGACATCCATTTCAGATGTTCAGGGGGAACTGCAGCTGATTATGTCCAAAAGGCCTAGGGATGTTCCTCAGTGTCTGGTTGGGGGGGGTCCTGCTATGTTGACTGAGTGTAGGTAAGGGTCCAAACCTCCTAAAATATTTAGAGCTGACATACCTTTGAAAAAGAAGCAGAAGAGTAAGCATATTTCCCCTGCCCCTAAGGATCCTCAGCATGAATGGCAGGATTTCACACAGGGATTATTTAATGCTCTTAGGGTTTTGAAGCCTCCTCAGGGAGTCTGTTTCTGCTTCCTCTTGGTCTTACACTCCCCAAAGAGGCCTAGGGAACAGGATTCCTTTGATCAGGATGTGGATTTTGATTGTGTCTTTGGCCTATTCCTCCCAGATTCCCTCTTCCCTGGATTAT
Organism: Protopterus annectens; assembly: GCF_019279795.1. Lineage (NCBI taxonomy): Eukaryota > Metazoa > Chordata > Ceratodontiformes > Protopteridae > Protopterus > Protopterus annectens. The sequence continues at coordinate 791,706,573 of NC_056739.1, forward strand.
TATTCTGAGGAAGAGGATTCTATCAGTCCAGATTCTCCTTTTGAGGAGATTTTCTTTGGGGATACTGGAGTTTTTTAAATGAGATTGTACCTAGGTTTCTGATGTCCAAAAGAGGTAATATGAACTCCTTCATGTGCAGTCTCCTAAGCCCTCTCCTGTTCCTCTTGTTCTTGCTGGACCCCTTTTCTCCAACTTCTCATCCCCCAGCTGCTAAGAAGCCTCATAGGTTTTATAAGGTGCCTGATGGTAAATTTCTTTACAAGTGTCCTTCTGCTGACCACTTCTAAACTGCTTCCTTCTGACATGGACACTAGAGTCATGGAAATTTGGTTAAAAAGGTGTATGCTACAGCTTCCCTAGCCTTTCAGGCTGTGAATTGCCAGATCCATACGACCAGGTATGTTTTGGCCCTTCATTCCCAGACTTTTCAGGTTGTTTGACTTTCCAGACTCAGAAGGGAAGGCTTTGGCCCTCTCTTTGTTTGTTTCTTCTTCTCAGGTGGCCCACCATTCAGTTATGATGCTGCCGATTCCTCTTGTAGAGCTGCTGCCTTTGGCTTTTTCCTTCGGTGTTATTCCTGGCTTCGCCTTTAAGTTCTTGTCTGATGATATAAAAGCTGAGTTGATGGATGCTGCTCTTGACAATAAGAATCTCTTTGGTTTTGCAGATGCTGACCTTTAAGTCTCTTCAAGAGAAGGGCAGGCCAAGGCCATGCAGGTCATGAAACACATTTTTGTTTCCTCTGTTCCCAATTTTCAGTGGAATTATCCTTCCAAGCCTGCCTTTGTCCATAGACGGTCTCACCCTCCTCCCAACGGTAAGAAGGGTTGTAGGAGGGCTCCACTGGCTAAATCTGCTCAGACTCCTGCTACTCAGAAGCCTCCTTTTCCAGACAAGCCAAATTCTATTTTCTTCCTTCCATTCTCAATATGATTCCTTTGTCCCTCCTGTCTTTCCCTGTCCCCCTCTACAATTGGTTAAGGATTACTCAGGACTCTTGGGTTCTATCCATCATTTGTCAGGGGTATTTTATCATGGGGAAATCCCTTCCGCTTTTTTTGGGCATTCCTCAACCTCCTCAGGAATAACTGCCCTTTTTTCAGATATGTTCCAGAGTCTTTTGTCTCAGGCCACTATCTAAGCAGTCTCTGCTTCTCAAAAAGGGAAGGGATTCAAGGATGTTTTTGGTCCCCAGGAAAGAAGGCACCTGGAGACCCATCCTCTATCTTTCCCACCTCATCACCTTTATGAAAGTTCCTTCGTTTTGGATGTTCTCTCTAGACCCTGTTTCCTCTCCACCTTTCTCAGGCTTTCCCGGTTTCTCTGGATCTCAACGCTGCCCAACTTCACATCCCTAGTCATCCCCTTTTCTGGAAGTGTTTGCATTTATCTGTTTCTTCCTTGTGTTTTCAGTTCTGTGCTTTGCCCTTTGACCTCTGTACTACCCCAAGGATCTTCCATCAAATGCCTCATTCCTTGTGATTGCTTTCTGCAGGATGAGGAGTCGTCACATTTTTCCCTACCTGGATGACCTGATCATTCAGGCCTCCTGTCAGGGAACTTTCCTTCAGCACCTTCATTTTACTATTTGCCTTCTGCAAAGCCTGGGGTATGCTATAAATTTTCAAAACTCCTTCCTGACTCCTTCTCAGGATCATGTTTTCCTTGGTTGCAGGCTCCAGACCATCCCTATGCTGGCATCTCTGCCACCTCCCAAGACTCTGCTTCTCATTGCTTATTTTCAGTCCCTTCTCCCTCTGGTCTAGGTTTCAGCTAGGGAGTATCTCAGGGCCCTGGGTTACATGGCATCCACTTTCCCTAAGCTTTCTCTGGCCAGGTTGCACATGAGGAAGTTTCAGTGGTTCCTGAAGTCTGTCTGGCTTCAACATTCTCAACCTGTGGATTTTCTAGTTCCTCTTCTCCCATGCCTGAAGCTAGAGCTTCACTGGTGGATTCATCAGCTGTCTGTCAACCCTCTTCCTTTTCAGCCCCCAGTCCTGTCTCGAACTGTTTTTGGATGCTTCAAACATGGGATGGGAATATATCTTTGGCCCTCTGAAGGTTCAGGGTCTTTGGTCAGTCCGTCAGAGAGCAGTTCATATCAAACTCAAGGAGATGAGAGCGATCCCTGCTTTTCAGCCCTTCCATTCCCTGTTTCTCCCAGGTCCTCTCTGGGTCTTTACAGGCAATACCACAGCGATATAGTACATCAACAAACAAGGGGGGACAAAGTATCTCTTATGCAGGCTAGCTCTTCAGGATTGGGATCTAGCTGTCGAGCAACAGGTCACACTCCAGGCGGTTTACATTCCTTCGGAACAGAACACAGTGGCAGACTGAGCAGGTCCATAACACAAGATTCACAAGTGGATGCTTAGCAGAGATTTTATTTTTATTTTTTATTTTACATTTGTTGACTGGGATAGTCTGACTGGATGCATGTCCATTTTCAGCGGAGGCCCAGGGAGAAAAGCTCCAAGGGTAAGCAGATACAGCATTACATAATACCAGCATTACATATTACAAACAGATATGTTTCTGAACATTGTCCACCAGTGGGATATTCCTCAAGTGGATCTTTTTGCCTCCTGTCTGAACAGACAGCTTCCTCTTTTTCGCACCAGAGTTCCAAGTCCTGTGGCATGGAAGGTGGACACCCTCTCTTCCTCTTGAAAGGGGATGTTTCTTTATACCTTCATGACCCTTCCCCTCATACTGAGGGTTCTGTTCAAGATAGAGCAGAACTCTTCCAAAATATTGTTGGTGACTCCCTTTTGACCCAGGCAGTACTGCTTCCCTCCTGTTCTGCAGCTAGCCAAAGAGAATCACCTTCTCACACAAGACAAGGGGTCTTTCATCTATCCTCACTTGTACACTCTTCAACTGACACTGTGGGTGATAGGGTTCTGATCCCTTTTAGGCACCTTTTTTCTGAGGATGTGCTCCAGATTCTGCAGGAGGCCAGAAAACCCACTACCAGGAAATCTTTTTTGTCCAAATGGAAAAGATTTTCTGTCTGGTGCCTTGCTCATAACCAGGACCCTTTTTCTGTGGAGGTTTCTCTGGTCCTTTATTTGTGTGAATATGCTAGGTTGGCTTATTCTTCAGTTAAAGCTCATCCTTCAGCAGTTTCTGCTTGTCTGCCTTTGATCCCACTATTGGGCTCCAGGTTTGAGGTCAAACAGTTTCTGAAAGGCATTCTTCGTATTAGGCCTCCCAGGAAGCCTGTTCATCTTTCTTGGGACCTTAATTTTGTTCTTGAGAAACTGACTCAGGCTCTTTTTGAGCCTACAGTTTCTGCTTCCTTGAAACATTGTTCTTGGAAAAACTGTCCTCCTTTTGGCCCTTACCTCAGCTAGAACGGTGTCCGAGCTTCAGTCCCCTTATGGCTGTTCCTCCCTTCTGTTTTTTTCCATAGGGACAGGGTGTCTCTTATTACTACTCCTTTTATGCCCAAGGTGGTTAATGAGTTGTCTCGTAATCAGTCTATTCATTTGCTTACCTTTTTTCCTTTCTCTCCAGTCTGCCAGTGAGAATGTTCTTCACACCTTGGATTTGCATAGACAGCTCAGGTATTTTATGAATGACCTTGGTCTTATCCAGTTTTGTTTCTTTTCATCTCTTAGTTTGGCTGTTTCTAAACAGACCACTTCCTCTTGGATTTCTAAGGCCATTTCCTTTTTTTTTTTTTTTTTTTGTTTTCATGGGAAAAAAACGTAGTCTCTGTAAAGCCTCATTCTACCAGGGCTGTGGCTTCCTCTGGTGCTTTTTTTCAAGGGCTTGGATGCTTCTTCCACTCTTGAAGCTGCTACTTGGTCCTGTGTCAATACCTACAGTAAGCATAAATTGGTTGTTTTTTTCCTGGGCAAGGGCTGGCTTTGCCTGAGCTATCCTGCATGGTTTTCTGGAAGGTTCTTCTGGGTCTTCCTCCTTCTAATTCTCCTGTTGAGCTTTTGTACTCTTCCTTAAGTAAAGAATACTGCAACAGTGATATGGAAGGACATAATACAGTTGTGTAAAATCTTACCATAAAAGTAGATGTCCTTCTCTTCACTGCTGCAGTATTCACTCCCTCCCCCTCCCTCATTCTCTTCTCTGTTTTTCCCTTTCTGGATGCACATATTCCTCTGTTTTCCTTGGACTGTTGTTCCTGCTGGGACTTTTCAGTTCTGAGGTATGGATGTCTGTATGTCACCTTTATGCCCTGTGCCATGAAGGAAGCATATGTGTGCGACATACAGTGTCCCTATAACAACCTAAGGCTTTGGTATACTAGCTGGATGTTGGGCTACCCTTGGCAGTTGATCCCTTTAGTAGTGATGAATACTGCAACAGTGAAGAAAAGGACATATACTTTCATGATAAGATTTTACACAGCTTTACTTTCTTGTTTGTAAGCAGAAGGCTGATACAGTTGTTGACCCCATTTAATGTACACCATAACGGCTTGATGCATCTTTCAATATAGATCCATGAACGTTTTTCAATATTCCAATTCAGTGATGAAATTTTCATTTTACCTGTCATAGTTTTAGATTTTTTTTGCACACTCCCAGAATCTTTCTTGGTTCCACTGCTAACATCCATTTGGGCCATTTGCACCAGGGGCATGCATGCCAGACATTCCCAGGCTAGGTGAAAGCTATATGACCATTCATTATTGCCTTTCCCTTCCTTGGTGAGACTCGTGGTAGGGAGTGGACAAGCTTGCTGGTCCTTGGATGCAACCTACCCTGTCACCCTTGGGAGCACCCCTACCCTAAGTGCTTCCTCGGAACACCCTATTGCTGTTCTTCACCAACAGCATGACAGAGCAGGATTAGCTTGCTCAAACTCCACTGGGTAGTATCTAGTGTTCCCACTAGATATCAACCTTGTGCCAAGTCAGAGCTACCCCCAATGGGTGATGAGAATGGTCATTTCCCCCCACCAGCTGCTGCAGGTACCCAAGCTGCTCTCAAATGTGGATTACCTGTAACATAGTAAGGACTATCCTATGCCACGGAGCTGGACTAGGATGCCTGATCTTAGTTATCCTATGCCATGGAGCTGGACTAGGAAGGTGATCTTAGTTATGCTGTGCCATGGAGCTGGACTGGCTGATCTTAATCTTCTGGTACTTTCTGATTTGTCTCCTTGCACACATCATTTTGCTTTTCTTTTTTCTGAACTTGTGGAACATTTCAAGTATTGATTATGTTCCACAATTGCCTCTGTCCATTGGCTTTTAGGTTTTCTGCATTTCTGAACACTATTCTAAGTCTCAACAGTCAACCATTTTGCATGTTTTTGTTTTGTTTTTCACTTTATGCAAGAATTTTCACTTTTTGAAATGCAGCTTTTGTAATGTCTGCCTGTAAGTTTTTTTGTACCCTGCCATTGACATCTAATGCAGGGTATAGTTTTGCACAGGGTTTTTGAACTCGTCTGGTATATGTTTCAAGATCATACTTAGGTAAGTAACTGAGTGACTTACAGTTTTTCAGCTTTGGCTTGATTTTGAATACTAGTAGCTGATGACCTATATCACAGGTAGCCCTAGGTTTTGTTTTTATTGATGGTAGTGAGTTTTTTTTTAACCTCCACCAACTTTGACTGCTGTACAGTCTATTGGGCGATGTCATGTGTACAGACACCGCTGATGTTATTGAAAGATATTTGAAGTGAACAGGTTGCTTGAGTTGGAGAATTCTATGAGGCATTCTCTCTCTCTCCCTGTCTCTCTCCATGTTTTACGAAGCCCAAACTTTCAAGCCATTAGTCCTAAACTTTTAAATTCCAGTCAGCCTTGAAATTCAGCATATCGTGTTTACATATTCTGTCAGTTTGTTTGTTCTTGATTGTAAAACTGATTAGCTTTGTCCTTTTCTGACTGTTTTTGGCACGTATAAGTGACTATACAGGTACGTTGTCCCAGGATGACTATCAAACATTCACTTACTTGCATTGTATTTTATTGCATTTCTTGCAAGCTTCTTAATTACAAGTGTGACACCATTTCTATTTTGTCTTTAATTTTAGAAACCATATACCATGTAATCATCAAATTCAGAGTGCCTAATTCTAGTCCTTTTCAGGTAGTTCACTGACACCCAGCAGAAAAAGTTGCATGCATTACATTTTTGTTTTTGAATAGAACTGGCATTCTGTGGTTATTATTTCATATATTCCATATCCCAATATGTATGTCATTGCAGCTTTGAGCCTTCATTTGAGTTGCTCAATCCTCAACAGTTATATATCTGGAAGGTTCTGATTGGACTGCTTCATGTACACTATCTTTAACTGAAAATTATTCTTGTCTATTTTAGCAGTTTTGTTGAGTGCCATCCAACTTAAGGAGTTCATCTTCGATTACTGTATTGGAGTATGTTTTAATGACATCTCTATGTAGAGTTTTCATGATCAGATAAGGAAGTAGATGAACAGGCCTTTTTCCATGCAGATAACATTAATATTGTGCCACAAAAATATGATTCTGTACCCTTTTGTGCTATATCCCCAAAGTGCTGCTGGCTAGTGAGGATTGTCTGTCTTAGTGTGACACCTCAGCTGTGACATGTCGAGCTGGAAAGACCTGGTCATTAGTTAACATACTGATGGCGTAGCTCTGTCAGTCATGCATAGGAGTTATTGTGGTATGACTAGCCACTAATAAAACAAGGATCATGACTGAAAAGTGTTCATTTGGATCAGTTCACCTACCAGGTTAACAAAGAAATAAATTATAGTAAGTGCTGTAAGCTCTCTCTGCTCCAGTTTATGCTTTCATTCCAGTTATTTGGAAAAGGCCATGTTTGTCAGCATAAAGCTGGAATTTTGTTATACATGGAATGGCATACAAGACGGTAGTATAAAGAAAGTTATACATACTACTAAAATTTCTGTTCATAAAGACTTACAGTTTACTTTGTATCTTCTGTTCTCCCCTTTCAGAATAATTGCAGCATTGAGTCCAGAAGAAAGGGGGCTTTTCCGGGAGCGCATCCGATTCCTGGACAAAAAGATCCAGCCAGGCTTAACAAAGCTACTTTGGTCCTCCAAAGGTGCTTCCAGTTATTTCATCAATGAGTGCCGCTTGCATGCCAGCAAGGTAAGGCTGTATTCTGCTGTTGTCATTAATTTAGCCAGTGATATCTAATGTCAGATGCTGATTTACCACTTGGGGGATTGTTAACATGATGTAGTATGTTCAAATAAACCATGTACCAAGATACTTTACAGCATTCACTCAGTAGCTGAAGCAGCTTGATGATTGCAGGTTAACACAGGGATTGAAAGATCTGAATGTGAGCTTGAGGAAAATAGGTAGACACTGAATTTTTTTGAGTACATGCCTTGACTTCATGCACGTTTTTCATTTGCTAATATTTTATTTTTATTTATTTTATTTGTATTTTACATTTGTTAAACGGGATAGTCAGACTGGATACATGTCCATTTTCAGTGGAGGCCCGGGGAGAAAAGCTCCGCATTGCAAATAATTGACACTAAAGGATGTGGTTACATAGAAATCTAAACATTTAACAAATCACTAACAGTTTATAGTCATGGTTCCATTTAAATGAAGCAAACGTGGGTTTATGGTATTCATATACAGAGATAACATTATATAATTTTGAAGTGTGTAAAAAAGAAAGAAGCATATTTCAAGGTTGAATGTAAGGATGATAGTTAAGATAAAAGGTGGTTAGCTAAGAAGGAAAGTTATTGTGAATAGAACGTAGAGGGGAAGAAGAGCATAGGCTCAGAATGGGTAGTAAACAAGATATCTTCCTGATAATAGAATTCTAATGTTTGTGGATAAGTGAATGTTGTCTGGGTGGGGAATGGTTATTAATGGGTATTTCACCTCTGCGAGCTATTTTTATCTTACCTTTTAGGGATATTTTGAATTGGGGCAAGGAGGATGTAGTGATTAGTTCAGCAGGAAGTAGGTTCCGTTTTTTTCCAGCAGAGTTGGAGAATAATGATTCTCCAGCTGAGTTGTTGGCATTGGTAGATTGTACTAGCATTCTGTTGGATGAGCGGAGGGATGCTAGGTTGCTGTAGGGGGTAATAATAGTCAAAATGGGAGTACTGGTAGGTAGGTAGAGGGTTTTATGAATAACTATGAGTTGGTTATAATCGAGCTGATTGGGTAGTTCTGGTCAACCTAATTTGTGAAGATTTTAACAGTGGTGGGTTCTATAGGCTGAGTCTGTGGCAAATCTAGCTATATTGTTATAGCAGCTAATGATTTTGTTAAGGTTTGATTTACTTAGATTTGTAAGGATGGGTGAGGCGTAGAGAAGGGTTGACAGAAGATGTGTCCGAGCTATGGCAGTTTTGGCAGATGGGGTTAAGAATTGTTTAATCCTATACAAGGAGCCTATTTTTTTTTAACTGTTTTTATGGTTTTTGTCTATATGGGCATCATACTTCAGATTATTATCAATGATTATTCCAAGAAGTTTAGTGCAAAGTTCAGGGGAGATTATGGTGCCATTGTTAGATGAGATTGTAATTATTGGTAATGTTAACTTATGGGTGGGAGAGAAAAGAAGTTTGGTTTTGTTTGGGTTAAGCAGGAGACGACGATTATTCAGCCAGTTCTCTACTTTGTTGAAGGTGTTTTGGGATAGGGATTTTACTTCTGCGGGAGTGGAGGCAGAGCAGATAAGTGTGGAGTCATCTGCATACTGAATACAAGTTGCATCTGGGATAACTTTGGGTAGGTCATTAATGAAAATAGAGAAAAGGAGGGGACCTAATATAGAACCTTGGAGTACTCCAAGGTTGACAGGTAGAAGGGGGGATAGATTGTCTTTCCATAGAACAGCTTGTTGTCTGCCATGCAGGTAAGAGTGGAACCAGTTGATTACTGGGTTGTTTAAGGAAAGTGATTTTAGAGAGTCTAGGAGTAGGTGGTGAATCACCATGTCAAATGCTTTTGATAGATCGAGAAAGAGGGCAGAGGAGAGCTTATTCTGATTACGGTTGTGATTTCTTATGTGAGAAAAGGAGAGAGGGGCAGTAGTTGTACTAAGTGCGGATCTAAATCTGTGCTGGGTTGGTGCTAGGAGAGTATTGAGAGTATTCTGAGTAAGGTGAGTTAGAATTTGCTTATGTATGCATTTCTCCATTATTTTGGCTAAGGGAGATAGTTATAGGTCTGTAGTTAGAGAGTTCTGTGGAGTTTCCCCCTTTATGAAGTGGAATAATGTGAGAGATTTTCCAGATGGAGGGGATGTAGGATTCGTGGATAGTACAATTGATTAGGATGGAGATAGGGTATGCTATTTCATTAGCGGCCTTTTGCAGAAACTCTGCAGGAAGTAGGTCTGCTGCCAGATTTTTAAATAAGAATCTGATGTCCTCTTCATTCCTGCTCGCAATAGGGTCTTGGATCAGGCTTGGCCACATTCTCCAGACTTGGATCCAACTCTTGACCTCATCCTTCTTACCCATAATGCACTACACCCACCTAAGCACCTCAGATCACGTTTGCAGCTTCAGCATCCAGATGCGATTCTTGTGCTGTCAAGCTGTGGTTGCTAATTGAATTGCCAAGTACAAATTATTTTCTTTTGTCCTTTCGTTTCCTGTTCTCGTTGGCTCTGTAAGTGACATCCTCTTCCCTGTTAATTTAATTGTAAGTGCGTGTATTTGTATGTAATTGTGGTTCTTTATAGTTAGGCACTTCTAATTTTTAACTTTAAAATTTTCTCTGTTTAAAAAAAAAAAAAAGGTAGTTATAGCTAGTAGTTTTCGCACATTACTGTAGTGTTCATTTTTTTGAGGGCCGGCATTTGGACTAGTTCTCTGGTGGAGTCATGTCTGATAAACCCTCCCTGGGGGTTCAAATGTTGCACTTCTTGTGGGCATAAGATCCCCAGTCAAGATGTCCACAAGGAGTGTGTATATTGTTTAGATGATGATCACTTGAAAGCTGTTGTGAAGTCTGTGCATCATTCAGTCCGTGAGTGCTCACTGATAGGTGTAATAAGATAACTTTAAGGGGTCTTCTTCCATCTTCATCTTTGACTCATGAGGCTCAGGCCCCCTCTGTGGCTTCCTCCTCTTCTACTAAAGAAGCAAAAGAGGTCTCTCCCTGCATCTCTGAGAGACCCTCTGGAACTGAAGTCCAAAACTAAGAAAATTTTGGATCTAACCCCCTTGGATCCGTAGAAAATGCCTTCCCTGTCAGATCCACAGGCCTCTTCTGAATCAAGGGGAAGTAATAACGTTGTCACCTCCTTCTTCATTGGCTGTGGTTTCAGATTCCACTGCTTTGGATCTGAGAGCTCGGAGCAAGTCTCCAAGCCATTTTGTAAAGTCCATACACTCCCAACCTCCCTAGTCAGCTTCTTCCGGATCCTCTAGAAGCTGGTCCATGGCAGACATGGACATGATGATGAGAAGATTCCTCTAGGCCCAGATTCAGATGGGGGTGGTGTTGGCTCTGTCCCTTATTAGATCCATGAGCTACCCAGGCCATACCATCAGGATGACTCCCCAGATCTGACCCTTGGCTTCGGAGTTGCAGGTTTCAGGACTCCCGAGTATGTCGGGTTAGGTGCTGGGGAAGACTCTTTCCTCATCGCATATGGTTCCTCTGATCATCCCTGTTCCTTTCCCCTTGGAGCAGAGTAGAACTTGGATCCGAGGTGTCGGTGCCAGGTCTGGAGGAGTGGAATCGGCTCCATCCTTGTCAGAGCTGTCCCTTCCCTTTGGCACTTCAGCCCTCAACAGTTCAGGTCCAATTCCCTCTGGAGGTCAGGGATCTGGTGCGAATCCTAGTCACCTGCCCTTCGTTGCTTCAGCTTCGGGGAGATGGAAAGGACATTTTCAGGTCTGCCAGCCTTTCAAGTAGTGGAGAGGGTTTTCTCCTGAGGTAGAGAACTGTCACCTCATGTCGCGCAACCCACCCTTGTACCCCCCTTTGGGTCGGGGCCTTGAGCCTGTTCATTCTGTCCTGAGTCAACCCGTCCAGAGCAGTCTCCTGGACCTCCCTACCCAGGAGGGATATTCTTCTTCCAATACTTCCCCTGAGTACACTGCTGAGGAAGTCCCCTGGAGGAAGACTTGCAAAAGGAGGCACATTGACTGCCCAGTGAAGTCATTAACTGAAGACTTTGATGAGGGAGAAGGATTCCCCAAATCCCCCCTGATGTCTTCTTCAGAGACATTCTGGAAATCCTGAAGCAGAAAGGTGGATGGTCTGTCCAACTTACTTCTTCTGAGGAGTCTGTGTTCGTGGAGGCTTTTGAGGCAAGCCCATCTGCATCCCGGGTGACCCCCCCCCCCAGCAGATGAGAACCAGATATCAAGCCCATTCCCAAGCTCCCTGATAGTTTTCTGGTTCCACCAGCTGATTGCATTGGATAAAGGGCCCCATAGTTGATGCTATTGTATTGGCGGTGGCCACTAAAAAAGAACTGACATAGGAGATTGCCATTGTCCATCTGCCTAATAAGGAATCTAGAGCGCTGGACAGGATTGGAAAGCATATTTATGCCTCAGCCACTTTTGTGCTGTGGTTAAATTACCTAGCTCACTTTACCTGGCTTTAGAGAGATCTGATCAAGGAGCTTTCAGCCTCTCTCTCTGAGTCCATGCCTACAGAAGAGCTTAAGAAACTTTCTACCAAGCTGGCCACTCTGTCCATTGCCAGTTCCTTGATGAGGCTAATCTCCAATAGAGCAGAAGGTACTACACGAGCTACTGGTTCAGCACTATCCCTAAGGAGGCATACCTGGATGAAGCTTATGTGATTTTTGAGGCACCCTTTAAGGTGTCCTTTGTTAATGCCCTTTTTGATGGTTCTTCACTTTTTGGGCTGTCTGGTAGAGATACTCTCACCCACAGTGAAAAGGATAGGAAGACCCTTTCTGTTGCAGGAATCAAATTTTCTATGCTTCAGAGGTCCTTTTCCAGAAACCATCATGGAGGCAAGAAAATATGGTTCTATAAATCCCAAGGGGCTTTTCGAGACCTGCATGGAGTACCCTCCTCTAGAAGCAGTGGAGGTCAGTGTGTAATGGTAGGCTTTGCTCTAGACACAGAGGGGCTGCGGAAAACCAGGGCTTCAAAGACACCTTCTCCAACAAGCCCTATCAGCACTCCTGAAGTGCTACCCGACTGTCCATCTCTGGAGGCAGTCGGGGGTCGACTTTGTTTGCACTCAGAAGTTTGGATGCACTTGACACAAAATCCCTGGGTGCTAAGTGTCATATCCAGGGGCTACTACATTCGCATTTTCCTCCCCCATCCAAAAACCAACAAGAAACTCCCTGACATGCCACCCAGTCAGAGGGAGCAGGTAGCACAGGAAGTTCAAAAACTGCTGCAAAGAAGAGTTATCCAAGAGGTTCCGATCAAGTAGAGGATTTGGAACCTACTCCCGCTTCTTTTTGGTGCTGAAAAAGACAGGGGACCCAAGACCCATACTTGGATCTAAACAAATTGAATCTTTATGTAAAGAAGTCAAAGTTCTGAATGGTTATGGTCTAGTCCATTCTGCCACTATTGCGCAAGGACGATTGGATATGCTGAAGAGATCTCAAGGATGCGTACTATCACATCAAAATAGACATGCATTCCAGGAGATACCTATGCTTTCAGCTGGGAGCCAATCACTTTCAGTTCAGAGTACTGGCCTTTGGGGTCACCACAACCCCCTGGGTATTCACCAAATGCATGGCAGTCATAGCAGCTCACATGAGACTCAAAGGATTCTGGGTGTTTCCATACTTATATGATTGCTTCCTTACCGCTGCCATAAGGCATCAGCTTATCCAAGCCAGAAATGATGTAATTCAACTCTCACATTCCCTGGGCATCACTATAAATCTAAACAAATCCAGTCTGACTCCTGTGCAGAACCTAGAATTCATATTAACACAGTTGAACATGGATCAAATATCTTCTCTTTCCTTACACTGCATAACAGTGAGGAATCAAGGCCAGGAATTATCCCACCAGTGCCCCCCTGCACGGCTAGTCTTACAAGTCCTAAGATCCATGTTAGCAGCAATTTTGTTAGTTCCTCTAACAAGGTTTTTCATGAGAATTCTTCAGTGGACATTAGCAGTACAATGGTCCATTCTGTACTAACCACTATTTTTTTTCCATCAACTTGACACCGATCTGCAAATGTCACATCCATTGGTATATTCAGTCGGACAGTCTCCTTTTAAGCAGACTCTTCTCAACTCCCCCTCTAATAGCCACAGTGACCATGAACATTTCCCAGTTGAGGTGGGGGCAATACAACGGGAAGATGGTCCAAAGCATGTGGTCCCCCCTGGAGACCAGGTTTGTATATCAGTGTTCTCAAGATGGGAGCAGTTCTACTAATGTTGCAAGCCTTTCAGGACAACACTCCTTTTGGAGACTATTGCAGTTCACAACAACAACATGTCTGTAGTCTAGTACATTAACAAGCAATGAGGAATCCGTTCTTACCCTTTGTGCAGGGAGGCCATAAGGGTGTGGGAATGGGCGATATCTTCAGACCGCCTTCTGGTTGCAGCACATATTCCAGGGAAAACCAGTGAGCTGGTGGACAGACTCAGCAGATCTGTCCTGATTCTGCATGAGTGGTCCCTCAGTCAGTCAGTGGCAAACATGATCTTCAACCGCTGGGGCCAGCCTTGCAACCTTTTTGCCTCTCCCCTAAACAACATATGCAGCAAATTCTTTGCTCTGACTCTCTCCAGGGGAGACCCAGAGTGGCAGTCTGGTGCATGATTGGCCCCCGGGTCTCCTGTATCCTTATTCCCCTATTCTGCTTATCCCAAAGTTTCTTCAGAATGCAAGCAGGCTGTAGAGCTTGGTCATCCTCATTGCCCCCTTTTGGCCTCAACAGGTATGGGTTCCCCTTCCTCTGGTCTCATCTGAAATATCCTCCGTGGGTACTGGAGCCAAGACAGGACCTCCTCTCTCACCCATCAGGAATGCAGCACCCAAATCTTCACGCCATTAGGTTGACCACATGGTTTCTCTACTTCCAACCATCCTGGTCTGTAACATAATCCTACCCTTGCAAAAGGTTTCAACTAAGAACGTTTGCAACAGTAAGTAGAAAAGGTTCGCTGTTTGGGCTACAAATAGAAATATTTATCCTTTCTCAGAACCAGTCTCAGATATTTTGCTTTTTCTTTGTACCCTGTTTAAGGAAGGACCTAGCTTCTCTACCATTAAGCTTCAGTTAGCTGCAATTTCTAATCTTTTCATACTACTACCAATCTCATTCCTTGTCTACCTGTAGATTATGCAAAGCATTTATGAAAGGTATTTTCATGGTGAGACCTCCCACTAAGGACCCCTTCCCACTTTAGGACCTCACTGTCATGCTGCAGAGTTTCACTCAAAGACCCTTCGAGCCAGCAGTTAGTTGTGACATGAAGTTTTTGTCATGGAAGACAAACCTTTTAGTAACTATTACTTCAGCAAAGAGAATTTCTGAACTACAGGCATTGTCTTCCAAACTTCCTTACATAATATTTCATAAGGATAGGGTTTCTCTACATACCAATCCCTCCTTTATACCTAAAGTAGCCATGGAAAACAATATCAGTCAGTCCATTCACTTGCCAGTATTCTTTTCAAATTTGTCTAACAAAGGAGAGTATATTGTACATCTTCTTGATGTTCATAGACAACTATGTTTCTGTCTGCACAGAACTAGGCAGCACAGGAAGTCAGTTGTCATAGTTTGTAGCTTTCTCTGCTAACAAACTAGGCTAGTTGGTCTCTAAGATCACATTAGCAAAATGGATTACTGATTGTATCTCCATTTATTCATAAAAGGGCCTAGCACTGCCCCAGTCTCCTAGACCACATTCTACCAGAGCTATGGCTATTTCTTCCATCTTCTCATCTAGAACTTCCGTTGACGATATTTACACAGCAGCTACATGGTCCAACAATCACACCTTTGTTGCACACTATAAATTAGATATCATCTCAAGGAGCAGAGCTTTCTTTGGCTCGATGGTGCTCTGGCATATCCTTCCATGAGGACCACCCTTGAATCATGTAACTGGGGACTCCGACCCTATTGTGAGGAGGAATGAAAAGGACATCAGATTAGAAAGTTATGTCTTACCATAACTTGGCATCTGTGTTGCCCATCTTCATTCCTCCTCACTTCCCCACACAGCCATCCCCCTGCCTCATTTTTCTAGAAGATTATGAAAGATGACTGGGAAACTTGGGTCCCACATATGAGCCTCATCTCCTTTTTATATATCCTGTCCTGGTTATGGATGTATGGGAATCAGCAAACTTGATCTGAGGTGCTTAGGTGGGTGTAGTGGATTATGGGTAAGAGGGAGGAGCTCAAGTGTCTGATCCAAGTCTAGAGAATGTGGCTGAGCCAGATCCGAGACCCTATTGTGAGGAGGAATGAAGATGGAGAATACAGATGCCAAGTTATGGTAAGACATAACTCTAATTTACAATCTGGACTTGCAGTGTTGAAAGTGGTGCAGTATTGAAGTGTAAACTACCCTTCTCTGAGTTAGTCTACTTTGTATCTTCAGATACACACATAGTTGGGGACATCTTCAGGTACACACATAATTGGGGACAGCATTGTAACTACTGAGTTCATGTCTTTCATAGTTCACTGTGGCAATACTATGCTACCCATTTATAGAGCTTCTCTAATCTCTGCAAGGATTTCTGGTTGAGAATCCCTTTCATAGTCTTTCCTTTACATTTAGTCTTTCATTAAATGAGGTTAGCTGCTAAGACATCATAGCTCACCAAATGTACTAGGTTATCCATCCTATCTATTCCACGCCTGCTGTGTGGGAAGGATTTGTTAACTGAGAAGACCATAACTTAGCTGAAGTACTTTTTTTGCTTTTTTTCACTGGGGTGGTGACACTGTTTAACCTTGTGTGGGAATAGTTGCTACTATCTTATTCTTATTTGACAGAAGTGCTTTTTAAAGAAGGTGTTTGCTACTTTGTGGAGTACTTTCTTTCCTTTGAGTATGTACTTAAATGATAGCGAGAGTCAGAGCTTGTTGATTTGTTCATGTTTGGAATGCTTCATGCACTCAAGTGGTGTCATGTCTTCAGTCTTTTATGGTGTACAGAACACATCCACTTTATAGAGTGTTACAGTAAGTGTTTTTTGTTTAGTTCTCATCTTCACATTCATGACTATTAACTGTGCACAGTTTCCCACAGTTCCATTATTGATAACCCACTTATAAAGTGTGCGTGTGACAGACTTTTCTGACTGCCTACAGTTTTCTTAGATGATTTGCTAACTAATTTTCTTTTCTTTCAATATAACAGCTCTTTGAAGGTAATTATACAGCAATTGAGCCCATGCATGTGGGGGCATACTTCTTGGTTGATTTTTAAGGCTTAGGGAACAAGTCTGAATGCTGAACATGTGTGCTTTATCCTGCCCTTTATTGTCCAATGTAGGTGCAGCTGATTGTAGATGAGTATAAGGCAGCAAACCTGATGATCGCTCGTAGTGCCAAACAGATCAGTGAGCTTCTTCTGGTGCTTATTGATGGCAAACGGGTTTATAGAGACCTGGAGTTCGAAGGAGACCAGCTGGCACACAGGGAAAACATCCAGCAGAAACTGATACAAGTCCATGAAGAAATTGTTGGAATTATGAAACGCACATTTGAAGTGTTCAGAAATGATGGACCTGAGGTTGGTTCTGGGTGCTCTGTCATTGTAAAGGCTTCAGAAAAATAATATTTTATAGTCATGTCTTTTACTTTGTCTAAATTGAACTTGTAACATTTTCCAAATCATATTTATCAGAGGAGGATCTCCATTTTGAAACTTCTTCACAATTTTTGGTTCTTCCACGGTATTATTTTTTCTGAAACTTATTACCATCACTAATATCCAAAACAGACTACCTTAAATTCTAACAGTGTAATATCTAAATATAAATGTGTGTCCTCTTACTACTGTTTAACAGTTTGGACAGCATATGATCAAGATGTAAATAAAAACCTAGTTTGGCTAGCAATAGTACAACTAAACTGTAGGTTTATGCCATTTAAAAAAGTACCCAACTTATAACCATCCACAATGCGTTCTAATCCACAACCAAAAAAGCATCATTATTTAAGAATTGAAAGTGCTATGTGTGACTAATTGCTGAGATTTTACACATTTTTTGGCAATCTCCTTATACAATCCCATTATGGAATACACTACAGTAAAAATTAAAAATGCAAATATTCACATGGGACATTGAGTGAAAATTTGCTATTTTACATATCCCCCAACTAATATAAAACAGAAAAATTAAGACTTTTGATAATTGTTTTCATGTTTATAATGTTAGATAATGTGTTAACTAATGCTTTAGCAAAACATATATTTAGTGAAGGTACAGAACATAGATTTAAGTTCAGGATTTTACAAGTTATCTGTATGCATGAAAATGGGGGAGATATGAATAAAACAGGACTGTGTGAATATAAATGGATAATTTTTTTTCGAGCAGACCATTTTCCTGGACTGAATACAATTGTCAGTAACAAACTTATTCGGAAAGATAAACATGATGTTATATAAATGCTTTAGTAAGTTAGGATATGGAAGAACTAAGCTAACACTGCAATGAATTTTTGTATGGGCACTTTAAAGTATTTTAATGAGTTAATTGATTGATCTGAAGTAGTTTACTTCAATTGGTCTTCAACCTGTGGGATACGGATCCGTATCGGATCCGAGCCGGCAACTTTACTAACATCAGCTCCGAGCTCCAAACTCCTCCTCTTACCCATAATACACCTCCACTGCCTCCCATCCCCAGATCTCATTTGCCGTGATTTGCTTCATATCATTTATTCTGAGCTCCAACTAGCAGTGGGTTTTAAAACTTTCTGTGAGTAGTTAAATTTTCTATTTTCTTCAGAGTAGTGTTAGTATAGGTCCCCTTTCTCCTCCCCCCGCTTGGTGCATTGAGTGTTATTGGTTTTAGGTAGTTAGAGTAGTTTGTGTTTTTGTGGTATAGGTAGTAGCTTCCCCTCCCCCTCAGTGTTCTCTGTAGCGAGTGTGGTGAGTGGGGCTGTGTGTGTGTGTGTGTGTGTGTGTGTGTTTTTATTATTTAGAAAAATCTTGCCTGTTCTTTTTTCTAAGGCTATCTTTCTTTATTTAAGATGGCTGAAAATCTTGTTTTCAAGTGCTGCACCAAGTGTGGCCATAAGCTCTCCCCAGCAGATGGCCACACTGTGTGTTGTGCTTGGGTGTGGCCCACCTGAGCGTGGAGTGTAGTATTTGTGCGGGCTTCAGCCCTCGTGCCCTAAAGGATAGGAAGGCCAAGTTGGCCCTCAAATGTCTTTGTCCTCCTTCCGACTCTCTTTCCTTGTCTTCGGCTTCAGTCACAGTGGCTGCTGTGGCCGCCTCTCCCTCCTCTCTTCATCTGGCTTCTCCTCCATTACAGGCTGGGACTCAACCTCTTGTACCAAAGCCTGTGGTAGTGGAGCAGAAGAGAGGTAGAGAAAGTCGAAGACAAGGGAAAAGAGGAAGAGGTCCCCAAACCTTGCTTCTCCAAGTAAAACTCCACAGACCCGTGACTCCCCTCGGCTCTGATCTCTGAGGTTCTCCTCATAGCCGGAGGAGATACATCCAGCCTCTTGGGTCTCGGTGCCCGGACCCACCAGGTTGGAGTCCATGACCTTGTCATGGTCAACCTGCTCCTTGTCGGATATGGATCTGGATAAGATGATGAGGCGCTTTATTCCTTACACAGATCCAGATGGTGGTCTTACCAGCCCCCCTCCCTCTGGAGGGGGGGAGCTTACTTCCTTTTTTTCAACCCATTTCTCCTTCTCCGATCCGACCTTCGGCTTCAGAGTACTCATATCTGAGGCTGGCTTTGGTCAGGGGTTTGGCACCTACGGTACCTGCTTCCTCGATGCTGACAGCGCCAGCGGGGAGGTTGGTCTGCCCCCAAACCTTCTTCTGAGTCTGTGTTCCTGGAGGCTTCCAGCATGGGCCCTTCTACTTCATGGGTGTCCCCTCCCTCAGATCCTTTGGTGGATTTGGTCACCTCACAGGCATGGAAGGAACTGGACACCATGGAGCCTATCCCAAAGTGACCCGATAAAATCCTGAGCCCACCCATTGATAGGCCATCTTGGAATAAGGGCTCCCCCATGGATGCCATGGTGGTAGCAGCAGCCACTAAGAAGGAACTTGCCAAGGGGAATTCCTTGGTCCACCCTCCTGACCAAGAGTCATGGATGATGGACCGCCTAGGGAAGCGGGTGTACGCTTCAGCTACCTTTTTGATCAGGGTGCTGAATTTCTTGGCCCATGTCACTAGACTCCAACGCGACCTAGTAAAGGAGCTGGAGGAGTCTTCCCCCCAAGTCCATGTCGCAGGAGGACAAGACTTCGTTCTCCGTGAGGATGGCCACTTTAAAAGTGGTATCTAACACTTCCATGTGACTCCTCTCCCATGCTACGGAAGGAGCGGATAGGGCAGCTGGGTCCGGCGTGTCCATGAGGTGTAACGCTTGGCTCAGGTTATGTCAGTTTTCCGAACCCTTCAAGGCGTCGTTTGCCAGTGCCCCTTATGACAGCTGTACACTCTTCGGTAAGACCATCAAGGAGACATTAGTCCAGAGTGAGAAGGATGGGATTCACTTCTCTAACCCTCAAAGGTCCTTTTTTCGGAACCAGAGAGGGCAAAAGAAGATGTGGTTCCGGAATTCTCAGTATTCCCAGCACACTCAGGGATCTTCTTCCCCCAGAGGCAGAGGGGGACAGAATGGACACTGGCCCAGAGGTAGAGGAGGTCTGTGGAACTTTGGGTCTAAAGAATCTTTCTCAGGCAGACTCTGGCAGCAACCCTGAGGGGTTGCCCGACTGCTCTACTCTGGAGGCAGTCAGGGACAATTGTCCTTGCACCCAGTGGCATGGGAGTCCATAACAACTAACCGCTGGGTTGTTCAAATAACCAGAGGATACTCTGTCCCCTTTGTGGGTTCCCCCATGTCTCCCATTCACCTCCTGGACATACCACCCACTCAAAGAGAGGCAGCAGCACAGGAAATTTCCAAGCTGCTAGTAAAACGAGCCATCAAAACTGTCCTCCCAGATCAGTCCAGATCGGGCTTCTACTCAAGGTTCTTTTTGGTGCCAAAGAAAATGGGGGACTTAAGGCCCATTTTGGGCCCCTCTACCCTGAACCTGTCAGTTGCCAAAGAGAAGTTCCGGTCACGTTACAGTCCATCATGCCGTACCTGCAAGAGAGCGACTGGATGTGCTCAATACACCTCCAGGATGCTTACTGTCACACAAAAATGCTCAAAAGCTCCAGGAGGTTCCTCCATTTCCGGCTAGGAGTCTAGCATTACTAATTTCGAGCCCTACCCTTTGGACTCACCATAGCCCCCAGGGTGTTTACCAAAGTGATGGTGGTCATTGCTGCTCACCTGAGGCTTCAGGGGATTCAGGTCTATCGTACCTGGATGACTGGCTTCTCACTGCTCCCACCAGGCATCTACTTTCTCAAACCAGGCGTTATTTCCTGACACTAGCCCTGCATTTGGGGATCACAATCAACACATCCAAATCTCTCCTAGATCCTATACAGGTGATAGACTACATTGGTGCCTGGATAGATACTCTTCAGTGCAAAATATTTCTGGCCTTGGAGAGCATTCAAAACCTGAGGATGCATGTCTCCCTGATCTACTGTTCTCATCTTCCAATGGCAGAATCAGTGTTGAGGGCCCTAGGCTCTATGGTGGTGACCATAACTCTTCTCCTGCGTACCCGGTTACAAATGAGATGGACTCTAGCGGTTCAGTGGTCCCTGTTGGAACTACCATTGACTTATCCTATTCAACTCAATCGAGTGTGTCGGTCATCCCTCATATGGTAGATGAGCTCTCCGGACATTTTGGACGGACGACCCTTTGTTCCAGCCCTGGCCCAAACCACAGTGACGACGGATGCCTCCCAACTCGGGTGGGGTGCATTGTTCGGGCAGGACAGTCCAAGGCCTGTGGTTCCCTCTAGAGACCAGCTTGCATATAAATATCCTTCTAGTGTTGTAGGACCTTCATGCCTTTCTTCCTCTGGAGACGATTGCTATTTAAGTCAGACAACATGTCAGTGGTCTGGTATATCAACAAACAGGGAGGGACCAGATCTTACCCCCTTTGTCATGAGACCATGAGAGAGTGGGAATGGGTGATCTCCACCAGTCACTTTCTCATCGCAATGCACATTTCAGGGCGCTCTAACATTCTAGTGGACAGGCTAAGTCAGACCATTCTGATGCCTTATGAGTGGTCTCTGAATTTGTCAGTAGCGGAACAGATCTTCAGCGAGTGGGGTCAGCCTTGCTGTGATCTCATCGCATCTCCTTCCAACATGAAGTGCAGCAAGTTTTTCGCTCTGACCACCCTGCCAGGGAGTCCCTCAGAGACTCTCTAGTTCATGCTTGGCCTCCCAGTCTTTTGTATGCTTACCCACCAGTACCTCTCATTCCGAGGTTTCTGCAGAAAGCTTGTCGACTGGGGAGCAAAGTGAATCTCATTGCCCCATTCTGGCCTCGCCAGGTATGGTTTCCCTTCCTTTGGTCTCACCTTCTGGCTCAACCTTGGATCCTAGATCCCATTCAGGATTTAATTTCACACCCTTTGGGGGTGCCTCATCTGAGTCTGGACAGCCTGAAGCTCAAGGCTTGGCTGCTGCAGCTCCCGTGATTGCTAGGATTCCCGGACTGTCCTCTTCAGATCTATTTTGGTAGCTGCCCATAAGTCTTCGACCAGGAAGGTTTATTGCAGCAAGTGGAAACATTTTTCCTTTCTGGGCCTCTCAAAGGAGTTTAGACCCTTTCACGGCTCCTATTTCTGCCATTCTTGATTTTCTAGCTGATATTTTCCAGCATGGAGCTAATTCTTCTACTATCAAAGTTCAGCTGGCTGCCATTTCTCATTTTCATGTGGGCGAGAATTCTGCCCCCTTAGCCTCTTCCAGACTGTGTAATGCCTTTATAAAAGGCACCTTTTTGTTACGCCCCCTGGTCAAAGATCCTGTTCCCCCTTGGTACCTTTTTGTGGTTCTTCAAGCTTTGGTTGCTCCGCCTTTCGAGCTTGCCGCAACTGCGGATCTAAAATTCTTATCTTGGAAAACAACTTTTCTGGTGGTTATTACCTCTGCAAGAAGGGTTTCAGAATTACAGGCCTTGTCCATCAAAATTTCGTACATGATTTTTCACAAAGACAGAGTTTCCCATCAAACCAATCCATCCTTTCTTCCTAAGGTGGCATCACCAGTCAATATCAATCAGACTATCAATTTGCCTAATTTTTACGAACAAGATGGAATACAAACTCCACATGTTGGATGTTCATAGACAGTTACGATTCTACTTACACAGGACAAAAAATTTCTGTAAATCTGATCAATTGTTAGGTTTCCCCAAAAAGGATTTATAGAAGGAAACAATCTCCAAGGTCACTATAACTAGATTGATTTCTTCATGCATCCTGCAGATCTATAAGGACAGAGGCATTTCTCGTCCAGGTCAGGGAAAAGCTCATTTCACCAGGTCCTAGGCTACATCTGCGACCTTTTGGTCTGAGCGTCTTTGGATGACATTTGTTCTTCAGCTACTTGGTCCTCATCTCATACATTTTGTTTCTAATTAAAAATTGCATTTGACTTCCTGAAGGAGAGCATCCTTTGGTTCCGTGGTGCTCCAGAATATCCTTCCATGAGGGCCTCCCAGGAGTTTAGTAGCTGGGGACTCTGTCCCACAGGTTGAAGACAAAATGATGTAAACTACTTCAGATAAAGAAGTTATATACTCACCATAACGTTCCGTGTGAGTAGTTGTACTTAATTTCTCTTCAACCGTCCCTCCCTCCTTCCCCCAGACATTGGCGCATGATCAGCCTACGGGCTGCAGTATAGGTCACGAGTAAATCTATCAGGTCGGGCTCTCAGTATAAGTTCAGCAAACTCGATCTGGGGATAGAAGGCAGTGGAGGTGTATTATGGGTAAGGGGAGGAGTTTGGACCTCGGAGCTGATACTAGCAAAGTTGCTGGCTCAGATTCGTATTCCACAGGTTGAAGACAAATAAAGTACAACTACTCAGATGGAACGTTATGGTGAGTACATAATTTATTTTTTTAACTAATTGTCTGCATGTTGTTTAAAAGGTTCTCACTGACCTTGAGTTTTAAACATTGATGAGTTTTTACTTGAAAACTTTATTTTATTAAACTTCTTTAGCTGAGAGTGTTGGACTTTTGTTTTAGTTTTTGCTGTCTTTCTGCAATTACCCACTCAACCCAGGTTTCCCTTAACCAACACTCTCCCCTCTACCTCTCCTCAACCCACCCCTTCTCTCTTTAATTTTTAAACTCCCATTACACCATATCCCTTCACCTACTGCTCTCTGGAAGCCGTCCTTCTTTTACTGTCCCTCCCATATCTGCACCCCCTCTGCTTCACTTTACCTCACTGATCAAACCTCTCCTTTCCCTACTCTCCTGCTCAGATCCCTTTCCTTGTTCTCTGTGCTCTCGTCCTTCTACTTCCACCAAACAATTTACCTGCATGGCCTCTTTCCTTGGCAGCTCTGCATTTCACTGATAGTTTTTCTTAGAAAACAGCTCCAGCTCTGACCCAGTGTAGCCCCGCTCCATTCACCCTTGCTACGCTCAGGCTAACTTCGCTGTGTTACCCTACCCCCTTTCCCACCCACCCCTTGCTCACTCTACATTTATTCTCTAGCCTCTCTGCCTAAGACCTCCCCCCATGCAATTATCCTATCAATTCATCCTTGCTCTAATAACATATACCTCCCCCCCAATGCGCTCCACTCCCATTCCTTTCCTTCCACACCCCTCCTCCACCTACTGGTGGTCCTTACACCCTTCTAACTCAACTGCAAAATCCTCATAGAAACAATAAGTGCACTCTTCCACCACTCATACTCACAACCATAAAATATAACAACATGCTACTGCAGTTGCTTTTACTTTCCCATTATGTTCTTCCTCTCCTCACTGTCATCTTATCTCACTAACCTACTATATCCACCTCTATCTCCCCATGTCCCTCATACAACATTCACTTCTTACATAAGCAAGACTATCCCTATTTCACCATCTCTGTATAAAACAGTATACTTTCACCATCACAAACTAAAGCACTTCAATCTTACAATTACTCCCACTAAAGAAAAGTTTAAACCTACTACCTAGTATTTCTGTCTCACTAAACCTATTCTACTTCCTGTCTCCCTCCTACTTGATGGGGCTATCCACCCCAGTCCTCAACCGACCTCATCATCCAACCTCACATCCAAGTCCCAACTACCAACCTCTTCATCAAAACTCCTATCAATCTACTGTATAAACCTACAAAGTCTTACCGACAAAGTCACAGAAGTACATACTTGGATTTCAAATTACAATCCCCATATCTTAGCTCTAACAGAAACCTGGCTTAAGCCTCATATCGAAAACTCTGAAATTCTTCCTCCGGATGTAACATATTCTGCAAGACAGGCACTCCAAAAAAGGGGGAGGTGTAGCTATCTTCTTCTCAAAACATCTTAACCTTACCCCCTCTCACTTCCTCTCCCAGACTTTTCACCAGCAGAACTCATCTTCCTTAATTGTCATCTTAACCCACACAAGAAATTTGCAGTTTCAACTATTTACATTCATCCTGGCACCAATATACCAGTACTCAAATCTATCCTGTCATGGACCTCTCAACATCTATCATACGAGACAATATTACTAGGAGATGTTAACATTGATTGGAATAAACCCTCGGACCTCTCTCCAAGCATCAGTATTAACCTTTTTGGGTTCAGTCAACTCATTTCTACCCCTACCCGCATCAGCAAGAACTCCTGCTCCATTATTGACTGGATCTTAACCTCCAACCCCTATCACTACCATAATCCAAGTACTTTACCAGACTCCTTAAGTGATCACTTCCCTGTCTCAGTATTTAAGAATGCCATTTGACACCTCTAAAACCCACCATGTTATGTAGACCTATCTCAGCATAATTCTTGCTGGATGGGTTCGGAGCCGATATTCGGCTCCGACTCGGCCTATACTAAAGCTCGAGAGCTTTTTACTGGCTCGAGGCTAGCTCTTATCCCATGGTGCCCCATGGCAATTCCCCAGATCTCGTTTGCCACAAAAGCTTCGAGGTTGTGTCTTAATGGCTCGTTGGCTAAGTAGAACGATTTTTTACTTATTTAGTCCTTTTCTATCACCTTTTTCTGTCATATATATATCTTAATAGCTTCTTCTGTATTGTGTCTGTTTTTTGAAAGTTTTCAACCCCTATTCCCCCCTTAAGACTGTACGGCCCATTTAAATTAGAGGGCCGTAGTGCCCGTTTAAGTTAGAGGGCCTTTCCATCCTTTTGTGTGTTTGTGAATGTTATTAAAAAAAAAAAAAACTTCTTCCTTGCACTTTTATTTTTTAGTCTGTAACTATGTCTAAAGATAAGGATCACAAGGATCATCGCTCTTCGGGCTTCAAAAAATGTGGCAGGTGTGCACATAAAATGCCTCTTACAGACAGCCACACCAGTTGCGTATATTGTCTGGGCAAAGCCCATTTACAGGAACCTTGGACCTTCTGTCACGCTTTTTAGTACAAGAGTGTTAAAGGAAAGGAAAAGAAAACTTATTGACAGGGGTCTCATGACCAGTTCCTTCCAGGAACAGCTGGAACTTGGTCAGGCAGCTCCAAAATCTTCAAAGAGAAAATCATCGGCCCCGACTTCGGAGCCGACCAAAAAGTCTAAAGCATCAGAACCAAGGAGTTCCGGTTCCAAGACTGCTTCATCTTTGGTGCAGTCTATTCCATCGGCTCCAAAACAATCTTCGGTACTGAAGGTTTTGCCTGACATCGAGACTGTATCTCCTATTTTGAGATCTCCTGTTTTGGAGAGAAGGAGGTCTCCTTCAGTCTCCACCAGATCCTCCAGGACCCTATCAGATGAGGACATTGAAATGGTGGTGAAGAGGTTGCTTTCAGATCTAGCTCTGGCTAGAAAATTGACCCCTCCAGACCCAGAGGTCTCAGAGCCGTCCCCCGTACCAATCATTGTCCCTCCTCCTACTGTTTTGCTCTCTGTGCCTATTACATCAGGTTCCTCTGTCTTCGACCCTTCGACTCTGGGGATTCAGCCTGTTTCCTTGGAGCCAATTACTCTATCCTCGATGGCTCAGTCTGGAGCCGAGGGTTCTGGGAGCCGATGCTCTTGTGTCGACTCCGAGGGGGACAGTCACCCTGGGTTCTCTTCGGAACCAACCCTCCCTCTCGGAGCTTCTGCTCAACTCAGCTCAGCTCGTACTTCTGCTTCGGAGCCGTTCCCTCTTGCTAGGAGTCGACCATCCGCCCCCTCAGAGCGCAGGTCTTCGGAGCGGGGGGCAAAGGCTTTCGAAGCTGAAGAGAAGGCTTTATCCTCTGCCAAAGCCATTCCTTTGGAACCTGTGTCCCACTTGCAGCAGGCAGCAATCTCTTCCCCTCTGCCTCCCCCACAGCGTAGGGAACCAGAGGTCCAAGTAGCCCCCATTGGAGGTGCCCCCTCTTCCGAGACCTCCCCAGATTATCCCACTGGAGACCTCCCTCGGAAGAGGTTATGTAAGAGAAAACATGTCGACTCCCCTGAGTCTGTCACATCCGACACTGATTTAGAGGAATCAGAAGCATCCCCCAGATCTCCCTCTGAAGATGTCTCCTTCTCTGACATCCTAAAAATCCTTAGAGGGGTGATTGGAAGACCTCTAACCCTACTGAGGATGAATCAGTGTATCTTGAGACCTTTAGCTCCTGACCTTACACCACCTTATGACCAACTTTTGGGGGTCATTTCGTGGAAAACATGGACTTCTCCAGCTTCAGTTGAAGCCGTCCCAAGGAGGCCAAACAAATTTATGACAGCACCTGAGGACAAGACTTTCCTTAGCAAGGGAGTTCCAGTTGATGCTATGGTGGTAGCAGCGGCCACCAAGAAGGAATTATCTGAGACGTCTTCTAATATCCATCCTCCTAACAAGGAGTCTAGAACGATGGATAGGTACGGAAGCGTACTTTTTCTTCAGCAGCATTTACACTAAGATCGATGAATTACCTGACTCATTTCACTCGTTTTCAGAGGGATCTCCTGAAAGAGTTAGAAGATACCCTCCAGGGTTCAGTAGCTCCGGGTTCCATGGACAAAGTTTCCACGCAGCTCTCAACCCTTACTTTCATAGCTAACTTCTCCATGAGGCTGATCTCATATGCGGCAGATGGAGCGAGCAGGGCAGCCGCAGCAGGAATAGCTCTCAGGAGACATTTGTGAATGCGTCTTTGTAATTTTACAGAATACTTCAAGTCTTCCTTCACTAACATTCCCTTTGATGGTTCATCTCTTTTTGGACCCCAAGTGTAAGAGACTTTGACTAGGTGCAAGCAGGAAGGAAAAACCTCATCTGCCGTTGGAGTCCATTTCTCTCTCCTGTCCAGACCCTATCCCAAGGGTAATACAGGAGGGAAAATGTGGTTCCGCAAATCCCAAAAAGATTTTCCTCAGGCACAAGGTCAACCCTCCCCCAGGGGCAAAGGGGGAGGATATAATGGAAGACGCCACCCTCGCTGCAGAGGAGGTCCGCAACATCAGGAAGACAGCGAAACTTTCTCTGTTCGTCCCTTCCATCGACCCCGAGGGGTTGCCTGACTGTCCGTCTCTGGAGGCAGTCGGGGAGCGTATATCGCTGTACCCAAGCGCCTGGCTAACTATCTCTCATGATTGTTGGGTACACACAGTAATATCCAGACGTTACCTGATTCCCTTTATTTCCGAATCCCCAACAAACCAGTATCTTCCAGATATACCATCCATCCAACTAGACCGTGCAACATCAGAGGCCATCTCGTTGCTACAAAAAAAGCGTCATACAAGAAGTCCCCACAGAGCAAGTAAGATCCGGACCTTACTCTCGATTGTTTTTAGTTCCAAAAAAGACAGGGGGACTGGAGATCAATTCTAGATCTCAGCAGGCTCAACAAGCATGTAAGAAAATCAAAGTTCCGAATGATCACTCTGCAGTCGATATTTCCCTTTATCGGGAAAGACAACTGGATATGCTCAGTCGATCACCAGGATGCGTACTACCACATCAAAATGGACAGGTGCTCCAGGGGACACTTACTCTTCCAGCTGGGAGTCAGCCATTTTCAGTTCAGAACACTGCCCTTTGGCCTCACTACAGCCCCCAGAGTGTTTACCAAATGCATGGCAGTGGTAACAGCTCACCTGAGACGTCAAGGATTCTAAGACGACTGATTCCTCACTGCTGCCACCAATCATCAACTCATAAGGACCAGGGACGAGACTCTATCCTTGTGCGCCAGCCTAGGCATCACTGTCAACTTGCAAAAGTCAGTCTTATGTCCCTCTCAGCATATTGTATATCTAGTCTCATAAATAGACACAACCACCATGTAAGTAAAGCTAACACAGGAAAGAGTGGAATCTCTACGCAGTCAGATCAGATTCTTATTAAACAAACAGAGTCCAGGCCAGAGTAGTCCTTCCAAGTCCTAGGGACTATGGCTTCCACCATCTTATTAGCTCCTCTTGCTCGTCTACATATGAGGATTCTCCAATGGATGCTGTTTGCACAATGGTCGATGCAAGACATTCTACTATCTCACCAGATATTAATAACAAATGCATGCAAAAGGGACCTGACATGGTGGTTATACACGAAACAACTTCTCATAGGTCGTCCACTTGTTCCTCCCCAAGAGAAAGCAGTTTTGACCACAGATGCTTCCCAGATATGGGGGGGGGGGGGCATTATCTGGGAAAGGCAGTCCAAGGTCCTTGGCAAAACCACGAGAACCACTTGCACATCAATGTTCTGGAGATGAGAGCGGTGCTATATGCGTTGCAAGCACTTCACAGCTCCCTTCCCACTGGAACGATTGCGATTCAGTCAGACAACATGTCTGTTGTGTGGTACATAAATAAACAAGGGGGAACCGAGTCTTACCTACTTTGCCTGAGGCCTTAAGAGTTTGGAAATGGGCGATGGATACTCAACGCTTCCTGATAGCAACGCATATCCCAGGGAAATCCAACGTAATAGTGGACAAACTCAGCCGAGCAATTCTGATGCCTCATGAATGGTCCCTGAATCCAGTAGTTGCGAAAGAGATCTTTCAGAAATGAGGCCAGCCTTGCAGCATTCTATTTGTCACTCACCTGAACACCAAATGCAGCAGCTACTTTACCTTCATTCCCCATCCGGGGATGTCACCCAGGGATGCTCTAGTTTATGATTGGCCCCCGGGACATCTCTGTCTTTCCTCCCTTTCCTCCCATACCCAAAGTAATACAGAAAGCAAAACAGTTGAGGAGTTCCTTGATCCTCATTGCTCCTTACTGGCCTCGACAAGTTTGGTGTCCTTTCCTGTGGCCCTGCCTTTTGGAGGAATCATGGATTCTGGATCCATCTCCATATCTCCTGATTCATCAATCTGGACAGTTCCACCCCTCCATCTACACCCTCAAATTGACAGCATGGCTGCTCCAATTCCACATATAGCCAGGTGCATTTCCTTATCCCCAGCGGTTAAACACATCCTAATTTCATCCCATAAACCTTCCACTCAGAAACTATATTCTAGCAAATGGAAAAGCTTTTCCCTTTGGGCTACGAACCAGGGCTTAGATCCATATACAGCTCCTTTAGAATCCATTTTATCCTATCTAACAACATTTTTTCATGAAGGAGCATCAGCCGCTACAGTTAGAGTTTAATTAGCTGCCATTTCCAATTTCCATTTTGGTTTCATGGGAAATCCAATCATGCAACACTCCCTCTGTAACTCCTTCTTAAAAGGAGTTGTTCTTCTTAGGCCCCCAATAAAACAACCTTTAGAACCCTGGGACTTAAATTTAGTCCTCTCATCTTTGATGTCTGCACCCTTTGACTCATCCTCGTCGTCAGACTTAAAATTGTTATCATGGAAAACCCTGTTCTTGGTAGCTATAACATCGGCTAGGAGAGTCTCGGAACTTCAAGCCCTAACTATTCGATCTCCTTACATTATCTTTCACAAGGATAGAGTCTCTCTTAGGACAAACCCTTCCTTTCTCCCTAAGATATGCTCAGAACACAACCTGAATACTACAGTTGCGCTACCTGTGTTTTTTCCAAACCACTCTAATAAATCAGAGTATAGGTTTCACCAGCTAGATGTCCACAGGATACTCAGATTCTATATACACAGGACCAAAGAATTCAGGAAATCTGATCAACTTTTTGTTTCCTTTTCTGACAAAAGGAAAGGCTTACCTGTTTCAAAAATTACTCTTTCAAAATGGCTTTCGGATTGCATATCCTTTGCTTATCAACAAGCTGGTAGACAATTACCGTTAAAAGCTAAAGGTCACTCTACTAGGGCTGTAGCTACTTCATGCACCTTTAGATCTAGGCTCCCAATTGATACTATTTGTGCAGCAGCTATTTGGGCAAGACCATATATGTTTGTCACTTATTACAAATTGGATTTGGCCTCTCAGGACAGGTCATCTTTTGGGTCCACTGTGCTGAAGAGTCTCTTCGCTTGAGCCACCCGGGATAAAGGTGCTAGGGACGCTGTCCCATCCAGCAAGAATTATGGCAAGATAGGATTACATAACATAAAGAAGTTATGTACGTACCATAACATTCCATGTTTGTAGTCCATCTCGCCTATATTCTTGCGTCCCTCCCTCCAACCCCCTTATCGTTTCTGGGGGATCTAGTGGACCTCTTTTTAGGGCTGCCTGACTTTGCTCTTTATTGTCCACCTGGAATGGATTATGTTTCTAATCCCTTCCTGTATTTTTACAGATTCTTTCTTATTATTATTATTACCTGATAGGTGTTTATTACTTTCATGCAAACTAGATATGGGGAATTGCCGTGAGGCACCATGGGATAAGGGCTAGCCTTGAGCCAGTAAAAAGCTGTCAAACTTTAGTATAGGCCGAGTTGGAGCCGAATATCAGCTCCGAACCCATCCAGCAAGAATATAGGCAAGATGGACTACAAACATGGAACGTTGTGGTAAGTACATAACTTCTTTTTTATAAACATTTCCTAAACCTATCTAATTTTAATGCAGATAACTTCAACTGCCAACTCTCCTTTGTAAACTGGTCCCACCTGTACAACCTTCTCTTGAATGAAGCCATTCTTGAATTTAATAATATCTTCCTGATCATACTAAACTCCCTAACTCCCATAAGAAAACTTAGGATCAAATCTAATCCAGCACCCTGGCTTTCCAAACATACCCTTTCCACCATGAAACTTAGGGATTCCACCTGGAAATAATAGACTTAAAAGTCAAAATCCCCTTCTCTCCACCTTAGATTCAAACAACTACTAAACCTTACTAAAAAACTTATTGTCCAAGACAAGAAAAACTTCTATCTAGATGCTCAGTCTACCTACTCTTCAAACCCATTCTCCATCCTGGAAAACCCTCCGCCCCAACCCCTTCCTAACAAAACACCTCTTGAAGCGGCTACTCTACTAAACAATTACATCATAGACTCAATCTGCAAACTAGCCCCTCCTGACACCAACCGATCACAATCCCCCCCCTGCCCTCACTTAACCTTCTCCCTGAAACCTGTCCCCACCACCTATATAAAATCTCTTCTGCTGAAATTAAAACATGTTCTTCTTTCTGCAACAATCTACCCCCTCAATTTCTCAAACTTGCAGCCAGTATTATAGCATATCCAGTATCAATCTTTTATCAATGAATCCATAGTACCAGACATCTGGAAATCCTTCTTCACAATACCACTTCACACAGGAGTTAACTCCACTGACCCATCCAATTTCCGCCCGATAGCCATCCTCTCACCTGTCTCAAAAATACTATAGAAATGCATTCACACGCAGCTTCTCAAATATCTACTACAGGAAAATCTCCTCACTTCCTCACAACATGGATTTAGGCCTCACCACAGCACCTCCACTGCCCTTCTCTCTTTCACTTAGACTGTAGCTGAGGCAAGGGACAACAACAAACTGGTGTCATGCTTATTTCTCAACCTCTCCAAGACATTTGACAACATCTCCCACCCTAAGCTCCTCACAAAACTTGCTGAACTTAACCTCTGTATCCACTACTCTCTGGTTCTCTAGTTATCTTACAGACAGACAGCAATCCGTTAGATGGCTGTCCTCCTGCTCTCCCTTCCTACGTATCAAAACTGGTGTTTCCCAAGGATCAATTCTCAGTCCCCTCCTATTTAATATTTTTACTAATAATCTTTACTCTGCCTGCTCCGGATCCTCAGTAATCCAGTATGCAGATGATTCAACTCTTATTACCCCCTCTGACAACCCTACTGACCTCCACACTCTTACACAAACAGTTAAATCCTTAGAGAACTGTATAGTCATTAATCAACTAATCCTTAACCCAAAGAAAACCAAGCTACTACATTTCCTCCCAAAATCCATGGCCAGCCTTAAGACATCCTTCATTCTCTCCTCCCTAGACAACACAGTTATTCATGCTGACTCTCAGACCAAACTTCTAGGTATCACAATAGATGATAACCTGAAATTTGACTTTCATGTCCAACTGTCCATCAAAAAGACCAATCAAAAACTAGGCCTGTTATACA
Organism: Protopterus annectens; assembly: GCF_019279795.1. Lineage (NCBI taxonomy): Eukaryota > Metazoa > Chordata > Ceratodontiformes > Protopteridae > Protopterus > Protopterus annectens. The sequence goes on from NC_056739.1 coordinate 791,739,253, forward strand.
GAAACAAAAAATTCTTATCAGTTTCCTCTAGGACCTCCCTGGCTCAAGCCACCTCCTTCCCTACCTATTCTATGCCTCCCCTATATTTGTCCACCTTCAAGCAAATCTTTTAACCAAAATCAATCAAACCTACTACCAGATAGCTAGATCTACCTGCAGCCTCCCCCATAAATCCCACCACTGCCTTGCCCTCAAGCAACTGCAATGGCTTGACTTCCCTCAACTCCTTCAACTCTCTCAGCTTCAAATGATACATTCTCTACTTTACAAATCTGCTGACTGCCCCTCCCTGTCTACACTTTTGTCCATATACAAACCTACCAGATCCCTTCGCAGCACTGACCAACAACCTCTTGACACCTACAGACCCCACTAAAACTGTAGGCAAAATACTGTATAAATGCTCTGTCTCAAACATGGAATAAGCTCCCTAACAATATACGGTCTATCCACTCCCACCTCTCTTCAAAAAAGAATTGAAGAACTACCTAGGTAACACCCTCCTCCACTTGTTGCCACCCTACCTAACTTTTACCCACCCAACTACTTCACAATACTTTAGTCCTTCATCGCCATAATCTATATCCTCCTAAACACCAGCAATCTGTTTCCCCTAGTTGTCTTTCTCAGCAATTTCCTACCTGAACCTACCCTTATCTCTTCCACTATTAGTACTCATCCCACCCCCTCTTCCACTCCTACTTTACTCACTCTCTTGATCCCACTAAACCTTCTCCCCCTCCCTCTATTTATTCCCTTTCACCACTCACTCCTCCTTCACCTCTACCCACTTGGTGTAAATAAATAAATAAAATAAAACAGGATTCTACTTTTTAACTGCTCAGCAATCTACTTCTTGTAAATTGTTAGTATTTTTATATGTATTGTTAAGTCTCATTTAGGTAAGATGTCACAACACCATGTACTATATTTTCTAATATGTCTAGAACGTATGTGTGGCAATTTAAAAAACCTCTGTAATTGTCTGGAATGTGTGTATTGCAAATATAAAATTCTGTATGTTGTCTCTTTATGTGGAGCTTTTCTCCTCGGGACGGGTCTCCACTGAAAAAGGGCCCTCAGCCCAGTAGACTAACCCAGTTAACAAAAGACAAATAAATAAATTTTACATTACAAAAACATTGGTTAAAGGTGATGACACTGGGATAGATTTAAAAAATATGGCACATAGCTTAAAATCATATAAATTATTGTTGCACACAAATAACAGTAGGTCCAAATGTATAAAATGGGAAATTAGTCAAATTCTAACATGAATAAATGAAGCCTAGAATCAGAGTATTTAAATATTATAAAAAAAAATCACTTGCTGCTACATAAAAAAAGTGTTTCTTGCAACTTTTCCACATGCATCAAGTAAACAATTCTCACTACATCTTGGATTTACTATTCTCTATTTTTGAGTGAAATTTCATTATGTATTGAACATATCTTATTTTTTTACAGGATTTATAAAAGGCAGTTTATATAAGTATAAAGGTTTCCGTTTTTGTGCTCTTAAAAGATATATATAACTTTTTATAAATAATGTACATAGTTTGTATGTTTTCTATTGCATCATTCATTTACTGTGTATTCTTACTGTTTGTTGTAGTTGTTTATTGCAGTCAGAAATTCTTTCAATAAAAAGTTATTTGGAAAAGGAACTAAATATACACTATATTCATGAGATTCTTGTTGAAACCTAGAACCTAGCCCTAAATGGTTATTTATTTCTTGAACCTGCTGTTTTTTCTTATCTGTTTTAGGTTTATCAACACTGGATTAATTATACAGAGAAGATGGACAAGATTGTGGAAGAAGCTTTCCGGCTGAATGTTAAGTGGTCTTTACAGGAACTCTCAAAAGCAATTAATGGAGATACCAAGACCTCTCCCAACCCCCTGTTCAGGGTGATGGTAGTACTACAGAATAATGTAGCTGGAAGCACAGGTCAGGTAATCTATGACTGTAAATCTCAGAGGCTGGTAAGCTTTTCCTACACCCTGAATATGATGGCAACTAGGGTGTACCACAGTAGCATGGCAGCTAGGGTACACAACAGTAGCATGCACTTCCTTCATACTGCTCAGCAAAAAACAAACCCTAGCTTTCAAAGGTATTCAAATCTATGTATGAACAGAGAAGGAAAGTGACAAAAAGATGTTGAATTTTTAATTATATTCCCTTCCTATGATGCGTGCTTGGCACACTGGTTATATCTGAGGACACATGATTTAGATTCAACATGGTGGTTGAAGATTTCAGACTGGTTGTTGAAGAAAGGTTAAACATTTATGAGAATATACTTGTCTTTCCTTTTGCCTCTGTGGAGTACAAGCTGCATAAATCAGAGCTAGTGAACAAGCATGTAAGCTGCTACTGCCTGCATTTGTATACATTGTGTCTGTATCCATTCCAAAAAGACTAGCGAAAGAAAGGAAAATTGGTGCAGCCTAATATCTGATTCTTATAGGTGCCCAATTTACTGATATGGATTTCTCCTCTTGTGTTTCAGAGTTTTGTAGTACAATTTAAGAAACTCTGCCTTTCTTGCCTTGCTTAGAAGTGTGGGAACTCAAACGAACTGACCATGAGCTGGATTTGATTGGTATATATGAGATAGGCATGGCCAATGGTGATCTTGGGTATAACATAAGTGGGATATATGCTTTACTGCTGCTTTACTATAAGGGACATAAATATTGGTAAAGCAATGCAGCACTGCAGACACAGCTGTAGTTTTAAGAAAAATAACTCCACTGATAGCTCTTTTCGATTTTGTGGGGATGTGTTATATTTTACTGAAGCTTGTTTCATTGCTGGATTATTCTGTCAAATTTCACAGATTTAAACAATTATAAAGTTGGTGAGTAAACCCCCACACATACCCTCAAGCTGGACATTGGCAGTCCCTTACTCCTCTGAGGTTGTACAGCCTTTGAGGAGGTTTGTGAAGTTTGACAGAAATGCTCTTTAAAATGGTCAACAAAATACTACAGTTAACAATTTTAATGGTGTAAGATTGCATTCATCCCATACTGCATCTCATGCTTTGTTTTCCTCTGTATTTGACAAATATTGCCTTGCACTTTTTATGTTGGCTGATGACAGATTCTTCCTTCTGTTTTTCAGGTGGAATTTTCACCAACACTCACAAAGCTGGCAGATGTGGTCAACAGCCTCAGCAGTGAGGTCATCCACACTATTTCCATCTTTCGGCACTTGCCAGACATCCTGACGAAGAGGAAGTCCCAGAGGGATCCTATCTTCACCATTGTGGGTAAGCAGCTGTGTGATTCTGTAAAACTCTGTAGTCATGAAAAGTAGCTGACTGTTTGGAGACTTCATTACGTGGACTAAGTGTCCACTACTAGGCAGCATCTTTTAGAGTGCTTGATGGCTTGCAGCCTGTTTAAGCATGTTGGTTTGTACTTAGAGTTGTAGGAGAGATTTTTCATTGAACATTAGCTGTCATCTGTTCTTCTTGTGGTCATTTTCAGAATGTTTGAAGTATGCATCCATTGCATCTATTTCACGTTTTGTATGCTTTGCAAACACTTGTGTAAATTATTCAATTCTTCTGTTTGTTGATAGAGATTTAATTCACATTTCAAAATGGGTAGAAACACTTCTGGTACTTTACACTTGGGTATCATTGTGAGACTTAACTAGACACCAGCATTAGTAGTGCTACAGCACATTTGAGCTGCTTTATAATCCAAGAAATTTATTTCATTTTAGTTATTTATATTTGTTTACCAGGGTAGTGCACTGATCAGTCTTGACCAATTTCAGGCTCAGCCTGGGTGAAATACAAAATATTTCATAAGCAAAAAATACAGAAATGTTAGCAATGACAGAGTAGTTCAGGCTAATTAAATAGAGAAAAAACTGTGTATATACATTGTAGTGAAAAAGTACAGTGCAATGTTAAATCAGAGACTGTAATGTACAATATATACATTAGTTTAAAAAGTGGGCCAGTCTTCGGTAAATCTTAAAAGAGGAGAAGAGACTCTGAAATGAGATTAGGTGATATGTCCTTTGCTGAAGCAGGAGCATTTTGGGAATAAGTGTTGATTTCCTTAATGTCAATGGAGACAGCTTGCCAAAGAGTAGGTGCCTGGGAGAGGAAAGCATGTGCAGTGCTGTGGAGTTTAGGTCTAGGGCTAATGAAGGTTGATGTGGCTTGTGAGGAGTAGTTAGATTGTATGACTTTTTTTCATGAGGTACAGCTGCAAGTGCAGTAAGTAAATTGAGTTGGAGTAGTTTGAGGCTGTGGTTCCTGCATGCTGGCTTGCAGTTGTATTTATTTATTGGTCATGTTGCCTTCTGCTTCAGAGTCCCTTAACACTTGGCTTCACCCACTGACCCATCCGTTCCCATGTACACTGCTAACATGCATCTAACATCATCATCATTTGTATGTTATCCCTTCTTTTCAGAAGTGATTAGCTATATCTGTCCCCCAGACTTGATGTTACCAGTGCCTGGCAGTGGTCCTGCAGTTAGAGGACATTTTGCCAGAGGGTATGGATTTGTTCTTTGCAGATGGCCAAGCTTACCAAAAACCAGCTCATGTAGTACTTCAGAGTGACTGTGGCTTTCTCACTCTTGAAAAGCTTACTTTCAAAGAGTCTTCTCAAATCTTTGGTTTGACTGTTTGCTATCCAGTACTAGCCTGTAGCATCTGCTGGAAAATTAACCCTGTGGTTGCTGTCTCACAACCCCTCACTTACAGGAGGGCAAGCCCTCAGTCACTCAATATTTCTTCTCTGCTGGTCTTCTGTCACATTGTCTTCTATTAAGATAATGTTAAAGTGATGATTTGGAGCAGAATAATGAGACAATGCTTGTTCACTTTTCTTGACGGAGAAAGGTAGGATGGGACCATGCCCTATATTATGTAGAGCAGAGCTATCAGTTGCTGGGGCATCTACAGTTATGTATGGAAGGCAAGATGTAGAGGAGCACATCACCTTGAATGTATGGAGGGCAGGGTGTAGAGGAGCACGTCATCTTGAATATATGGTGTGTGCGGTATAGAAGAGCACATCACCTGGAATGTATGGAGGGCAGGGCATAGAGGAGCACATCACATTGAATGTATGGAGGACCGGGCATAGAGAAGCGCATCACCATGAATGTAGTAATGGCTTCCTTGCAGTGCTAAATGTGTTACTCAGCACATCCACATCAGAGCTTGCTGTTAACCAAACTCAGAATTTACTCCCTCTGCAAAGGTAACAGCATTTGTGACAGTGTGGACTTCTTTCTAGTTTCCTCACAGTCTTATGAACAAACCTGCTCTACCAGATAAAGGGAAGAAGTGGATGCATAATCCAAGATGTCAAATCTTGACATAGGTGATGGTGAATTTGGGAACTAGGAGAGCAATTATGTGGTGGTGTTAGTGTAATAAAGCTGAAGCCTTCCCAAGTCAAATCAGATAACATGGCTAAAAAATACTTTTGATCTTTCAGTTAAAAAAAAAACAAATGCATTTGGTCTTCACAATTAAAAAATCTTTTATTAAATCATCACATTTTAATCACTGACACTGTCTTATATTTTTATTTTATGTATTTAATTTATACTTTGACTAGTTTAGTCCCACTAGGCCAGTGGCCTGTTTTTAGTGGAGACCTGAAGTGGTATTCATGCTGACAAGGGAGAAATTGGCCAAGATGGCAACAATTTCAATTATATTCATGCAGTATACATGTATGTTTTCTTTTTAACAAATTTCATTCACTTCAGCTGTGCAAATATTGCTCATTTCTTGCTTTCCCTTAAACCTCACTCTCCCTGAACATTATTCTGCAGGTATTGTTCTAACACATTTTATTTATTTCTATGTAATTTATTCTTTCCATTTTATAAAAGATTTGACTTCCACTTCCTTTGTCTCTTTACAATATTCAATAATTTGGTTACAACTGGCTTAGATTTTGATTTCCATTTTCTAGTAATTACTTTTTTGGTAGCCAAAGTGATCAACTTAATAAGGCCTTACTATGTCTAGGCAATTCAGATTATGTATCCCAGTTCAAAAGAATAATTTCCTTAGTTAAAACCATTTGCTTCCCCAACATTTCTGAAAGAGAAAAATGCTAATTTAAAATCTGCCAACTTGTTGCATTCCAAAAAAGTATGTTCCCAATTATTTTTCCCTTTTCCATCAGACCATCAGCATTTGGTATCTGTCTGACAGACAAATCCTGTAAAGTCTTCTTGGGATATCAAAGTACATATATAAACTCTTCCATGTAAAAGTCCTTAACCTTCTGGACATTGTTGCAGGCACACCTGCAGCTGAAAGAATCAAGATTTGGTTTACTGCATTATTCATTTAGTGAAATGTATACATTTATTGAGCGTTTTACTTCTGTATTTAAGCTGATCCCACATTAAGAAAAAAAAATCATTTAAATAAAATAAAAAGGTTGGCTCCATTTGTACTTTAGGATAATGGCCTGCCTGTGACCCGAGGGACTTGGAAAGGACTACTAACTTTTATTCTTTTGGGAAAACTTGGCTAGATGTAGATAGGTCCCCAGGTCATTAATCTTGCTACAGTCTATGAATCTGTGGTGCTGGTGCAACAGTCAATAATGGGTGGGAGTGATTGTCCATTGCCAGCTTGGGGGGGTACAGTTTGGCCAACTGCAGCACTCGCACCTATGAGAGAGAGGTACACAGCATTCAGTTTATTGCACAGAGATTGGTGACTCTCAAGTTGTGTTCAAAAGCCTTCATGGGAGATGTGCAGGAGTAAGCACACTCCCAGGTAAAGGCTTCACAGGCCCTCATGTATGCATGCAAACAAGTCAGCTGCCCAGGGGCAAGGTCAGAGCACAAAATGTAAAAAAACACCTCCTGGCTGCCAGGATGATGACTGCACTGGGACCACCTCTGACTTTGATGAAGTGGGATGAGTGGCTGGTTGTAGTGGAGGCTTGATGTTTGGCAGGTGCAGGGGACAGAAAAAAAATCATAATTAAAGTGTGTACATAAAATTTTAAGTGCACAGCATTTTTTGGCTTCTGTGTGCTTCCTCATGGAGGTTGACATCACCATTTGAGAAGCATTACGTTAGATTAATATAAAGGGCAAGCACTAGAGCCACCATTTTTTTTCTTTGTTAGTGTCTTGGCACTGGCTGCAATGGGCAAGTGGAGTCTGTAGGAGATTAGCAAGAAAGGATAATTTTTCACCTGATCTGTATATTTTCTTTCTGGTTTAATTCTCTGCACAAATCCTGTCTCCCTTACAACACCATGTCCAGTTTTATAGTGCCAGGTCATAGCGAGAAGGGGCTTTCTCACCAGAGAGTCTTTTAGAAAGTATATGACCCTACATCTGACTAGAGGCTTTAACATTTAAAATTAAGTAATCATCTAGGTGCAGAAGAAACTTTCAACCAAGAAACTGTTGAAGAAAGAATTTAAAGAAGGCTACCAGAAACTCTAGAAAAACAGATACAGCAGTACAGGAAGTGTTCCTTACAAACACTGCTTTTCATTACATAGCCCTCACTAAAAAAACTCAAACACAAAGCATTTTCTGCACTGGTAGGGAAGCACACACACCAGCAGACAGAGTGCAATTCCCAAGAATACCATCAACTATTATTTGGAGATTGAGTTAAATGAGGGGAGAAAGTCTTGTACATCCCCTCCAGTTTCCTTTACAGCAGCAGAGATGGCCAGAACTAATGAAGGTTTATATAAGTCCAGGGCAAGCTGAATATAATCACAACTCTGCACTGCTACTTAAAACCACTGCACAGCATTTCAAAGAGATTCTCCGAACACTCAACACTCAACAGTCACCAGTCACAGGCACTTCTAGGAAGGATGAAAACTTGAGTGATCAGTCATTCCTGCATAGTGTAGGGTAAGATAAGATTGGTAAACATCCATAATGCATTTCCACATGAACTGCCTTAGAGAGGAAGCTAGCACTCAGAAACTATGGTAAGAGGGATGCAGGACATTAGAAAATGCAATGAATGCAGAATGAAGAAGCAGAGTGGTGGGTCAGATGTATAAATTTTGGAACAGGGGTCTAGTGGACTGTAATTTATGAGGAGGTGCAGGATGTCTGGAGCATACTTGACTTGGGGATCTACAGTTGTGGTAGAGTTATTTACTTGTTTCTATTTGTTGGCTGTCCTTTTTTAGGAGAGGTCTAGAGAGAAAAGCTACATATAGAGTAGCACAGTATATAGTTATGTCTGCCAGATACAATAGTTAATTTTTCAAGTGCTACTTTAAACAAAAATACGAAAGACATGCTATGTTCTGTTTTTAAACAATGTAATTACATTGTTTAACAGTACTATTTGTATTATTGCATACTGGATGAGTTTTATTGTTGAAAGCTTAAAAACTGGAAAAAGAGCTCATACTGAGAGCAAAGTGTAGAAGCAATAGTTGAAAAGACAAAGCCATTGGAGAGTTAGTAAATGTGGTTTAGTAAAAGAATAATTGTCATGAAAAGAAATGTTTTTTGGAGATACCTTCCTGTTTTGGACCTTGGTAACTTCAGACACATTCCATAAGAGAAGTTCTAGATGGTGACTCATGGTGTCACCAAACAAGATGAATGCCATTTAGTACATTGATGTCTGTGATTCACACAGGAGGTTACTTTGTTTTTCTCTGGATGACAATCACTTTCAGTAAAGTGTTGACATTTGGGCTCTCCTTTGAGACACTACTTTCACCATGGAACTAGCCAGGTGGCACAAGCCTTGCAAGAGAAGGACTTTAATTTGCTCTTGTAACTGGATGACAGGCTTCTTCTGGCCCTGTTAAGAGACTCCATGGAGGCATCCCTGGCTTGTGTTGCTATGGTTGCAGGTCCTGTTGGGGTTTCCTTGAGCTGTCAGAAGTTTTTTTTGAACATGACTTAGCAGACTCCCTTCACTGGATCAGAGTTTGACACCCTTCATTGTTTGGATATTCCTCCTTCTAGTGTGTGTGAGAGCTTAGGAGTTGCACACCTTGGCATCCTGGGTGAGGACTTCAGTGTACAGGGTTCAGGCTTGAATTGTTCTTGGACCTCATGTCAACCACAAACTCTCTGCAGTTATTTCCTGAAAACTGCAGATGTGAACATTGCATTAGCCACTGTGACATGTAATTTGTTACAAAGCCATCATGACCTCACAAGCCTTCTGTTGGTCCTTGAGTCCTGATGTGATGCTCTTGACCATGCTCTAGACTCATGGATGTTTCCCATCTATTTCCATGCATACCTTGCCTTTGTGTATTAGAACTTATTGCAGGCTCAGATAGTCCATGCTTCACTAGTAAATTGGAGAGCTCATGTCAGTTCCTTGTTGACTCAACAAAAGTGGGTCCTTCTCACAAAATGGAGATCCACATAACCCTGCCAAGCTTAGGGTGGTATTTGTCACACTAAACACTGAAAGAGAAATTTACTTTTTTTCTTAATTATTCACTTATTTTTGTTGACTAGGTTAATCTAATTAGGTGTGGCCTGTTTTTAGGCCAACAAAAGAAGGGCTTAGAATCTCCTGTGATGTCAGCAGAAAACCAGACTTTGTAGTGGTATTTAACCAAGAAGTTGGCATTAACTTTAGCTCTTGTGCAGAGATGATGTGGTTCTGACAGTAGGACATAGATTTGGACATAACCCTGTCAGATATTCACATTCCAAGCAAAGTGAATGCACTGATGGACTCCTTGAGACTCTGATCCAGTCCTTTTCTGGAGCTGGGGATTCATAAGTCCTTTCTGGTTATGGTCTTCAAGCAGTGGGACGCAGTGGTGACTGACCTACTTTTCACACAACAGAAAGTGGTCATTCCCTTTTGTCTTCAAGCAGTGGGACGCAGTGGTGACTGACCTACTTTTCACACAACAGAAAGTGGTCATTCCCTTTTATGTTTTGATCCAGAAGGACAAAGAGAAGTTCAAGGTAGGCACATTCCCTCTCCTGTGACAGGGAAGATTATTGCATATTTTATTTATTTATTTATTTAATTATTTACAGTTTGTTTACCGGTATAGTCCATTGGGCCGAGAAGAGCCCATTTTCAATGGAGACCCAGGGAGAAAAGCTCCTTATACAGTATACAAATAAGTATATATTTATACAGTGCATAAACAGTATACAGTGGATAAAAACAAATTATATATATATATATATATATATATATATATATATATATATATATATATATATATATATATAAACAAATCAGTGGTACAGTAACACTTTTTTGGTAGTGTTCACAAAAGAGAAGCTAATAGAAGGTGTAAAAAACAGTAGTGCAAGTTATAATGCAGTATGAGAACATTCAGTTTGCATAGAGAGTTGGATAAAGGTGTACAAGTAGAATGGGATTGTCAAGTATAAAAGCGAAGAGTTCATTGGTTTAAATGTTCTGTATGGAGCATGTGGGTAAAAAAACGTAGTAGAGAAGATAGAGTTCTGTAAAACAGCAGTGGCAAAGAGCCTTGTGAGACATTTTAACATATTTGTAGATCAATACGGGAAAAAGAGTTGTAAGTCATTGCAAGTATTCAAGAGAAAAATGTAGGTAGTATTTGGGAGTAAGAGAGGGAGGAATTAGAGTAGATGAGATCAGAGTTATAATTAAAGTGAAAGAGAGAGGGAAATAGGAGAACAAGGGTTGAGTAGAGTGAAGTCATGTAGAGTGATAGCTGGAACATTCCCAGTCAGCTGAGAGATGGGAATGGAGTAAGGCCTTGAAGGTGGAGGGGCAGTAGGTGTTATGAATGAGAGGTGGTAGGGAATTCCAAAGGTGTGCTAGAGAGAAGGATAATAAAAATTTGCCTGATGAAAGAGCAGGTTTGTGTAGTTCTAGCAGGTTCTGATTACTGGATCTAAGAAGTCTATCAGGCAAGTGCATTTTGAGTGAGGAGGGAGGGGCAGTGAGAAGGTTTGAAGATGAGTTTACAGGCATAGATTAGTTGGATACAAGAGAGATAGTTGGGTAGTTCTAGCTAGTTTAATCTGTGAAGGGCATTGCAGTGGTGGGTGGAGGATTTATATCTGGTAGCGAACTTAGAGAGTTTGATATAGCAGGAGGACAATTTTGTTTTTAGAGGATTGCAGGTTAGTAAGAAGTGGGGCTCCATACAAGAGGGGAGGGAATGAGGTAGGTGGTGGAAAGGACATATTTAGTAGAGGGAGTAAGATAATTGTTGTAGAGATAAAGCATGCTTAGTTTTTGGTGTTTTTTGTTTTTATACTGGTTTGTAGGTGAATATCAAATTTTAACTGTTCATCAATAAGGACTCCAAGGAGCTTTGTCTGGGAGACTATTTCAATTGAAGCATTGTTTGGCTGGTTATGATAAAAGAGTTTTTGTCTATAATGGTATTTCTAGAGGGAGTAAATAACATGATTTTGGACGTAGATGCATTGAGTGTTAGGTGATTATTTGACATCCAGTGCTCTGTAGATGAGAAAGTTTTTTGGGTTAATTTCAGCAGCATGGGGATGGATGTAGCGGTGCAGATGATTGTAGACTCGTCTGCGTATTGGATGAGCTTAGCATGTGGGATACACTGATGACAACTTTAGAGTAAAGGACCTAATATAGAACCTTTGGTACACCTCTTGGTGTATTAAGGAAGGAGGAAGTGCAGGTTTTTCATTTGACGGCTTGCTGCCTATTGGAGAGGTAACTGGAGAACCAGTTAAGAGAAAAAATGGATAGACTGAGGCTAGAGAGTTTAGATAGGAGAAGATTATGTGAAATAATATCAAAGGCCTTGGATAGGTCAAGAAGGAGGGTGGATACTAAACTGCCGGAGTCACGAGCATTATTGATGATTTTGAGGAAGGAGAGGTGGAGGGCAGTGGTGGTGCTGTGTCCAGGTCTGAATATGTGTTGTGTGGGAGTTAGAAGGTGATTGTCTAAGAGATAGGGTAATTGTTGTAGCTGAATACATTTTTCTAAGATTTTTTGATAGGGGGGATAAGATGGCAATTGGCCGGAAATTAGGGATGTCGCTGTTGTTGTCCCCTTTATGAAGGGGAATAATAAAGACTGTTTCCCAGTGTAGGGGTGCATAGGCTTCTCGAATTGACTTATTTATTAGGATAGAGATGGGGAAGGCTATGCCATCGGCAGCTCTTTGTAGGAAGTTGGGTGGAAGACCTTCAGGGGCATTAGAACTGGTCTTTAATTTTTGAAGGAGTTTTCTTATTGTGGAGATAGGAATAGGCTTGATGATGAAAGGGAGGAGTTGGGAAGTGTTGGTGTTTGTCGGGGGTGGGATGGGAGGAAGAGACACTGAATTGTTTGTGAAGGATGTGGTGAGTTTTGCTATAGAGTCTGTGAAGGAGTTAAATTGGGTGGCTAAGGAAAGTTCAGAGACATTAGGATCTGGGCAAGGGTTAACTTTTTTTACCAGGGTGCAGGAGGGAAGAGATACTATCTAGAACTTTTTGGGGTTAGTTTTATGGTTATGTTGGAATATGGTGTAGTAGGATTTTCTGTCAGATGCAATATGCTTTTTTTTTTTTACTTTATTATGTAGTAGCTTGTAGTCTGATAGGGAGATGGGAGTATTATATTTCAGGTAATTTTTCCATTCTTTGTCTCTGAGATGCATTAGGGTTAAGGTTTCTTTGGTTAACCAAGGGATAGTTTTACACTTAATTATTTTTGTTCTGGAGGGTGTGAAGCTATTTAACAGGTTTAAGAATGTAGTGTTGAAAAAGAATGCCATCATCCACAGAGAGTTTTTTTCAGAGGGTCCCAGCTTGTGTATTTTAGAGAGTCAGAGAAGGAATTTGGAGTGAAGTTTTTCAGGGAATGAGTAGAGATGTAGGTATGAGATAGATGAATGGAGGAGGGTAGACGAAGGGTGAAGGTGGGGAGAGATGATCACTGAGGGAGTCAGGAAGGGTACCACTGTCAGAAAATTTGTGGGGATGAGAAACAAGTGGCCAGTCAAGAGTACTACAAGAGGAGCAGTCTTTAGGGGGTCTAGTAGATGAGTTGATTAGTGTGAAGTTATATAGGTTGAGGTTTTGGGAGTTTTTGGGAGATTGTATGGTGGTCCAATTAATAATGTCTCCTAAGATTAAGGTTTCATTGTTAATGTTAGCAGAGAACCAGGAGAGGATGTTTTTCTAACGTGTGGATGTTGTCTCCAGGTGGTATATAAAGAGCGGCAACTTGTTTAGCTGAAGGAGGGCTATGGTTAGCTTGGCTTTAGCAAACTGGGAAACAGGTTTAGTATAGGGAGTTACTGAAAGAGAGGAAGAAAAAAGAGCAGCTACTCCACCACCTTTCTTGTGGGTTCTGTTGTTTCTTATGATGCTATAGTTGGGTGGAATGATTTCAGGGTCTTTAATATGGAGTTTAAGCCATGTTTCTGAGATAGAGAGGAAGTCAGGGTGGTTGTGGTCCAGCCATGGAAGTTGGGTAATTTGTTACATAGACTTTGGGCATTTAGTGTAGCGAAGAGAAGGGATTTGCAGGGAGAGGGGAAGGGGAGAGGGTGAGTTAGAGGGCTGATGGGGAAGAGGGTCCAGGGTTGGGATGAATGTTGCCGGAAAGAAGGATGGTGATAAGTTGAAGGATTATGGTGTTAGGTTTGAGATTTCGGTTGTGTGAGTTTCGGCTTGTTTGGAATTTGAGTATGGTTTCTGTGGTTAGGAATAATTTTTCGGGAGAAAAGCAGAGAGTTGTGGGAATAGAGGTGAGGAGAAATAAAGGTTGTCCAATTTGGGGTAAGGTGAGGTTATGTGAAAAGGGGGAAAGTGACTTGTATCTGGGAGGTAGGAGAGAAGGTGAAGGTAGGTTAGGAGGAGAAGTAGAAGAGTTGAGCATTTAGTGGTTATGGGGCTAATTAACATGGTGGTTAAGTGAGAGACAGATTGTGAAAAATAATGGTAAGGGATAGTGTTGTGGGATAGGTGATTTGTTGAATTAGATAAGATGGTGGGTAGTAGTAGGGGAAGTAGGGGATGCGATTGCAGGGAGGAGGTTATGGAAAGGTGGAGAGTTTGGGGTGGGATGAAGTATAGGTGGGAGGGAAGAATTGTAATTGGATTATGTGGCGTTGGGGTTTGTGTTTGGGGTTATAAATGTAGAGGTAGTGGAGTGGGTGGGAATTGGGGGCAGGGTAGGGGAGTGGATTGAGCCCATAGGGCGAATTGAGCAGGCAAAGCTGAGGAGAAGGGAATGGACTTCCAAAAAAATCAGGGATTGTGACACAAGTAATGCACGAAGCTACAGACAATCTCAGTGGTAGTGGAAACCCTGCTATGTGCTTTTAGGTAAAGTTAAACAGGGCTGTCAGTACAAAGAGAGAGAGAGACTACTCTAGGGTATGCTGTGTTGGCGTACTGGGTGTTAGTGTTATCAAAAAGAGAAGACAAAACTACTTTAGAATGAAACACCAGGAGCATGGGTTTGCTATTGGTAAGAGCCATAGGTATGGGGAGTGAGTGTATACTGCCACCTAGTAGCTAGAATGTATAATGATTAATATTTGGTTACCTGAAAAATGGGTAAGAGAGGAATTAAAATTGGTCAGGATAGAGGCTGCAGTAGGGCGCTTGTGTACCCGCAGCAGATCACTAAATATACTGTTTCATAGGCTAAAAGTCATTAACAACAAAATAAACTAATAGTTTGTACATGCTGATGTTCCAGATTATTGCTTTCTTTACAGAAGACAAGGATTATATTTCAGCACTGAAGGCAGTCCCAGAAATGGTTTTCTTGCAAGGGAGGAAGCTGGGCTGTAAAACAGCAGAATGGGGAGTGCCCGGGTGGGAGAAACATTGGATAAGCAAGGTGTAAAGAAGATATAAAAATTTTGTGTTTGAGCTAGTAGGAATGGGAAAAGTGCTAGTACAGCAGTAGAACCAATAGGGGAGGGGCAATGGATAGGTATACTGAGTGGGTAATGGCCAAGGGGTGAAAGAAGGAAAAGGAAAATGTCTACAAGCAAAGTAGACAAAGACAGAAGTAGGCAGAGTGGGTAACAGAGAAGATGAAGAGAGGGAGGATAGATAATATAAATAGCCAGAGGGTGTACGAGAAACAACTACAGAGAGTAAAGGTAAGGGCAGCAGCAACTAATGGAGATATAATGAAAAACAATCCATGGTGTACACAATCCAAACACAGTTATTGCTCAGCAAACAAGATAAAAATGAAGAACAACCCTACTTGTAATATAGATTGAACCAGTAGTTTTTAAAAACAAATAGGGCTAGGTACTGCGTTTATCCTTGTCTAAGTGTTCACAGGCAAACAATGAAAAGTCAGTGTGCTACTACATATAAAAAGACTAGCAGTGGAAAATGCTGTAATAATAACAAAAAGGATGGCAGCAAGTCACAAAATACATCTATAAGTACAGAAAACAAGTTTAAAATATGTTTAGCCAGGGTAACACTTGAGGGTATCACGAGCTTGTAAATACCCACAACAGTTAGCGAATTACCACGGCATTACATTATCATTCTAAAACTAACGATCTTAAAACACAAAGACGAGCAGGGAATGCTCGGTTACAAATATTACTGCAGAGTTGAGCAGATGTGTTCAAAATAAGTTGTTTTGGATAGAAATATAGTATAGGTAAGAGAATGCAACTCGAGTGTCGCAAGCAGCCAACTGCAGGAGTACCTAAAATGGTGTGTGGCAATTTAAAAATGGAGCCACTGGTAGCACTGTAACTAAGTAGACTTGGAGGGTGGGGTTAAGAAGAAGGGGAGGGGACAGTGAGATAGTGTGAGGAGGGGGGGAAGGTAACTGCAGGGGGTAGGGAACAGGGGAAGGAGAGAGCAAGTGGGATGGAATGGAAGATGGGAATATGGAGCCGAGGAGAAGGGAGTGGACTTCCAAACATGATCTGAGATTGTGACACAAGTAATGCATGGAGCTACAGACAATCTTTTTCTACCTTCAGAATGTTCCATTGCCTAATGAATATTTTTTACCCTTTTCTGCTGCATTTGATGTAAATTCCACCATTTGTACTTTATTTATTTATTTATTTATTATTTATCCAACTGGATACATGTCCATCAACCCTGGAGACAAAAAAAGATTTCAGTGGAACTACTACTAAAAAAATAAAACTTAACTAAAAAAAAAAAAGAAATTATAAAATAAAAGAATAAAAAAGAAAACATTTGCTTTAAATTAGAATTAGAATGTATACTTAGTGAATAGTATTGATAGACTATTTTAGTTTTTAAGTATTTTAGATTTTTACACTAGAAGCAAAAAAATTTAATTATAAGAAGCAAAATTAGAGAGATGTATATAAATAGGAAGAGGGTATTGTGGTATACTAGAGTTAGGAGGGAGAGAGAGAAGGAGGAGAAGGAAGAAGAAAGGGAAAAGGAAGAAAGAGTTAGCCAGAAAAAGAAGCTAGAGCATAGCCAGTGGTGAAGACAGGAAGATGTTTTGAAGTTTGTTTTTTTGTTTTTGAAGGGATGGGGATGAGAGGTCTTGTGGTAGTTGATTCCAAATGATTCCAAACTTGTTGGGAAAACGTGGTTGGAATATGTTATTTGATAGAGAAGTTTGAATCAGTATTTGTTAGAGTTAGAGGAGAGGAGTTTCAAAGGTTCTTATTTTTTAAGTAGGGTTTTAGAAGGTTGAGGTGTGTTCTGTTCTAGGTGATGAAGGTGGTGGTGTGTAAGTTGATAGTTATCTATTGTAAGTTGATAGTATTGTATTAGGTGGGGTTTGCCTCTAGTTAACTTCACCTTTGTTTTATTATCTCAGTTTAACATGTATGAGCTGCCTATTATTGTCTATACTGTAATTTCTATATTGCAATTTGCTTGTTTTATACTGTACTGTTTTATATTGTAATTTGCTTAGTTATGGAGCTTTTCTCCCCGGGTCTCCACTGAAAATGGGTTCTTCTGGCCCAGTGGACTTCCCTGGTTATCAAACTGAAATAAATAAATAAATAAATAAAGGAAACCCTGCTATGTGCTGTTGGGTGAAGTTAGTTAGGCAGGGCTGTCAGTGAGAAGTGAGAGACACTACTCTAGGGTATGCTCTGTCAGCACAGGGGATTTTAGTGTTCTCAAAAAGAGAAGACAAAACTACTGTAGAATGAAACACTAGGAGCATGTTTTTGCTATTGGTAAGAGCTATGGGTACTGGGAGTGAGTGTATACTGCCACCTAGTGGCTAGTATGTATAGCAAGCAATATTTGGTTACCTGAAAAAATGGGTAAGAGAGGAATTAAAAGGAGGGAGGGTAGAGGCTGCAGTAGGCCACTTGTGTACACGCTGCATATCGCTAAATATACTGTTGTTTGTCTTTTTGGCTTTTCCCGGTTAGGGGTCGCCACAGCGGAACTCCGGTCCGCTAATGATTGGCAGTCGATTTTTATGGTGCCGAGTTGCCAGGCCGACGCCCAACCTTCAACAAAGGCACACCCATTCACGCATGTCTTTTGGAGGCCACTCAACCGCAGGGAGGACATGCAGACTCCACACAGAAGGCACTCAAGCTGAGAATTGAACAGGAGAACCTCTTGCTGTGAGGCAACAATGCTACCGCTGTACCACCGCGACTTAGTATGCTGTTACATAAGCTAAAAGTCAATAACAACAAAATAAACAGGACATACACACTGATGGTTCAGATTATTGCTTTCTTTACAGAAGACAAGAATTCTATTTGAGCTTTGAAGGCAGTCCCAGAGATGGTTTTCTTGTGAGGGAGGAAGCTAGGTTGTAAAACAGCAGAACGGGGACCACCCAGGTGGGACAAAACACTGGATATCCAAGGCACTGATGGTTCAGATCATTGCTTTCTTTACAGAAGACAAGGATTCTATTTGAGCTCTGAAGGCAGTCCCAGAGATGGTTTTCTTGCAATGCAGGAAGATGGGTTGTAAAACAGCAGAACGGGAGTGTCCAGGTGGGAGAAACACTGGATAAGCAAGATGCTGATGGTTCAGATTATTGCTTTCTTTACAGAAGACATGGATTCTGTTTGAGCTTTGAAGGTAATACCAGAGATGGTTAAATGAATTAGTAATACTGGCCTGCCCACATGGGAAATCTATATTCTTTATATCTTTCCTCCATTATCTGTAATTGCACACCAATCACAAAATTCAGAACAAAAATTATCCTCTTTGTGATTTAGAAGGGTGTGATTCTAGTCAGTTAGTTCTCGAGCATTCCAGAAATCTGTTTCACTGCATCCTAAGGAAGCTATCAATTGGAGTGGCCTTTTGCTCCACCATAGGGATTAATTATTTTCTTAAATCCATAATTCCCATTTAGTCTTCCACTAATGGGTCTCAGAGATGATACAAGCTGGCAGAAAATCTTTCACTTGACGGCACTGGTCTGTTAAAATAGATTCTCCATGTGGGCAGGCCAGTATTACTAATTCATTTAACACTGCGTGTGGTCCTGACATATCTCGTATATTTGCGTGAATTGGTCCTAAGTTATTTCGTGGTCAAGGTTCTGATTTCAAGCATCTTTGGGCTTCAGAATTTTGTGGCATATAGAACTGTTTAATACCAGTAGTTAACCAGTTTATTTAAGGGATTCTGCATCTTTGCCCACTGCTGAAGGCTCTTTCTTCATCTTCGGATTTAAACTTCATGCTTGATAGGCTTCTCTTACCCATTTGAGCAGGCTGTTTTGGCTGCCCTCACATTTGTCTGTTGGAAAAGAGCCACTCCAGTGGCATAGAGGGTTAAGGCCATGACTACAGCCCAGCTGACCAGGGTTAGATTATTGACTTGGGCAACTGACAGAGTGTCAGGGAGGGATGGCCATTACCATCACAGGGGGAGAAGTCCTGTGGGTGTCTCTGACAGTGATCCCTGGTGAAGGCTTGCAAAGTTGTTGCCAGGGGTAGTGTCCATAAAGGAGAATAGGATGGGGGCATGGCTGAGCTGCTGCAGAGGTGGGGTGAAACATTATATGCCCCCATCCCATTGCACATATGACCCCCCAGTTTGAAGTAGTACATTACCTCCCCCCCCAACACCCTTATGATCCTTGCTGACTCTGCCATAAAGTGAGACAGTGGACTGAGGGTGACTGGAGGGATGGTAGACCCAGCAAAGGACATGGGACAGTGGGATGGTTGTTAGTGATGGAAGGGGAGAAAAAAGAAGGCTTAATAAATTGTCTCTTGTAAGAGACTTTTTGTGATGGCCATTCCTTCTGATTACATGGACCTTGAGCTCCAAACCGTTGTTCGTAGGAAGCCCCCCTTCTTGGTCTGTCACAAGGATCCAATATAATTTTGGACTGCTTCATATTTTGTCCTAAAAGTTGCGTCAAAATGATTTTAAAATCAGTCCATTTATCTCTGTTTTCTTTGTCTGAACAGAGCCAAGTGGACCCAGTTCAGTTCAGGTTTTACCAGAAGATGTACATGAATTCAAGAAGACAGAAAAGTTGTTTATTTTCTTTGCTACAAGGAAGATAGGGCTTCATGTAACTAAGTAAGCAATTTCTAATTTATCTTCTTTGCTTCAAGGAAGACCGGGTTTCACATAATTAAGTAAGCAGTTTCTAATTATTGTGTATAGCCAAGGGTGGGTAATTGTCCATTAGAAACTCCTGCTCTTTAAGGGAACTCCATTAGGACCATGGCTGTTTCTAGAGCTTGTTTCAGAAATGTCTCTGTTGTGAACATTTGTGCGCTGGCCATTCCATAACATACAGATATTTCAAGTACGGGCATTAATGCCCTTTTAGCCTGTCAATGTACCAAAACACTTGTTCCCATAGTAAATGCAAAGGCTGTTCTTAAAAGTCTTTTACATTTCATCAGCTAGCTATACTCTCAGAGAACCAGTTAGTCCACTTCTCATTCCTATAGAATCTTCTACATAGGTTGTCTGATGATTCCCTACTATTTTTGATAATCCCTAACATTCCCAGAGGTAGTTTTCTCTAAATGCCCCATATACCTGAATAAAATCTGCTCTTAAATGTCTGAGAGACACTGTACAAGTTCAGATATTTTAGTCTTTCATAATAACTTAAATATCCATGCATGACCTTGGTATATTTGCACTGCACGTTTCCAGTTTACTCATGCTCACTTTCTAATAAGGTTTCCATATCGTTATTCCATACCCAAGTTTGGGTCTAATGTAACTAACAAAATATTTCATCATTTCTGATTTCCTAGACTTTATAAGTATTTTATATGACCTATAGTTCTATAACTATTGATATGATTAGAAAAACTCAAAGCTGGATCTAACCATATACCCAGGTCCTTAAATTAATTTACAGTTTTAATCACTTTGTGCTGTATTAAATATTCACCTTTCAATGCATGTCTCCCAAATTTCATATGTTTAGTTTTTGATGTATTTATCAGCATATTATTCTCCCGTGCTCGAATGATCAATTTAGTCAAGTTCTTTTGCCGACATGCCTTATCTGTCCACATGGAATTAGTTGACCCAATTTCAGGTTATCTGCATATAGACTGTAGAGTACCTCAGATGAAAACGTTAGGTCTGAAAGATACAATCTAAACGAGTAAGGGCCTAGGGCAGAGCCCTGAGGAACACCCTGACTGTAACCAAAAATTTCACCTGTCCAATTGCTGCATGATACCTGCCATGTCCTATTTGTAAGCCATGCAGCTATCCATCTTATCAAGAGTACATTTATACCTAGTTGTTCTAATTTATTGATCAATGTGCAGTGTATGAACATGTCAAATACATCACAGTACAATTTTTGATTCATATCTGTCATATTTTTATAGAACATCATGTTACAGGTGGTAGTAGATCTATTTTCAACATATGCATGCTGATATATAGTTTCAGGAACCAACCTATCCAATTCTGACAATAACTTAACTTCTCCATTACTTTTCTACAACATGAAAGTAGACTTAAGGGTCTATATGACTCTAGGCTTTTCTACTACTCTTTCCCTTTTTTTTCCCTTTATGTGTTTGATTTTGTTTGTACATTAGTATTTGTTTTATGTTATTGTTGTTTTTTTATTGACTTGTGTTTTTTTGTGTTTTATTGTTGCCATTTTGTATTATGTTTTTTTTTTTTTGCTATTAATTCATTATTTAGTGCTTGTTTTTTTGTTTGATTTTGTTTTTTTGTTTAATTGTTGTTTGGCGTTGCTGCTTTTGTAGTGGGCTTATAATCACAAACACCCTACAAATGGTTTAGAAATGCCTGTTTAGAAGCAGAAATGTTTAGAAAAGAGAAAAGCATATGTCCATATGTTTTTTGACGTTAGGGGTATAAAAAAAGCCACCCATACAATCATTTTATCTCCAAAGAGGATTTCCATGTCAAAAGGTTTTTGGGTGATCTAGATGGAAACTGATTGACAGGGGTTTACTGAAACCTTCTCTCCAGGAGGCTTTGGGCAAATCAAATTCATCCAGTAAGTCCTCAAATCATTCCAAGACTTTTGCATCTGAATCAAAAAAATCTCCAGTCTTTGACATTGGCTCCACAGATCTTCCAGATCCTTGTCTTTATCAGTTAGGAGCGATGCGGATTTGGAACTGGTATCCAACCACATTCGATCCATTCATCTCGGTCTTGATGTGGCCTTCTCGTTTTGGATGTGGCCTGTGGTGGATTCGGTTATCGCGTGTGCATTGGGCTTACAGACCCCACCGGGCACCTTTATTGCTCCTCGGCTCCACCCCAGTGCTACTGAGTTGGAAGACCCACCGGACATGGAAGCTCTTCTCAGAGCCGGAGGAGGCCCCAGGACTCGGAGGAGATGGCAGGTGGGACTCATTGACTCTTCCCTCTTTGGAGTCCATTTACTCTCTTTGCCTCCACATTTGATTAAGGAATCTAGGAGCAGTTAGGAATCTAGGGAGCCTCTCTGGTCAGGTCCAGGGAGAGAGTTTTTCTCCTACTTGGTTCTGAATCTGCACTGAATCCAGATCTCGGGAGCGCTGGGCTCCCTTGAGCTGGTCTCCCCACTCAGCTCCCGAGATGATTTCTCAGATCCATTGGTCCTCGACATCAGAGGGGAGGTGCATCCAGAGCAGAGGTGAGAGGTTCCTTCAGAGAGGATTATGTCTCCTAAGACATCTTTATTCCAAGCTGCTTCAGCAGACCTTAAGCCTATTTGTAAGAGATTGCTTGCCTCTAGACAGACCTGGCCCAGAGACCCAGCCCCTCAGGAATCTCATGCTTCCACGAGTAATACTCAGAGGAACGAGACCAAGTCCTCAAACTGATTGATAGTAGAAGAAAGTCTGTAATGCTTGCCCTCTTGGGAATCTCTTTATGCAGCATGGGTCAGGTTGAGTCTGGCCTAGGGGCGGAATCTCTTCACCCCATCCAGTCTGTCTGTCTAGGGGCCTGGGTTTTATTTCTTGCCTCTTGACACCACCAAGCTGCCCAAGGAGGTGAAGCTTGATGCCATTCACTCAAAAGCAAGCCTGCAATCAAAGATCTTCTATCCATCAAAGATATTAGGATCACACCCAGATAAAAGAAGCATTGGGATCTTCAGCAGATATAACTGCCTTAAGATTCATGCTTGCTCAACCCATTTGATATCCTTGTAGACTACATCAGTGATCTTTGCAAGTAGCTGGAGATGAATCATAGATAATTTTGAAGTGCAGCAGCTACTCTCCTCCAGCCAGCCCTTGTCCTGTCCAAGCACCCATTTCACATGCAGCTGATGGAATAAGCATGGCAGCTTGTGCAGGAAGCAGGGTTATTACACACACTGCTCTTATAGAGACACCTATGCTCTAAATGATGTTGTTCCTTCACTTTCTGGAGGTGTAGTCACCCTTATACCCTTTTTGTTTTTCAAGCTAAACCCTTTGACCAGGTGTGAGCAGGAAGGAAAGTGAGCAGAAGTTTCTCCTCTGTCTGTTTCTCCCACCCCAAGCCCCAAGGGTCATGGGAGAGGGTTCCAAAAAGCAAAGGAAAAAAGCCCAAGGAGCTTTTCAGGGTGATTCCATTCCAGAGTCAGGGGAAGGAACAGGGGGGAGGGGGGAATAATGGAAGAGGGCTGCTGGGGCTCAGGGGGTACAGAGGCGACAGCTGACCAGGGAATGCAGCTTTGTCCGACTGCCAGTCTCTACTCGGAGGGAGGCCGTCTGGCCTCTGGAGGCTGTCTATCTTCACTATCTTTGACTCCAAAATAAAAAAAAACATATAACAGTAAACAATCAGGTGCAAGTATCAGATTTTCTGCTTCACACCACTGACCACACCTTCCCAGATTCAAAGGTCCCCACGTTCCCACAGTTACAGCAACAACAGGCAACAAAATGTGTCCGTGTTGCTAAAAAAAGAGTCATCAGCCAGCTCAGCCAGCTAGACAGGATCTGGAACTTACTCAAGATTCTTTTTAGTTCCAGAAAAGACTGGACTGGAGACGTATATTGGACCTCAGCAGGCTAAACAAATTTGTCAAGAAAGAGAAGTTTTGGATGGTCACGTTTTAGTCGAGACTTCCCTTTTTAAGGAAAGACAATTGGATGTGCTTTATAGATCTCCAGGATGTGTACTACCACATAAAAATGGCCAGATCATCCAGGGATCATCTGCGCTTCTGGCTGGGAGCCAATCATTACCATTTTCGAGCCCTGCCCTTTGGTTTCACTACAGCCCCCAGAGTGTTCACCAAATGTATGGCAGTGGTCATGGCTCACCTGAGACTTTTAGGATTCCAGGTGTTTCTGTACCTAGATAATTGGCTCCTCACTGCCACTACCAGGCATCAACTCATTCAAGCCAGGAACACCACTCTTTCACTCTGCAGCCAGCTGGGTATTACAATAAACTCAGAAAAATCTGCCTTGTCGCCATCGCAACATACCGTTTTTATCAGTGCAGAACTGGACACCACCATGCTGAGACTTCCAGTAGAAAGGGTCTTACTACTCTGTCAGCAGGTCCGCAATTTGATATCCAAAAACAAGGCTCCAGCATCAGAAGTACTAAAATTGTTAGGCATGATGGCAGCTGCAATTTTGGCCATACCGCTGGGTTGCATACACATGCGGATTCTGCAATGGCTGTTGTTCACTCAACTTATAATGATCAAGTACTCTTGCAAAAGGGATCTTCAGTGGTGGTTGACCTTTCTTTATGTCACAATAGGTCGTCCCTTTGTTCTACCCCCACCAGCGGCCCCAGTGACCACGGACGCTTCCCTGATAAAGGTGGGGGAGCATTTTCAGGGAAGAAGAGCCCAAGGCACATGGACCGATCAAGAGACACACCTGCATATCAATGTCCTAGAGATGAGAGCAGTACTTTTTGCATTACAGTACTTCCAGGACTCTCTTCCTCTGGGTACAGTTGCGATTCAGACAGACAACATGTCAGTGGTCTGGTACTTGAACAAACAAGGAGGAACCAGGTCCTATCCCTTTTGTCTTGAGGCCCTAAGAGTATGGCAGTGGGCTATATCTACCCAGCACTTTCTGTTAGCAACACACATCCTGGGGAAATCCAATGTGATAGCAGACAAGCTGAGCAGAGCAATTTTGTTGCCCCACAAGTGGTCCCTCAAGAAAGAAATAACGGACAGGATATTCCGCAGGTGGGGCCAGCCTTGCTGCAACCTTTTTGCCAGTCACATGAACATGAAATGCAGAAGCTACTTTGCCCTGGTTCCCCCTCTGGGAGAAGCCCCAAGGGACGCACCCATTCATGATTGGCCTCCGGGTCTCCTCTATGCATTCCCACCAATCCCATTGATACCCAAGGTACTACAGAAAGCAAAAGCCCTGGGAAGGACCATCATTCTAATAGCCCCTCATTGGCCTAGTCAGATCTGGTTCCCCTTCCTTCAACTTCATCTTTTGGAGGACCCTTGGATTCTGGACCCAGTACCAGATCTTCTGATGCGCTCGTCAGGGGAAGTTCATCCCTCTCTTCAGTCCCTGAAGCTGACAGCTTGACTGTTCCAATTCCCATCATAGCCAGGTTCCATAACCTTTCTAATGAGACAAAGCAAATTCTCTTATCCTCTCATAAATCCTCTTCGAGGAAGCTATACTTTAGCAAATGGAAAAACTTTTCTATATGGGCCTCTCAAAACAACGTTGATCCCTATCAAACCCATATGGCCTCCATTTTAGAGTTCTTGACTATGATTTTTAACAAAGGAGCTGCAGAAGCAACAGTTCGTGTTCAACTTGCTGCCATTTCTAATTTTCACCTTGGATTTGAAGGATTGAACATTATGTCACACAAACTATCCAAAGCCTTTCTTAAAGGGTCATTTCATCTCAGACCACCAGTAAAATCCCCATATACCCCATGGAATCTAAATGTTATGCTTTCTTGCATTATTCTTCCCCCATTCGAACCAGCCTCCTCATGTGACCTCAAATTTTTGTCATGGAAGGCTATCTTTTTAGTTGCTAACACTTCTGCCCGTGGAGTGTCAGAGCTTCAAGCCTTGTCCATTAAGCCTCCTCATTTGATTTTCCATGCTGACAGAGTTTCAGTTTGAACTAACCCCTCTTTTTTGCCTAAAGTTTGCACTGAAGCTAATCTTAATCAAATTATTGATTTGCCAGTTTTCTTCCCCAATCAGTCCAACAATTTAGAATATATGCTTCACAAACTTGATGTTCATAGACAGCTCAGATTTTACTTGGATAGAACAAAAGATTTTAGGAAATCTGAACAGCTTTTCGTCTCCTTTTCAGACTCCAGGAAAGTTATGCCAGTGGCCAAAACAACTCTGTCCAAGTGGTTATCTGATTGTATCCCATTTGCTTATTCAGCTGCTAATTTGCTCTTACAACATATAATTAAGGCTCACTCCACCAGAGCAGTGTCTACACCCTCTGCCTTTTCTGCCAGACGTCCTATTGATAACATTTATGCAGCAGCCACTTGGTCAAGACCTCATTCCTTTATCATTCTCCCTTTGGATCTACTGTCCTGAAAAACATACTCCCGTGAGCCACCCGAGATAGATGGTGCTTGGGACGTTACCCATCTGTAAGAATGAACGGTGAGATAAAACAACTTCACATAAAGAAGTTATGTACTTACCATAACATTCCATATGAGTTATTTATCTCTCCTTCATTCTTACTTCCCACCCTCCTACCCCCTCCTGGGCTTTTCGACGACCGAGATGCTGGATTCTTCCTGGTTGCTCAATCCTTCTGTAGCTTTCTCTTATGGAGTGATAGAATGACATATGGTATTATTATATGCAGCAAACAAGATCGGAGGTAACTGTAAGTGCATCATTTGATAGGGACTTGGCCTCAAGCTATCTGAAGACCTTGAGCTTTGTAGTAGGCCGACTTGGAGCCGAGGATCGGCTCCGAACCCATCTGTAAGAATGAAGGTGAGATGAACAACTCACATGGAACTTTATGGTAAGTACTTAACTTCTTTTTCTTATATACCTCTCTCCTAACATATGCCTAGAGCCTGATGTTAAACATGTTTCTGATTTTTTGCATTCAATTTTTTTTAAAACTGTCCACATTCCATCATTGTTATCTCATACCTTCATGAGGCATTATTGTTTTGACCGAGATTATAGGACGTAGGTTTCCTTTCCTACCTTGGTGCATTATAACTCTGGCTTTGAAGCACTTAACTCTTACGCTTTTTTTAAGCTCTGACCTCGTAGAAAGTTTAATTTTTGCTTCTTTAGATTTTTCCCAATAGTTAATTGCTGAAGGCCTTTGGAGTGACACCCAACTAACATGATCCCTCTGTCAGCTGATGCAGATGCAGCCTTTCTGCAGTGGGTACTAATTGCCATTTCTCCTTGCTTTGATGGCATCCATCCTGCAAATACAGACACCCCCCCTCCTGTATTTTGGCCAGTTATGCGTTTCATTTTGTTCTCATTTTTCCTTCTTTCTTACTGTGCAGGTTGTGCTTGCTCATCAGATATAGTTGAATGGACTATCAGGGGTCTTGTTATATCATCTTACACAGTGTTTGATATTACAGCCTGCACCTGCAAGAAGCACATGTGCAATTCAGAGCAGGCACAAGACAGATATATGAAATTTGCTGAGCTGAGAATATGAGAAGAAGAAATCTAAACAATTAACCCACTGCAGAAGTCCTCCTTGTAGATTATCTGAGTAAGTACAACCTATTAAGTGATAAGGATGTTAGACCAATAGGGTTTGTAGAGCTACTACAGAAAGTAGGAAGAATAGTAAATTTCTATATGTTGTATTGAGTAAGGTAGAGAGGTGAAGTAAATGGAGGGTAGATATCTACTGGTGAACATTGGCTATGATACAATACTAGTGGCACTGTGGAGCAGGAGGAAGGACAACATACCTGTACCCTAAAACTGGAGAAAGTCATAAAGAAATGAGTGAGTATGGTTCAGCTGAAGAGAGAAATAGTTGGAGTGTGTAGGTAAGGTTCAGAAGCAGCATGATGACAGCTTTCAAAGGCATAAGAAAATGGGACAAGAGGAAAGGATAGCGATGTGACTGAAGATGATGGTAAGGCAGCAAGGAAAAGGAAGGGGCATATAGAAGGTGAAGGGTGGAGACTCAAAGCTAGCAGTGTGTAGAAGTGCCAAAAGTATCACTTAGGAAAGTTATATGGGCAAAATAGGGAAGTGTAAACCCATTAATCTTTCCGTACCAATGCGATTAATTTTGTCATAATGCTGACAGAACAGTCTCAATAGTTTTTCTGCACCAATATTAAATCCCACACCCATAGACTCAGGTTTTTGGAGCAGATAAATGACGAGTTTGTTCATGAATATATCCTGTAATTATCTTATGGTTCATTAGTTATATGAAGTGCCTTTGCATTTGTATAGCAGCCAAATAGACTTAATATGTAAAATGGATTTGTTTAGTGTCATTGACCTGACTTCTACCAGTATTTTTTCTTTTAATATTAGTTATTCATTTCATAAGTATATTGATATTACGTCTGTAAGAAGCTCTATATATTGGTGTTACATCTGTAAGAAGCTCTATAGAAGACATTTTGCACTGCTTGAAATACAGCATCCCTAATTCTGATCTTAGTCTCTTCACTAGATTCCTGCTTGTTGCATCCATGATTACTTTGCAGTTTACTGTTTCTGCAAGCATTTTGTAATAATTGCCTTCATGTAGTTAGTACAAGCGTCCTTCATTTGATCACTGTTGCAGTATACAGCCAGTATTCTAAATATGACGTAACACTTTTTTTCTCAAACTTCATGTAGCAATTTCAGTTTGTATTACACTAATTTAACCTTAGATTTTATGTGATCCTATCTCGCCTACATTCAATACTGATGGGCCACGCTATGCTATAGAGCGAGGCCTCTTATTGGCTGAGCTATTTCTTATCCCAGGATGCACCACTACTAATCCCCCAGATCTCGTTTGCCGCTTACAAGCTAGGACATGGTCTCAACTTGGCTGGGCTAAGTACTGTTTTATTCAGGCTTTTCCTGTCAGGAATTTGCTTATTTTGAACCCAAAAGCTGTTTTAACGGCTATTGTTGGAGTATATTTGTTGAGGAATTTGTGTTTTTAAGGGAAGGTTTCCGTTAGAGGGGCCTTCCCCTATTTGCTATTTCTAGCGTTTTATTTGTGTGTCAAGTACCTGCTTAAGTTAGAGGGTCTTGACCCTCTTTTTCTGTGTTTTGTGCAACTGTATTGTTGATAAAAAAAAAACTTTATACTTTGAACTTTAAACTGCTAGTTTTTGTCTATTATTAATCTTACTAGTTTATTAGACATGTCTAAAGTGCATAGACCCTCTGGGTTTAAAAAGTGCGCGAGGTGTGGTTATAAGATGTCTATAACGTTATTGTTTAAGCACCTACAAGAGTCATGTAGCGTGTCACGCCTTTTCATCGAGAGTCCTCCAGGAGAGGAAGAACAAATTAATTCTAAAAGGGTTGATTAAGCCATCCTTCGAGGAGGCTTTATCTTCTTCTTCCTGTCCTTCAAAAACCAGTCTGTCGGAACCGACTGCCAAAACCTAGGCAGGCTTCTTCATCGGCTCCACGGACTTTCTGCCTCGATGCCTCCAGTCTCGACCCCTCTGGTTTCGGAGCCGAGGACTGGGGCATCGAGTTCATTGGCTCCACTGATATTGGAGCCGATGAGGGTTGCCGGCTCAGACTCTTCCCACCGAGGGAAATTGCTTTGAGATCTCCCTCGGAACCGATAGTAATAGAATCCATTC
This sequence comes from Protopterus annectens, assembly GCF_019279795.1. Classification (NCBI taxonomy): domain Eukaryota; kingdom Metazoa; phylum Chordata; order Ceratodontiformes; family Protopteridae; genus Protopterus; species Protopterus annectens. The sequence goes on from NC_056739.1 coordinate 791,768,425, forward strand.
AGAGCCAGTCCCCAAGTCCTATGGAGCTGATGGAGAAATCGGTTCGGACCCGATTGGTATCATCTAGATCATCCAAGATGTCTGATTCGGACATCGACAGGGTGCTCCTAAGACTCTTCCAGTCTCCGGTGTTTCAAAAGTTAGTTTCGGCTCCAGCCCATTCGGCCGGAGCCGATGGTCCCTGCTACTATGGTTCCTCCTCCAACAGCCTCGGCACCATTGGAGCCGGTGCTGGTGGAACTGGAGGTTTTAGGGTCGGGCCCGACCCTTACTCCAACTCCGGCTCTTGAGTCGGAGTTACTTCTTCTGTCGGCCCCGGGGATGCTTCGGGACTGATGTTTTCGGTCCCAAGCCTTCCTCAGTGCCGTCTACAGGTGGGACCCTCCCAGGATTCTGGTGGTCCCGCCTTCAGGGCTATGAGGCGTTAGCCAAATCATCTTTGGCTACCTCCACGGTCTCCCCAGCTCCTTCCCTGCATACCGAGACTGGGTCTTTGGCAGTCCCCCTGTCCTTAGACAGCGGAGCCCCAGGGCCTGAGGTTACCCCACTGGGTTTCCCCCTCCTGGAGGTCCCTCCGAAGCTTCTTCGGAGGAAACCCCAGGAAAAGATCGTGCAAGAGGAAGCACGTTGACTCCCCTGATGAGTCTCTTACATCAGACACTGATCTCGATGATGCAGAAGGATCCCCTAAGTCGTCATCAGATGATGTCTCCTTTGCAGACATCCTGGAAGCCCTTAAACAACGAGGCGGCTGGCAATCCAAACCCCTTCTGCTGATGAGTCGGTGTTCCTTAAGGCCTCTCAGCCCTCCGCCTCCGAGCTCTTGGACTTGATCTGTCGGAGACTCTGTGGAACCGGTGCCTGCTCATCCTAATAAGTTCCTCTCAGCACCCCTGAAAAGAGTTCCTAACTAAAGGTGTGGCTGTAGATGCTTTGGTGGTGGCATCTGCTACCCAGCAAGATGTAGCAGAGGCTCCATCCTCCTAATAAGGAGTCTAGGAGCATGGATCCCCTAAGTTCAGCGGCCTTTACATTAAGGTCCTTGAACTACCTCACGCACTTTACCAGATTTCAGAGGGATCTGATTAAAGAACTTTCCGATACCCTCTTGGGTAACCTGCCTGAGGACCTGGCCCAGACGGTTGGCTCTCAGCTGGCTACACTGTCGTCCATTTCAAACTCGTGCATGAGGCTCATTTCTGTACAGGCATTGCTCTACGGAGACAAGCCTGGCGGAGGCCTTTAAGTCTTCCTTTTGATGGGTCCTCCTGTTTGGACCCAAGGTAAAGGACACACTGACCAGCAGGAAGGTAAGACTCTGACTGCACGATTTTCCACTCTTACCCCAAGGCTAAATGAGGAGGGAAAATGTGGTTCTGATCTCAGATGTCTTACCCTCACAGCAGGATGATCCCCTTCCAGAGGCAGGGGTCCCAGAGGCGGCAGAGGCCCTCGCAACACTGGAGACGTCCTTTCGTGGCTCTTCAGCCTTTCACAGTCCCTGAGGGATTGCCCGACTGTGCAGCTCGGAGCCAGTCGGAAGCACCTAAAAGCCTGGGAAGGTATTACTCAGGACCGATGGGTGCTTCAAATTAGGAGGTTACATCATCCCTTTCTCTCACTCTCCACCTCAGTCCAAAAATCCCGGACCCGCCACCCAGTCAACGTATAACTGCAGTCTCAGGAGTTTCAAAGCTGCTGCAAAAGGAGTCATCCAACCGGTCCCAGACCAGATCAGATTAGGGACTTACTCAAGATTCTTTTGGTGCCAAAAGACCGGGGACTTGAGACCCATTTTGGACCTCAGCATTCTAAACCATTCAGACAGAAAGTCCAAGTTCCGAATGGTCACCCTACAAACCATTCTCCCATTGCTGGAGAAAGGTGTTTGGATGTGCTCCATAGATCTCAAGGACGCTTATTACCATATCATGGTACATCAAGCGTCCAGGAGACATCTGCGCTTCAGCCTAGGAGGCAGTCATTTTC